>NC_068941.1:89583665-89904206 GCF_026419915.1 Harpia harpyja
CCAAAAGCTGGAAATTTGTGTCTAGAAAAATGGTCGCTCTTGCTCCATTCTTCCACTTTTTGCTAAAACTTATGTCTGGCAGGGACAGGACACTGAGCTAGATGAATCTGCAACCTAAGCCAGGATGGCTGTTCTTACCTCCTTATGAGATGGCAATGGGAACAGCAGGATGAGGTCCTCAGCTGGTTTATATTGACGGAGCTCCATGGATTTCCCTGGCTCTGGGCCACTTTACACCAGCCAAAGATCTGTCCCGCAGAGTTCAGATCCTTGTAACTAAGAGTTTCCCTGTAGTTTACGATGATGAAACAATAGCAAAGTGCCCATCTGCTGCTATCAAATCATAAGCCAACATATTTTCCACAGTCGTATGTTAGTGCCTGAATGGCCATGACAGATTTACTACAGATTTAACATAATAAACTTGGGGTTATGTTTTAGTAGCTCTCTGCCTAGTTAGTGGAGCGGAGTGGAACTGTAATAGGCGCAGTGTGCTAGGCCAGGACTAGGTCTCATGACTCAGCAACATGTTTTATTGCTCCTTGAGTTCCTGCTGAACAGGTTTTTGTTGGACTCGATCAAGTTTTTGACCAGGTGAAGGCAGCATCCATCAAGAAACAGTTATTCTTCCATGATGCTTGCAGGGCTTAAAATAATGGATGAGAGCATGATCTCATGGGGTATGAGCCACCTGCCAAGGCCCCCAGGAGGTGCTGGGATCCTGTGAGCAAAGCGGAGTTCCGATATGGTCCGTACTTTCCTGGGAGTCCCCACAGGGGGTGTTGGATATCCTGCAATTGTAAGATGGGCAGTTTGAAGCTTACTAGTGCTTGGGGTGAACTCAGGAAGGAAAACATGGTGAATTTGCAGGTTGAGCCTGATCAGACCAAGCTTCCTTCACTAGCTGGTGTTTGTTGGAGGCTTTGCCATGGCATAGTGTCCCTCATGCTCTGCGTGATGCTGCCAGTACGTGGTCCTCCAAGGCTTCTCTATCCCATTTCCCTGTGTGGTGGTGAGGCTCCCAACTCTATGAGGAGAGCTGGGGGCAGAACCAAGCCCCAGCTTTCTTGTCCTGTTCCTTAATTGTATAAGGACTGGTTATCTGTGGTCTGTTCCCTTGGGCACAAGCTTGCACCAGAGTACTGTGAGTTTGAGTTGCTTGTAGAGAGCACAGGGGAAAGATGGTGTGATATAGCTCACGGTGAAAACATAAACTGGGTTAGCTAATCCAGTGGACCACCCTAACCCTTTGTGCAGGAAAGGCCTTAATGTTGTTCAGTGAATTTGTTTCAAAGCCATGCTCCTGGTTAATTTGGAATAACTTTCCTGCATGTCCCAGTGTACATAAACCTTAGTCTGAGTAAGTGCATCCATTTGTTCTTGCGGTTTAATAACCCACCCAAACAGCCCAGCTGGATGATGTCACTTTTTTGCTGTTTAGTTTTCAAACATAAACTTTGTACCTGGTGACTAGGTCAGAGCGGTGATGGCCAAAGCCTACTTCATGCTCAGTTTGCATTTGGACAAGAGACAGACTGTAACGCCCAGATTAATACAATCCCAGTGACTTTCACCATGATTTCTCCCCCTTTCCAGGCTGGTGCTTCCATCAGAGTAGGGTGTGCTTTACTCAAGGGCACAAAAAATCAGAGTGAGCCCAAAGGCCCTTGCACCAACTCTCCAGTTCTCACACCACCTCTTCAGAAATGCCATTTATCTGCACTTTACCCAGCCGTACACCACAGCTGGACTAATTTTTCTGCTGATATTTACAACTGGGGAGAGAGGAGCACACACAACCTTTGGCCCACACAATGGTGTTTTGGACAGTTGTTCTCTGTTCCCAAGCCACCAGACTCTCTTTGACGAGTGATTTATGTCCAGGAACTTTAGAAAAGGATTACCACATGCAAATGTTAACTAACCTTGATTACAGGGAAGGAAAAATTAATGCACGCTGGCCATTAAGTATTTTCTAAAGAAAATAGTTCTAATCATGAACAGAGATGGTTTCCAGGAGCCAATTCTCCATGCTGGGCTCCGCAGTGTGGCCTGGATGCAGTAAGAATAACAGATGTGGTCATCTTCTCTCAGCCCTTTGAGAACAACAGTACCAACCCAGTCACACCGATATGATGTTACCAGAAAGCCTTGGGATACGAGGGTGTTATCTCTGACCAGCCCATGAGAGCTAGGGTGGGGAACGTTTTCCCATCACATTCAATCTGGGCAATGATACACAGGAGAATGGTGTTAAGTGACATTTAGGTGACTTCATTTGAAGTGTATTTCTCACATTGTCCATGCCTGGTGCTCCAATAACATTGGAGTTATTTATTCCAGCCTGGAGTTCATGCTCTCTGTTCTTTCTCACGATCATTGATTAGGAAACCAAATCTTATCACTTGAGCAGGAGAAACTCCAAACACCTTGCAAAAGACCTTTAATAGCATTGGACCCATTTTACAGGTAAGGAAGCTGAAGCACAGAGAGGTGAAGTGGCTCACGCAATGGTTTATTCGCAGAGCTGCACCACATGTACACCTTTCATTCTATAACAGTCCATGGGGTCGATTGGGAGAAAAAAACCTGACTTTCCTTACAATGAAATGCAGCTGCCTATGGGGTGGAGCCCAAGAGTTCTTTGTAATCAATACATACATATTACAAACATCTGTCTCCTAAACTCAAAGCCCTTTCCTGTAAGATTAACATAACATTCAACAGTTACAGTAAATTGTCAAAATCTACAACTAATCATCCAGATGACTACAAGAGCTTTTACAGCTCTGTGGCAACGGGGTTCAGCAAACAGGGATGGAGGAGCATGGGTCTGTGGGCACATAACGTGTATTTCTTGTTGAGAGTCTTTGAATGACTCAATTCTTCTCACCACGCCTCTGTACGTTGCTCATCTGTGGGAAATAGGTGAAGAAGATGTGACTTTCCCAGTTCCCCAAAATTTTTTATGTTGAAACATTTACCCCACTTGAAATGAAGGGGAGGGAAAGAAGAATCTCCAAAATAATCTCGAACCACAAACCAGTGGGGAAAATGAATTTAAATCTAAATAATTTCATTTTAATAATTAGGAAACAACCTGTTGCAGTTTAGACCACAATATATAGTTTCTGCACTATTAGTGTACATTCCAAAACAAAAAGACATTTGCAACCAGAGAAATAACATTTATCTTTTTCCTGAAAGGAAAAATATTGATATTCTTTTTCAAGTAATGTTCGTGTTGACATCTTTCTCAAAGATGACACATTCTGGGAAAAAATATTGATATAGACAGATCAGTATTTTTCCACACAAAGATAATAATATAATTACTTGCCAACTCTCAAAATTCATTCACAGCCATAGAAAGTAAATTATCAGAGCCACGAGTAATTTCTATTGCTATAGTCATGCTGTGTGTGTTTGAAGGGATGTCTGTGAGGGTAAATATGTTTGACCTTCTGTCCAGTAGCTCCCTGGTAATTTTAAATCTTCAGCCCCTTTTCAATAGATACGGGGAGCAGAGGTCTCAGAGATACTGTTTCAAACAAGGCTGATGAAAGCAAGCAACTAGGAAAAGGCTGTGCTGTGACCTCAACCACCATATTAGATGTTGGAGAATCTACACAAGAAACTTTATGAATGCTCCTACTGCAAGACAGTCTTCTGGGGGATTTTGGCCTTTACTAAACGTTGCTGCCAAGCAGCCATTGAATGCACTTTCAGAGGAGACTGGATTTCTTTCCGATGGTCCCAACGGTCTTCATTTCCACCAGCTCTGCCAGACTGCGGAAAGGAGACTGGGAGAAGCCATCAGACCTATTGCAACGCTATAAATGCCATGCTCTAGCGTGACTTGGAAATACCAGCGAAGAGGCTTTGACAGCAGCTTTGAAAAAAAATAAATAAATGAAGAGATGTTTGCTTTCTCACATCATAAGCACTGCACCAACCCAAATCTATAGGGCCTGGAAGATAAGGAAGTTTGACTCGAGGTGGAGATCCCAGCCCCGCAGTGAGCTTCAGCCCGTTGCACCCACCGGGGCTCCCTGCAACTTGCCGGCAGGTTGCCAGGCAGTCATATGCACCGGAGATTGGCGAGAAGCTGTCTGTCCTGTGGTTGTGGGCGCTCCTCAGACAATGCTTTCAAAGCTACATAGACGTTGCCTAAAACCAGCCTTTCTGCTATAAAAGGAACAACATAAAATTTGGATGCGAGCACACAGACTTTTGGGATTTTGGAGCCTGGATCCATTGGTAATAAAATCATAAAACACACAGCTCACCCTACAAATCCCTTTCGCTGATTCACTAAGAACTGCAAAAGGAATTTGGAGTTTTGTGTTGCCTCTCCTCCAGAAGAGAGATGTAATTTTACATTTTTGTTTAGTATAGGAAGTGTATGCATACTTGAAAAGAGTTAAACTATTGAAGAGCTTCTTGAAGTTGCAGCCAGATGCTTCAGAAGGACGGGGATGTCGGAAACATGCCATCAGCTGTCTGCACGGTTTCTCTTGTCATCGTTGGTTCTAGTTGTTTTTTTCCAGTGTGGAAAATTCCCATAAAATGGAAGCAGGATAAAATCAATCTGATGATACAAGGAATTAGCAGGACTTTATGGAAATGAATCTTAGAACTTGAGAGTTTAATAAAGGAAATCCTTGTATAACTCGTTTACAGGAATACAGTTCTCTATTTGAAGAAAAAAAAAATGACAGGAGGGGACCCACTTATAGCCAGCTCTAAAGCAGTTGTGTAGATGCCCCTTTTTTTATAAATGAAGAGAGACCAACAGCCCCCTACAGCCATTCATTTCCCCTAAAACAGGAGTAATCCAGCTGTGGTGACACATCTGCCAAAGGTGCCTCTCCTGGAGTATGGAGGGAACAATGAAGAGTAGATTCAGCTGGACTTCGAACTTTTAGAGATGATATTAGGGAAAAAATAATCTTACCTAAGTATCTAAAAATGGAAGCAAAGCCCTGGTGGACTTTTCCTTAATCCTCCTTGCGCCTACTTTCCTGAACTCATGGACTGCCATGGGAGCTGGGCATCTGTACATCGTAAATGTCCACCAGGGGCTTTGCCTCATCTTTTAATTGTGCAAATACCTTTTGAAAATCCAGTTTTCCCCTTCTTTGGACCTCAATGGTCTGTAAGGGAGATAATGTCATTCTTCTGTCTCCTGGAGGTGCTAGAAGGCAAATCATGCCAAATACTATGAGATGCTCACGTAACCAGTCACAGGGTGCAGACTCATATGCTATGTGAAATCACTGTAGGTATTTCTGATTTTCAGTTGATTTTTCCTCTCTGAACTCTTTGCACAGATTACCCACCTTGGGAAATAACTGGCAATAGTCATCATCATCATATCATTTTTTAGCTTTCACATAGCCACGTATGCAACTAACTTAAGTTTTCATAAAAAAACCAAAAACAACAAACCACCCCCCCCCCAAAAAAAAACCCAACAAACACACATAACATAGGGATTTTGAAAAATAAGTAAAATATTTGGAAAAAAGTAAAGATTTTTTTTCAATTAGCAGTTCTAACATAATGTTACAGATGTTCAGACAAACTATAAGACCGATTGTTTTCTATTTGTTTCTCTAGGGCTTTTCTTCTTAGCCACAAATGGGAACCATTTCACATTACAGAAGTTGAAGGCTGTTCTCTACTATCACCATACTCTGTATATTTCCCACTAACAGGACATAAATAATTCCAGCAAAAAAGCACATTAAGAGGAACATGATTGCCAGAGGATGCTGCTTCCCTCCCTGGTTATAATTACAAGGATGTGTGGTTTTGCTTAAATGGGAAAACAAATAGATTTCCCCAGCCTTTCCCTTCCTCTCCATCTGAGGAGACACTGCCTTTATCATAAGCTAAAAGAGAAATATTTATAGGAAAGCCTTGTTAAAATACTGGCACGGTATTACTGCCTCTGGCTGAGCCATAAACTCACTTGGGGGAAAAAAAAATCACCCTGTGAAGGATGCCAGCAAAAAGCCAGTGTGTTGTTTAACTGCCAGGCTTGAACAATGCACGGGTCTTGCCTCAGATCTCCAGCCCGGCCTGGATTTCCCCTGTCAACAAGTCATTTAGGGCCAGATGGTTCGTGCTCAGGGCTGTCTTGGGCAGAGCTGATCCCTCCCTTTGGGGAAGAGCAAGGGACCCGATGGCCATAGAGGGTCCCGTACTCTGGGTTAGATTAATTTCCCAGGAGGGTCAAGCAGGGAATGGAAAGGTGGAGAGCTGAAAGGTGCAAAGACATGCTAAATGCTCTCTTGAAGTCTCAGTCTCGTGTCTATCAGCGGGGACCGCAGGGGGAACGGCCACGCAAGCAACCCGCTCCAGACGACTGCGACTCTCAGGCATGTCTGTTTTCCCCAGTGTCCCAGATTAAGGTTGTCCTGGTTTCGGCTGGAATAAAGTTAATTTTCTTCCTAGCAGTTTGTATAGTGCCGTGTTTTGGATTTAGGATGAGAATAATGTTGATAACACACTGCTGTTTTCATTGTTGCTGAGTAGTGTTTATACTAAGTCAAGGACTTCTCAGCTTCTCATACTGCCCTGCCAGCAAAGGCTGGGAGTGCACGAGAAGCTGGGAGGGGACACAGCCAGGACAGCTGACCCAAACAAGCCAAAGCAGTATTCCATACCATATGATGTCATGCCCAGTATATAAACTGGGGGGAGTTGGCCAGGGGACACTGCGGCTCAAGGATGGGCTGGGCATCGCTCAGCGGGTGGTGAGCAACTGTATTGTGCATCACTTGTTTTGTATATTCTATTATCATTATTATTATTATTATTATTATTATTACTACTATCCCTTCCTTTTCTGTCCTGTTAAAATGTCTTTAGCTCAACCCTTCGTGCCCCACATTGGGCGCTTAGTTGCCAGCTGGGGTTCAAGCACGACGAGGTCCTGTGCTGCTGTATAAACAGGCTACTGTGCAGGCTCTTCCCGGTGGACGTAAAGAACATCTGGAGCTGCCCTCAGCAGCAGAAAGCAGGGTGGAGAAGCTCCACGTTGTGAGGGCATCTGCAGATGATTAACGTCAAACACAAAATGCTGCTGTCCCATCGATCGGGATCCCTAGGCTGCTGATGCACGTCGTGCCGGCTGCGTGGAGCAGCAGCTTCTGCACCGTGCTGCAGGTGGAAAGCAGAAAGTCTTGCAATGCCTGGAGAAAGGTCCCTCCACCAGCATCAAAGCAGATGGTCCCGGGACCTTCAAGACTTGGTCTGGATCTGGTCTGGCAGTCCCACATTCCTGTAATGGGCCATGACCTGCCATGGAGACAGACTCTCAGGAAAGTCTGACCCCGTTTCCAAAGCAAGAGGCTGAAAGAGATGACAATTCCCAGTGGATGGAAAGCTCAGCAGTTCTTCAGCCAATGGTGCCAATGAGAAACATTTTTAAATGTGTATACGTGCTTTTGCTGAGTGCTAGAGGCATCGGTAGGG
Source organism: Harpia harpyja (assembly GCF_026419915.1). Classification (NCBI taxonomy): domain Eukaryota; kingdom Metazoa; phylum Chordata; class Aves; order Accipitriformes; family Accipitridae; genus Harpia; species Harpia harpyja. The sequence continues at coordinate 89,591,151 of NC_068941.1, forward strand.
AAAAGGCCAGTCATTCTAGGCATATATTTAGTCTCTTTGCTATTCTATTTCTCGCTCTCCCTGGAGGAAAGATCAGAAAGGTTGTCTGTTGCTGTAATGCCTTCCCCCCACCACTGTTCCAATAAATCTGAGCAGGGAGCCACACACATCACATGCTGAGAAATTCCTCTGCAGCCAAGGGCCGAGCACAGATCGCTACCAGCTGGGCAATGTAGCAAGGGGCTCTGCGCTCTTCTTCAATGAGGATCGCTCGCCGGCCTTAACTATAAGCAACAGTGCATTAGGGGACTTATGGTAAAAAAAAAAAAGCAAACTCGTCAAGTATGGGCTCAGCTCTTCATGCAGACTCAGCAGTAAATCCTCATTTAATTTAAGAATGGTAGTATGAGAGATTTTGCTGACCCACCAATTAATGAAGTAGATTTTAATCCATATTTTTTCTTTGAACTGGAAAGCATGAAACAGCTTCCAAATGAGGCTTTTCTGCATAGGGGAAACTGAGGCACGGTGAGCAAGCTTCTCCACAATCCTTTCAGCAGGCCAGAGCTGGAATAACGTGTCATACTTCTGAGTCCAATCCAATTTTCCAAATCCAGTGCAAACAGCCAGCACAAAGCCCGCATAAGCACTTCTAGGATTAGGCCAGGAATGCCAACCAAATCCTCTGCTAATCTGCACCGTAAAGTTCATGAAATCAGGCTTCCTCTTGAAATGTTTCTTGCATCCAGCTGTGTCAGAAACACCTTCCAGAAAATTAATCTCCCCAAGCTGGAGATTCACTCCCAAGCAAAGCCAATCCATCAGTATGGAGTAAGACTTCAATGTAAAATTGGTCTTTTGGTCACTTTCTGTACAGAATTGAACTTGCCTGTAGGTAAGTGACAGAGGGACACACATTTCCTTTCAGAACCTGCTCAGTATCACTGCTAGCTGTATTCAAAACCAGGTAATGAAAGCCCCTGAATTCAAAGATATAGAGTACATGAAAAATCATCTTAAATGGCTTCTGTCTGAAAAAAAGGATGGGCACAGGTTTGGTCAGGGTCTTGCAACTCCTTCTCCATCCCCATAGTTGTACCACATGTGTCTCTGCTTACATGGAGTTGGTAGTCAAGCCCTTTGCCGCACACAAAAGGTGAGCTCTGACGGAGTATGGGGACTGCAATATTCCAGACGACTGCTCAACCACAAGGGATGGGATTAAGGCAGGAGGCACTTGGTGATTTTTGTCTGGGCCGGGCTGGGCAAAATTGCAATTTTTGGTCTGATGGCCCACGCCTCTCCAGTTCTACGAGGGCCTTCTGTAGACCTGCCCCATCCAGCAGCTTAGTAAGACAACAGGCTCATATCTGCGGGGAGGTATCCCTGACAGGAGAGGTCAGAGCTCTGGATTACAACGCTGCTGAAGTGCCTGGTGGACGTTGCCATCAGTCACGGCTTCTTACCCTGTTCCCTATCATCGTTAGTGGCTGCAGAGCCATGCCTTTGTTTCCTCCCCTGGCCCAAGGGGTAGAGTCCCATGAGCCATTCAATACCTTTTGGATCTTGCAGAGTCTCACCATTCATGTATCCACCGCCTCTTAATGAACATTTCAGATGCTCTGTTTCTGCTGCCAGTGAAACTGCCGTGTAGCCGGTGCCCCTGGGAGTCAGGACTTGCCAGAGCAGTAGCTTGTGCGAACCTTCCTATTGTTCAAGCTCAGAGCTAGTGTGGCCATTGTTACTTATCAGTGGCTGCTGTTTTCCATTACAGCCTGCTCGAACATGAACTGGATACGAGCACTGGGCTACAAGCCGGGCTCCTAGGCCTCCAGAGCTCTGCTGAAGGTCTGAATTGCTTCCAGCTCCTTCTTAGAAGTCGCTCTGTATTCAGTAGAGAATCACACTCTTGGGCTCTTCACTTCTCAACTTGTTTCTTGCCAGAGAGTTCAAACCAACCCTATAGTTATTCTTGTTCCACTAGAGCTGAGAGGATTTTCCCAGATGCTTGTGAATTGCTCAGAGCACATCAACAGGCACAGAAGTTTTTTCAGGCCAGAAAATATGTTCTAGCTCCATCTCTCCACAGGCTCAGAAACTGAAATTACGCATGGATGGGAATGTACAATTCTAAGTTCAAGAATACTTTGCATTCCTAGAGCATCCTCCTTCCTGGGACTGGAAAAGGCTTCATCACTGAACCACTTTATCTTAATGGTGGGTAAGCATTCATTCAGGGATGGGTTTGCGAGCAGGTTAGGAGCCTCCCCTCCTGTATCCCCTTTTCTGCAGCAATGAGTGCCCTGTTACCCAAGTACTGCTTACAGAGAAATGCAATCATGATGAGGTCTTCTGTGGCATCCCTTGTACTTAGCATTTAGAAACATTGAGAGGGAGAAAGGGCACGTTGTTCAGCTGGTGGAAAAATTCCTGGGACATCTGAGTGCAAGTCCTAATGACCCTCCAGTCCCTGTTACACCCTCAGCCAAATTTCTCTGACATGAACCTAAGGCCTGATATCTAAAGGTTTTTGGAGACTAGCTTTAGGCTTTCAGAAGTGCCTGGCCTGTGGGAAAAATTACGCACCAGAACTTGGCCAGATTTTCAGCTGAGCTTTACTTTCTATAACTCTTCATTCCCTATCTGTAAAAAAGAGAGAATAGCATTTCAGACCTGGCCACCAAAAGCACAGCTCTCTGTGGGTATGGGCTGCATCTTCTTCGTGGGTCTGGCTGTGCTGGGAAGGGAGTAAAAGATCATCACTTCACAGGAGAGCTGACAGTGTTAGTAGATAAGGTATTCAAAGACATTTATCCCAAATCAAGAGGGGAGAAAAATAAGAAAGTAAGATTTCCATGTCATGACAAATTCTGCACACTCAGCAGCTGATCCCAAGACCAGAAGTCATTTGGTAAAGAAAAAGGTGAAGGGATGTGGTTCCCGTTAAGGTCTAACTACACAGCATTGTGAAAAAAATCAGTCTGTAACCTCTAACACCTATTTCCACTGGGTCTGCACCGTTCCCTCTTGCAATTCCACAGGAAGCATGGGGACTAGGGAGAAATTTATTCTGCTGCCTGGAGAGTAAAATCCCATTTATCTATAGGACAGATTTGACATGTAAAAATTTCCCCACTTATACTCACTCCATCAGTAGGTCTTTATAGGGGTGAGCTTGAGAGCTTGAGAGGAGAGTTCTTCTGTGCAGCCCCCCTCAATCCCACTGCCCCATCCTGTCTGTACTAGCAAAAAGTACCTTTATTCTTAAAATACCACATCTTTTACAAAAAAGCAGTGAGCAGAGGTGTAGCTGAACTGCTAGAAAAGTGGACCAGCTTAGCATCAAACCAAAACAGAGATTTGTTTCTATTTTTATTGTGCGGAACAAAGAATACTGTATTTTTACTTCAGAGCAACTCTGAATGTTTTGTTTCACTCCAAGGTGCTTTGTTTTGTTTTCAGCTTATTTAATCCTTGCAAAGAATTGTTTAAATTCCATGCTGAGACAAGGAATCATTTTGAAATAGAGAATTCGAAATGCTTCATTATTATTTCTTTTTTTTTAAAGAAAAGGCCTCTGCACTGTTTTTTTTCCCAGAGGAAACAATTCCCTGAATTTCTGTATCATTTTAGTCCTATTACTGCTGAAAAAGTCACTCAGCTCTCACTGCAAGTCACTGGAAGAATTAACACCAGATGTGGCTATATCCTGAAGCACGTTACTTTCAGGTTGCCATTAAGAAAGCACCTTCTTTCCTGGAATTACTTTATCTCTGTGTGCACAATATCCTCACCAACCCAAAGGCTAAGTAATGGCTTTTAAAGGGGTGAAAAAAGGATGCAAAGACTTTTCTTTAATAACCACCAAAAGCATACCTAGAGGATTGGAAGGCAGAATCCAGTAAGTAGAGGAAAATCTAGAAAGATGTGTTTGGGGAAGGTAAATGATGGATCCGGGTGATGAACCACCATGGTGTTTCTAGTTAGACACCCTACAGCTGGCGTTCAGAGCCACGAGGCAATCCAGCTCTCCTGGAGAGGAGCCCAGTGTCGCTGCTGGACGTCTGCTCTCCTGTTGCTGGCTCCTGTTCCGAACCAAGGTACCTGCTTCTCTCTGGGCGGTGGAAGCAATTGCCTTAAAATGGCACAGGAACCCAGAGAGGACACTGCGAGTCCCCTGTCCGGCTTCCTGCAGGAACATGTCACCATCACTCCTTCGGGAGAGGGACATCTGTAGCAAGCTGCATTCCCATCTCCGAGGAGGTGGGAGCTGGGCCATGTGATCCCTCAGAAAACAAGCCAAAGTCTTTCATTTTAGACAGTGGAGGCCCTTTTAAAATTAACATTTCTATTTGCACTTGATTTTTGTGGGTGCTGGGGGGCATAGAGATAAAGTGACATTTCCCATACAGGTCCAAGGTGCATTCAAAGGGCTCTCTCCTGCCACCAGCACCTCTTCACTGTGCTCCTCGTGTCCTCTGCAAAGCCTTCTGTGCTTCTCCGTAACATCTTTCCAATCCCTGCTTAGCACAAAACATGACTCACCCCTGCCCGGCCCTGCTGCTTGTCTCCCCAACATCTGGAAGCCATCTGGGTCACACTGCTGAGCCTCCCCAGCTCCCCCTCCCCGCTGCACAGGCAGCCCGGGAGGAGAAGCCCTGCTCTAGCCACGGCAGTCTCGCATGTGCCCCGTCCTGGCTCTGTCTCTGCAAGGCTGCACCAGCATTTCCCACGCTCCTCCAGCAAATGATTGTGGGCTGATGGGACTTACGACTCTGCCCATGTCATAGAATCATAGAATGGTTTGGGTTGGAAGGAACCTTTACAGGTCATCTAGTCCAACACCCCCTGAGATAAGCAGGGTGTCCTCTGAGCTCTGTTTCCCTCATGGTCATCCTCCTTATGTCCCGGCTTCTGCAATGGTGGGCTGTGGGCTTGTGGGCTTGTGGGCTTTTGGACACAAGGCTGCAAGAGGGGCAGTACAGAGTTGGATGAAATGTTCAATTATACCGTATCCTGTCTGCAGCTCTGGCCAACAGCTGATGCTTCAGAAGGAATAAAAAAAGAGGGGAAACACAAGGTGATACTTCAGAATACTCTCCCAGCCACCATTCTATTCTGTCTTAGGCCTTCTTGCACCATAGGAGCCATTTTTTTTGTTCAATAACCTGGCATGGACACTTCTTCTCCAGTCTGGGGTTTTTTTAAGGCATGTAAATTATTAGTTTCTGCAAAATCTTTGTTCAGGGAGGTCCACATCTTCATGGCACTCTTATGAAAAGGACCGCCTTCCTGCTTGTCATCCTCTCAAGCACAAGTGGCATCATATTCATAGCCACTTCAAGCCATCCCACTTTGCTGCCAAAAGGCTGTCAACGGTACCCAATTTTCACACCCACGCTCATATTCCCTGCAGTTCATCAATGACTTCAGAGACTGTCCAAAGCAGGCACAAGGAAGAAGAGAAAGTGAATGGTCTTATCCAGGACACCAAGCTCTGTGATCCAAGGGTTCCTTCATGTCCATAAAGTTGTGAATCACTGTGCTCTGTGGATCCTTGGCTGCTGCAGCAGCCCTTGAGGGAGCCAAAGACAGCTGTGAGCACAATTTAGAGCTCCCTAGAGGCCAGCCTGGAGGTCCTTTGAGTGCCAGACCAACTTGAGTTGGCCAGAGGAGCAGGCACAAAGCCATCTTTGCCCAGCTTTGTGCCAAGCACAGCTCTGTTGGAGCATGAGGCCAGAGCAATTCTCTGAAAAGGCATCCTTTCTTTTTTCCCTTTCTGTTTTAATTACTGGTTTTTCTCTCACATTTGCTCTTCTGTCCTTAGATGAGGTGCAATATTAGTGCGCAGCCTGGGGCTGGGGCCTGTAATGGTGTGAAAACAATTTCAGAACAAGAGGGGAAAATCGATTGTCCCTGAGAACCCAAACCCTCTTTTAGGTCTTGCCATTTTCTTCCCTGGTTTCCAGATAAATGCTAACTCAGATCAAAGCATATCCTGCAGTGGAGCAATCCTCGTACAGATCCACTGGACACTGGTACTTTGGCTGAGCTCACAAGATGCCCTTGACTCCACAGAGTCATTAATCTGGGTGTTTCTTTCTCTCCTTTGCCTGGCTGCTAATTTTCACAGCACTTCTAAGAACTTCAAGAGGTATTGACAGCATGTAGACACCCACACTGCCGATGCTCGTCCCTTCTTGTACTAATGACCCACAGTCCACTAGCTGTGCAGTCAGAGAAATAGTGCGTGACTCCTCTGAACTATCTTGTCTGTCTGCTTTCTGATGAGACGAATGCATAGTAGAAGTCATCGTTTCTCTCACTTACCATAGCTCTGCTGGAGGCATCTGCGCCCTGGAGGCATCAATCACTCAGCATCTTTGACACTTTCAGCTGCTTTGTTGAATGGTCTGAACATTGCTGTACTCTTATTTATCAATCTAACTAATTTTTGAAAGGTTTGAAAGTTGGGGAGGAGGAAGGGGAATGGACACGCGTGTTGAAGATGCACTGATAGAGAGATCAATTTCATTAGGAAACATTATGAGAAATGGCTTACCAGCATTCTGATTATACTCTACTGCTGAAAGAGCCCACCCAGTAAAAGCCAAGGTGTCCACAGCAGTGAGACTGGAATAGTAACTTCCTCCCAGTCCTTGCTGGAAAAGCTGCTTTTGGGGCTGAACCAGAGGAGAACTCCTGCAGAAGGCTGCAACTATGGCCAGTCAGGGACACCAGAGTCAAGAGCGTATCAGTGAGTGGTCTTCCCTTGAAGGTGGATTGCCTTCCATTGGAGATGCCTACAACAACCCTACAGCCCAGACCAACCCTCTGACGCCCTTTGGTCTCTCTGGCATGACTCTGGGACATGGTCTACTTCTCTCTGCCACAGCACTGTTGCTGCCTGTGTCACTCCGGGATCTCCTCCTGCTTGTTCAGGGCAAGGTAAATTCCCTGGGGTGAGTTGCACCATTGTGGTATGGCTCATTTTTCCCCTCCACTTTCTCATTTGCGAGCTCTGCAGTGAAAGCTGTGCTTTCCACATTGAGAGTGAATATTGGGCAAGGTGCTCCGTTCCAGAAATAAACTTAAATACTTTCCTAATTTCCTAACATAATATGTTTTTCCCTTTTATTTTAATAAAAATAACAATAATAAAACAAAGCACCCTTTCTCCGTTTCTTTTTCTTACACAAACACATAATCCTGGTGCCTTAATGTCTCATCAAGAAAATCCAGACTGGAGGCTGCAGCCAGGACTCTGTGCCACTTAGATATTTTGGACACATATTTGGACTCACCTACGCACACACGCACACACTTTGCCTTCCCTGCCTCAGCAGGACAAGACTTCAGATCTTTTCTTGCATCCACAAACTTGAATGGATACCCTGAGCCTCAGCAGGGAAAGGTCATTTCCACTCATTGACATTCAGGCTGTCTCCCCATTAGTACCCTTCAAGTGGTATTTATATTTAAAGAGCATCAGCCTGGCCGAGGAGAGACTTTCCATTCGTCAGGATTTCTGGGAAGAGGGAACTTTCACACCTATAGGAATACAGGGGTTTGACAGAAAAATAATCAAATCCTAATGCATCTTCTCCTAATGGGCTTGCCCAGTTACTGAGTTGAAGCTGCTGTCTGTCCTGTGATATGGTTTCCCAACAAAAGAAGGGTTTTGTGAGCACACATCTTGTGCACGGGTGTGTATATCTGCCTGTCTGCCAAACCATTCTCCCTCTCTTCAGTTAATAACTTCTGAGCCTCTTGACCAGTTTCAGTTCAATTTCACAGTGGGGCTGCATTTTTTAGAAAAACTATGTTCCTGCATTAAAACAGCCAGGCAAAAAAAAGAAAAATCTGGTTAGTTAACAAACTGGGGGAGAGGTCAAAAGAGCTCAAGCCTTACCAGACATGAGAGGCTGACACAGTGAAAGAGGGAGCTGCAGGAACAGCTATATTCCCTTCACTGCCCTGGGAACACGTTCATGCTTTTCCTTCATGACTTGAGAAAAGTGCAGGCACAAACTTATGATGACCAGGGTGCACACAGACCGATGCTGAGATGCTACAGGGTAAATGCATTTATACAGCTCTTTGTACCATGGGATCTCAAATCACAAATAGGAATCCTACTCACCAGAGCAGTAGAGATGATTTGGTACATTAATAATTCATAGTAATAACACGGCTAAAGACTGAGATGCAGAGGGGGATTTAGACAGAGTGGGGCAGTTGCTCTGTCCTCCTGTTCAGTCCTACGTCCCCATGTTAAGAAAGATACCCAGGGTGCCAGGGTTGCCTAAAGGTGAGTGTTTTAGGGTGTAGATGGGATGGGAACAGAGTCCCAGCCAGCCTGTAGAAGTGATCCCTCTATCACAGCTCATATTCCCACTCCACAAGGAAATCAGCCATTAGGTCTTAATGGCTCAACTATACCCATTACAGCATGAGGCTGGGATGGGGTAAGTTACTGTGGGTATGACACGACAGAGGGAAGTTTATAAGACAGAGCAGACCTGAGCCTGGCAGCCCAAGAGCAGTTGGTGAGAGTCAGATTTCTGTGGAGAAGAGGAGGAAGAGCAGACTTGATCTAGGAGATCAGGATGTAGCATACACATTCTGTTCAAAGGGCAGGTTAGCTGTGAAAAACTCCAGTTCAACAACTCTGGCCTCTTCCTATCACAATCCCCATCCATCCACTTATCCTCTGCCTCCTCAACCTGTTTCATGCCACCAGCCAGATATTTCTGGTCCTGATATTGTACCCCATTATCCCAATGCATTTCACAGTCCATCTCTCCATGCGCTCCCAAGGCGGCAGTGAGCACCACCCCCATTTTACCAAGAAGGAATGACTTACCCCAGGTCACCCAGCAGCCCCAGAGCTGTGCCAGGAACAAAACCCAATCAGATAAACGTGTCAGAGAGAGAACAGCCAAACTGTGCTCCGGAGCCGTTGGCCAGATGAGGTAACAACCAGGGAAAGACGCCGATGGAGTTTGGCAGGGTGCAGAACTCACACGCGCCTCCCACTTTGGCAGAAATCAGAAGTTGCTCAGGCTTTTCAGGTCTGCTGGCTGGAGTACTCACTCAGCACTGCACAGGTTCACAGGAGATATTTGGGGAGGGTCCACCCCCTCCCCGAGCATCCCCTGCCTTCCCTCCACGCACAGAAGAAGATGTTAAGGAAGTTACAACACAGGCAAGATGAACTCCCTGCTGAACTCACCACTGAAATGTTAATTATTTTGGCACCCAGGTGTGCCAGAAGTTGCCCAGAGAGGTTGCACAGTCTCTGTCCTTCAAGGTTTTTCAGATCAGACTGGATAAAGCCCTGAGCAACCTGGTCTGGCCTCCTAGCTGACCTGCTTTGAGCAGGAGGTTGGACTAGACACCTCCTGAGGTCCCTTCCAGCCTGAACTATCCCACGACCCTGTAAATTGCAAAGCTCAGCCACACCTTCACCATCCACAGGGTGATGCCACCCACTTCTCTGCAGTAATAATGGCAGATAACCTGTAATAGCACAGATAGATAATAGATAACCATCTGGACCTGCCTGCATGGAGGTACGTCCCACACACCTCCTCCCCTCCCCAAAAGTAGTAACGCTTGGATGTTTTTTTCCATGCCTTACCTTATTCACAGCCTATATGACTTCCCCTCAACATATAGCAAATGTGGGGTAAGTTATTTTCATTTAACGTGCAAAAAGAGCACACTGCGTTCAGGCCATGGGCAGCGTCTTGCTCAATCCCCATAACCTGACCATGCGCCTGCTGCTCTTCTGCCCCTGCTCTTCACCCTGGGACTTTCCAGAGCTTTGCTAACCTGTCCAAGAGGATTTTGTGATGTGAGCACACTGCTTTTGCTTCTGACCCAAGGAGGACCTCAGACCAAACATCTCAGACTCCAGCCATCAGCCGTATCACCTTCCTTTCTTATTTTCCGTCATAAACTCCCCCCTGCTCCCCCACTCTACTTCCAGGGCTAACACATCCATTGCCGAAAGTCCTCCACCGCTATCGCTTCCTTCCATAATCCCTAAGACAGCAAAGTGTTTGATCTCTGCTCTTTGGAAAGGCCAAAGGGATAAGCCCTTGGCCCACATGGTGGAAAAGATCTCACGCCAGGTAATCCTATTGTTCCTCACCCCCCTACCTGACACAGACTCGTGGTGTTTTGCTGCGAGATCCCAGACGTTATAAGATGACGGGGGAAGTTCAGCTCTGTACTGACGGCTCCAAACACATTAGTATTAAATTCTTATACAATCAAAGCTGCCTGCAAAATAAAGCCAATGATCTACCTGATTTGGATGTTCTTGGCACAGCACAATAGGCTACAATTTTCCAACAGAATCGACTTGTTGTAACACAAGGACTTTTTTTTTTTTTTCTTTTTTTAATGTTAGGTTGTTTGCCCTCCTGCCAGATTTTGTTAGTAATACTGTGGCATCAGGCCAACTTGCAGCTTGTTTGGAGTTCATCTAAAAACCTCTAGTAAAAGGAGATAGAGGTTCCACATTTCCCTTGAAAGATGGAAAGCTTCAAAAGGCCATTTTGGAGGCCTCAAGCTGACTGTCTGGGGTCCCAATCCTCAAGCAATTACCTCATCCTGCTAATGAGGAGTTTGCTTCAGGCTGTACTGAATAAAGTTCTCATTCTGACTCTGGATTTTAGAGGAAGAGTTGTTCGGTCAAAGCTGGCCAAACAAGTTCTCTTACTGGTATCCCTGTTTATCCATCCTTTTCAAAGTAGAGATCTCTAAAGGGGAGATGAAAATGAATTTAAAAGTGCTCTGATTTTCCAGCTCACTATACACCATCTTTGGAGCAAATGAACTTCCTACCAGAGTCAGTTTTCATTTGTTAAATTTTGATTTTTTTTCCTCTTTTTCTGAGACAGACTTTTTTTATGAGTGTTCTTCAGTGGCGATAAGCAAAACAGACAGCATTTTTAATGCCCTTTCTTCAACGAGCTGCTCAGTGGTCTGGGGACAGCACTTTCAAAACACTGATGCCATTTCTCATGGCACAATAATGGTGACAGAAGACAATTAAATTTCCATGGAAGTTTTCAGAGAAGTTACGTTCACTTTCTCAGTAGATTCTGCTTCTCTCCTTTTTGGCCTCCTTACAAATACTAAAGACACCTGGGAGACATCACTTTCTCCAGACTTTGGCTTCATGTAAGCCCATTACCTTTGGGCTATTAGCAGATGTGAACAAAGCATTCATGTAAAGCCAACTCAGTAAACAATTCTGTTGGTGATGTAGAAGAGCCACCTGACTCCAGATCCCTCCAAATCCCACACTCCTGTCTGCTTTATGAAAGTTAAAGGTGGTGAAGAAATCTGTTTTTCACAACATTAGCATCTTTAACTGAACATAGTCTGTCTGCAGGGTGTTACAGTTGGGTGTGAAGTGGTTTTCCTATTCTGTGAATTTTATTTTAAAATCTCAGCAAGCTTCCCATCATAAATTGTGATAAAAAGCTGAAATATTCAAAGTGCTGACACCCAAAAATCTAGTGATGGGGAAAGGAGGATTGTGGGCTTTACTGAAATTGTCTGGGTCTGAACTGTTAGAAGAAATCTTAAAAGCTTTCATTTTTATTTCAAACATTTTGATTTATGTTTACACATTTATTGCAATTAGTGTTAATTGCAAACAATAATCCACTTAATTTGGCCATTTAAAATACCATATTGATAAAATATCAAAACAAAGCAATTTCAGTACTTAAAATTTGATGTGAATCAAGAAGTTCCTCTTTCCCCTTCAAACGCTCAGCTTGAAGGAAGAAGCATTTTCTAGCACAGAAGAGGTTGTGCTCTAATGCAGATGTGGTGGCTGAGACGTACTTTTTACAGAATTCCTTGTCCAATGGGAGAAATACTGACTTCTGCAGAGCCAGGCGATTTCCTGTAATACCAGATAAATCTGCAATGGGGAGAGTTTTCTTTACTAAGACCTGGATAGAAATGTTGAACACTTTTGCCTGGAAGCACTTTGAGACACACCTTAGCGCTATCCGGTAATAATGTGGAAAATAACAGACTTTGCAGCAGGAAAGTTGATGCCATGTCATAGCACTGATGTAAATGCATACAGTTGTATTTTTTTTTCCCATGACTCCTCCCAGCATATCTCCAGCCAATCTGGTGTTTAATTCATGTGAAAAATTAGCAGTTCAAAGCAGCCCTTCCTTGCCTGGAGTATTTCAGAAAAAAATGGTGGTGTAGTGTTTCCTCTTGATCTATAGCTTTATCTAATCCTGTCACTTGCTGGTTCAACCCAATCTAGGAGATTGTCATGGGCAGACACTCCTCCTGTAGAGGGTACTACCAAGGGACATGAGCATTAATACTGAAGGGCTCCATGAGTACTGGATTTCTGCTTTCTTCCCGTTGTCCCTGTTGAAGAAACAATGAGGAAGGACACCATCTGCTAAGGTAAATCACTAAGGTTTGCTTCAAACCATGGCATTCAAACTTTACCATGTGAGTACTCAAGGATGGGACTGCAAAGGACCTTCCTAGTGCAGAAGTCCTTGCAGACTCCTCACAGCATGGTGTTAGCACACAAGCAAATACCTTGTGGGAGTTTGCAATGGCTTTTCCTTGTTCCGTATGTCTTCTTCAGAGGCACTGTTCCAGGGCACAGGTCCCCAGGTTGGCATTTCCACACAAAACTGCTTTGAGGTTTTTATTTCATTTTGTCTTATTTTTCACTACAATGTATTAGACTGAAAAGGCCTTTCATTGCCTGCACTGCTTGCAGTTTCTACTCTCCCTTCTGTCTTTCCCTTTGTAAACGTCAACCAAAACCTGAACTCATATTGAATTCATTTCCTCTCTGGATACCTCAGCACCAAACATTCTGTGCAAAGCAAAGTAAGCTGACCTTCTCCCATTGAATTAGGAGCTCCCCCTCAGCTTGGATCTCAATCCTGTCTGAATACTGCAGTCCTCAGCAGTGCTGCAAAAAGAAATGGGCTTGAAAACCAGGACCATGCGTATAAGACCTATTGGTTTTGAGGGCCTTCAAATCACCCTGGTCCCTGCAAAACCCCACTGACTCCCTTATCTACAATTCAAGCCAGTTAGAGCAGCCAGCAGATTGCTCAGTCTCTGCTGAGTGTCCAGGACCTGAGGTGGCTGCCAGATGATGCAGACAAAAGTCTACATGGCCCATTATTAGGAAATTAGGACAAACCAGCAACAGCCCCAGTGTTCCTGGAAAGCCTGGTCTACATGAGCATCAGGAGCCACAAAGGGGAGTCGAGAGGGGGAATAATTTACGGAGGGCGGAATGGATGAGACATGGCGTCTGGATACAAGGAGAATTGGCACTTCCCATTCACTCATGGGAAGGTTTCCTAAACAAAAGTGCTGGAAACCCCAGAATATATAAATTTGAACAGTCCAAAACCAGGAGAATGGTTATGTTTGGATCTAACCTTCATGACTGGGTCTTGGCTTTAAAATAGCTGTCTCTCCCCAGGTTGGATCACACATCTCTCTGAAACAGAACTGTTCAGCCAGAAAGCAGTGAGCTCAAGGTAACAATCAATGGATGAAATCCTAGAGTTAAGAGGAAAGTTACTGTTGGATGATCATACTAGCCTTTTACAAATCTGTTTATTAAAAAAAAAAAAAAGGAATCCTCAAAGTTTGGAACTTTGAAGAAGTTTGGATTTTGGATTCAAATTCTGATATTTTGGCTGAACTCCAGCTATAGAAAATACAAAGCAGCTAACCATCCTACAGCATAAGCTGGAAGTCAGAAAGTCCTTTTTCCAGAGTTAAAGAAATGGGAAGATCAAGTTAAGGGTTTTTCATAAAATTGGTAAGTCTCAGAAATTTTAGAGGTTTAGGTTTGGACAACGGTCAGACCCTGACTGCCTATCATGGTTGCATTTGCTTCAAACATCCTTGACTTAGAAAATTAGACAGGAAATATTTTGCAGTGTCCAGCACTTCCTGAGCTGGAGGAACCAGAAATCCCACAAGAACAGTTCTTACTCATGGCATTATCGTTACCTTAAGGCTTGACCCAGACAAAGCTGGTAATCCACAGAATCCAAGTAGAAAAGCAAAACATGAAAAAAGTGCAAGCTTTACCCTGGGGCAAAGTATTCCTGTTCCCTCTGCATGATGTCCCAGAGCCCCGTGATCTGCAGTGTGTATAGCTGCCTCCAACATTGTGGTAGGACTAGAGAAAGGTTATACACTTTAAATGGGCACAAATTCTATTCTTCTCCTTTGGTGCCTACAATGGTAGGCTGTTGACAGCTGCTAGTGTCAGACACGATTTCAGAAAGAGCTCATTAGAAATAAACCCAAATTCAGTCACACTTTTTTGTTTTATTTTTATTTTTTCCCACAATGGAAAATAGTTGCAAGAAATCATGGATCAAAAGTTTCACTGAGCAAACACTTGGCTTGCTACCAGCTTTGGCTGAAATTCCTCAAATGCAAGGACATGAATGTTCGTCTGTGAAGTGAATGTCCATCTGTGAATCTGCACGTTAATACACCCATAAATTTCCTGTACGACTGAACATGTAGTGGGAAGATGACAACCTGTATGCACTGGAGAGATGCTAAGGAATTACGCACTTGAGCACCAGGGGGGATGATTACATCTTCCATCTTGACACAGGCTGTGCTATACTATTTAGCTGCTTCTGGACTAAGCTTGGCAATTGCACATGATTTGCAATGAATTCTCTCCGTCAGCTGAATCAATTGCACGTGACAGAGCACATGGATTACAGAAATGTCTATGATAGTCCCCACCTGGGGTCTGAGAGCTGCCAAGGTTTCAGACTACCAGGTGGTGATGCGGAATGGGCACTCACCCAACGGGCTGCCCTGCCTTGTGACAGATCTGTTGATCCTCCTGCAGGTGACTAAGCTCAGTCTAACCCCAGCTGATAGCATAAGAAGGACACGCAGACAAGAAAAAGGCTTTCCCTTGGGTCTGCTGCACCTTGATCACCTTCGTGTACAAAGCAGATTCAGATGGGAAACCCCTTTCCTGCAGAAGCGTGAGCAGGATGAACCCATGGAGAACCTCAGGCATGGGTCCCTGAACCTGCGTCTGCTCAGAGTAGCAGGGGACAGTCACAGTGACTGTGATCCTGTGATTGTCACAGTGACTGTGATCCTGTGATTGTCACAGCGACTGTGATCCTGCAGGGCAGGGAGTTTCCATGCCTCTTCCTCTCCTCTCCTCTTCCTCTCCTCTTCCTCTCCTCTCCTCTTTCTCCTCTCCTCTCCTCTCCACTCTTCACAGAACTCACCAGCTCTGCTGGTGGCAAGTGTCCAGCCCTACCCACTTCGGATCCTGCTCTGGGGCTGACTTGTCCTGGGAAATTAGGGCTTTTCTTAATCAGCACCTCAGAAAGGCCCCATCACTGGTGGGGGCTGAGAAGAAAGGCTGTAAAGCCAGGCCTGCTTGCAGCAGTGGGAGCGCTGCCATTGCTTTCTTTGGTTCTTACACTTCACACTGCTCTGGTTTGTTTTTCAAGTTATTCTATTTTCTTTATTATGCCTAAACATTTTCTTTTCTCCATAGGGATGGAAGATGCCAGGGGCTGACACCAGGACAACATGGGAGCTGCTGCCCTCTCCTTCCTCATTTTTCTAAACTCTTGAACTGTTTTGGCCCAAGCAGATTTTTCTGGTTATTTCCAGGAGAAAATTACCTGCGATGTTAACAAGGCACTGATGGAAAAGGCAAGTCGGCTGGAGAGCCTCTCAGCACCCCATCCTCTTCTTCCTCCACTTCTCTTCTGAGTGGGTCTGTAAGAGCAGGGAATGCAATCAGTCTGGCCATGCATAATCCGGAGCCTGTCCCATTTCCTCCCTCTTACAAAAAAACCACATTGTCCTCCATTAAAAAGATTTCCTGGTTAACAAGCAGACAAAACACTGGCAACTAAGCTAAAAAAAATATCCCCGCCCCCCCCAAGCAAAAAACAACAACAAAAAAGAAAGCATGAGGAAGATGTAAAAATCACAGATGATGAAAGGACAGCGCAGAGCAGATACAGTGAACACAACATATGGAAGTGCAGGTTATCCAGGTGCACAACCACAACCAGGTGAAAAAGGGCTTTCACGAGGGATTTAAAAGTAACCTGCCATAACAAACCAGCCTAAAAATCTGAAGAGTTACCCTCTCACCTGGCCTCACCTGGTCAGGGTGAATCTTTACAGGGTTGGTACCTTTAGGGAACATATAAGAGGGAGAAAAAAGTATATTGGAAATTAAATTCACAGCAAATCAACCTGTGGGAGTGATGCTTCAGAGAGCATCTACCCTGCGGTTTCCTACCTGTGCCTATTAACATGACACTCCCACATGCCGTGTCCTCTAATTAGCATATAGCAAATAGGAGCCCAGAAACACCAAATCTAAAGCCTTGTCCGACTACTCTATCTTTCCTTTTTCTCCTTGTATACAGGAGCAGCCACCCCCACTCAAGAAAACTCTACCAAGGTGCTGCTCAATGCTGGTGGGGCTGGCCCTGGATGCAGCAGTGAGGAGCCTGTCCCAGGGAAGACAAGCTCCTCTAAGGGGACTTGTCAAGATCACACAGAGGAAAGTTGGGTGAACTAAAATTTTTTGAAGCCCCATCCAAACAATTGTCCTCCAACCCTCTTACAGCAAGGAGCCGTCAGCTCCCAACATCTGAAAACGCTGTTTCCAACCATCAGGAAGGAGTGTTGGAGTTGCCTGACTTGATTATGTGCAGCAGCTCCCCAAGGAGCAACTCTCCCCAACGGGAGCTCATTCGCAGAAAACCTTCTGCCGGGAATTTCTGCTGGGTGAGAAGTGGAGAGGGTGGGATGAGGCCAGCCCCGTCTGGGCGAGGGCAGTTCTTGGGACAAGGGTTCGGAGAAGGGTGCATCGGCGGGAGGAGCTCTGAGTCTGGGAATGCAAAATTTCCCTCTTCCAGTGGGGTTTCTTTGAAACCCGTTGAGCGCATGCTTCTTCCTTGAACGCCTGTGCCAAGAAAACCCGTTGGCTGCAACATCAGAGGCAACCTAATGCAGAAAAGATTGCGAGCCCAAGGGGACAGCATTTCTTTGGAAAGCCCACCCCAGACGTGTACACACCAATGCTCACATGTGAGTCACACGCATGGCCGCCAGTGTGCACACGCAGCACAGCCGTGCATAGCTGGAGCCTCCAGGGGAGGAGAAAACACTTCAGGGCTGCCCGAGCCATAGAGAAGCTTTCATAATGCCAAAGGCAAAGCTGACTGCTTGGATCAGGCTGCAGCAGGCTGTGGATTTCCCTCCAAGCTCAAGCCATGATTGAGATGTGCTGACCAAGGCTAACCCAGGAATGTTCCTATACAGTTTAAGATGACGTATGCAAGCCTACCCAGTCACATAAACAGCGTGCACACATGCAGGGGTTCCCACACAGCTGTTTGCTGGCACACTGACATGGTCTGTACCTTATGGCATCTCTCTGACCACTGGGGATACCACAGGGGCCAGCCCAGCAGCCCCGGTGCCTGTGGGATGGGAGCAGTGACCCAGGACGGTGTGGAAAAGACAGCTGTTATTAGTGGGGCATCCCTGGAATGAGATGTGGGACACCGTGCCTGGCCACTTGCGGTCAGACAGGCATCGCAGGGCATTTTATACAGGCAGAGAGATAATAGCAGTTTCACTAGCCTAACTCCCCTCTAAACAGGGAATACTTTTGACCAAATACAGCCTCTGTAGCTTGGAGCAGATGCTTTCTTTTATGGAAACATCCGTGAAAATGCCACTGGTGCAAAATGTCAGCTGTGCCCCCGAGGGAACAAAACCCGCACTACAAAGCCATGACCAGCAAGGAACCTGCCCTGGGCCATCTGCAGAGACCCTGCTTTCCTGAGAAATGCAAAGGTAGACTTAGTCCCCAAAAAGCAGAAGGTGATCTTGCCAAGTTTAAGATAGTAGGTTTTCCTATCTAAAGGAAAACTCCTGTGGTCCAGGTCTGCTTGGTCCTGAGCCCCTTATTCCCTCTGGGACCTGGTTTCCCTCCGGTGGTCTCTTTGTGCCTGTCCGGGTGACGGCCCTCTCCATCCCTGTGCAGGGACACAGCTCTCAGAAACTCCTTGATGCTTGTGCAGCTCCGAGCACTGGACTCCTGCCCCTGGTACCTTCCCTGTCCAGGGGATGGAGTCAGGAGGGGATTTATCCAAGCAGAGAAAGAAAAGGAGAGGACACCGAACAAACTAAACCAGCCCAGGCTCGGGTGCTTCGCAGGCGCCTGGAAAAGCCGCCTGGCTTCCCCCAGAGCAGAGGCTGTGCCACTCGCATTTCCAAGCGGAGCACAGGGACGAGTCGGGTTGTTTTCTCTGCAGAGCCACGCTAATCCCTGCCCGTGAGGAGCTCAGCTGCAAGGCTGGCTGCTCCAGGAGGGTTTTCCCTCTAGCGGAGGGCCACAGGAAGGGATTCCCATGCCGGTAGGAGACAACTTGGAACCCTCCAAGCCTGAGCTTGGCCATGTGTTGATGTGATGCTGGGAAAGCCTGTCCCGTGCAAATGAAGTCTCTAGGACCAAAACCTTCCTCTGCATGTGGAAGGCAGGAGACCTCCGTCTGCAGAAGTGTTCCCAGGCCCAAGGAGATGCAATAGGTGAGCTTCTGCTTAGTGCCACGGCCATAGGGCAAAGCTGCCTCCATCATCAGCACCTGCGGAGGTAAAACTTTTTATCAGTGACCTTTTGCCTCTGCTAAGTCAGTCAGCAAAGCAGCCACACAATGAAACAGGAAGGTTTGCAGCCTGGATACATGTGCCAAAAGAATTTGGTGAACACATCATGTTCGGTCTGCTGACTTGCATCGGCAGCTGGGGCCAAATTACTGGAAGTAAGTAAGGGCTTTGCTGGTAAAAGACCATGTACTAAAAGGATCAGCAGCCTGTAGCATGTTCCCTGAGCTGTCAAGGTTGGGGAACTAGGGTTTCATCCCTGGTCTTTAGAAACAGGAAAAATTTTCCAAGCTTTATTTCGTGGAAAGTGCATCCAAGTCCTACTTACAGTAATGGTTTAAAGAAAAAGAAAGAAAATGAAAAAGAAAGAAAAAAGAAGAAAAGAGTAGAATAGAAAATAATTTAAAAAGTCATTAAAACAAATACGTAAACAACAACCCATTCTTGGGATGATAAATCTGACCACTACCAAGTAACACTCCCCTGTTTTTCCAAGAATATGGATTTCACAGAAGCATAAAATAATTTCCATTGAAAGAAACTTCTGGAGGTCCTCTGGTCTCATCCCATCTGAATGCAGGATCACTGCTCGGGCTTGCCATATCAGTCAGCAAGCACTATTAGTCACACTGCTTAGGGATGCAGGATGAGGTCCCATTATGGCCAGTGCTCACTCAGCCCTTGCGCTGCCTGTCGCGGAGTCTTCGGGAAGAGTCCTGCAGGGAGCCTGAATTTCTGGATAGTGATTATGAGACTGAGTCAGAGCTCCTCCGGGCTGAGCAGTCGTAGAGGCAGGGCCCATCTGGTTGCGATTTTGGAAATGGCAGAGATCGAAACAATATCTCACGGGGAAAAGCTGGGAGGCTTCTGACAGGCGATGGGGTGGCGATGCCGTGGTCTGTGAGGCAGATTACCATCGGTGGTGGGAACTGCCAAGACAGGGAAAAGCTCCCCCCTCCTGCCTACCTCCATTCCCTCCTTAAATGGGTGAGCAAGTGCCATAGGCAGCTCTGACATGACCACGATGCCAGCAGAAACACTGGTCTTGAGGTGCCACGCTAAGGTCTCAGTTACCTGATGGCTTTTCTCCCTTCAGGGACAAAGCCCCAGTGCTGGAGCCACCTTACAGAGACCAGCATTCCCAGCAGCCGGCAGTTAGCAGTTCCTAGAGCTAGAAATCCTGATCTGGTAAATGCTGCCATCCTTGGGTTACACAAGCATATTGGTTTTGGCTGGTGCTGTGCCTCAGAGCATGAGTTTCAGGACAGAGGTTGAACCCCAAGTACTGGCAAAAAAAAAAAAAAATTGTAGCCAAAGGAAGAAGGACACAGATGAATTGGATGTGGGGGATGCCACAGCTGATTCCCCCATTTGATAGCAGGATGAGGGGGGAGGGAGGCCTTACACAGTCCCATGACCTCCAAAAGAGTTTGCAGCTTGGTGTGGCTGTTGCTGGGAACAAGCCTCGGAGACTCACCATCTCTCATATCCTCGACCAGAGTATGATGACAGAAATACTATCCTCCCCCAAATATCACTCTTTTTGAACTTTCCCAGAGAGCCATTTTCATGCACTAGCTGCTGACCGATGGAGACTCAATTCACTGACTCAGAGGTTATGAATAAACAGAGGGAAAGAGAGGTGATGAATGGATGATACAGGATGGCCGGGCCCTGGGTCAGAAGGACACAGGACCTCTTTGACAGTAAAATGTGGGATTGACATGCAGAAGCTCATTTCCTTCTACAGCCTCAGAGATCACATCTAATTATGCAAGATTTAAGTGACATATCTTATTTTGGTTTATTGCTTCTTTCCTTTTTCTTTCTTCCTTTTTTTTTTAATGTTTTATCCATGCAGTTCATTCAAAGCAGATGCTTTGACCCAGTTAAGCTCCAGGCAAAATTTACTTGGGATGCTCCGGATGAGTTACCATCCTGATGATCCAAGAGTGCTTGAGTCGGCATGCTGGCAACGTGCTGGTTCGAGCAGGCTGAGCTGTGTCGTATGGAGAACATTTCCTCCTGGAGATGCCCACTGCCAGCCAGACCAGACTGACTTGGACAAGCTTCACTCTTCCCCAGTGCTTGCCAAAGAGCTGGGACAAATCATGTTTCAGAGGATCTCTCCAAAGGGCTTCCCCTGGCTGCCCAGCCTGCAACGTGAGCCTGGTTTCTCCCTCCTATGTCCTTGTTTCAGTAAGGAGGAATAGCATTGGTGCTGGTGAGATCTCCAGTGAGGGCTGTTCCCCATGACCCAGGGCTCTACAAACCTCCCTGGCTGCTCCTTCATCAAATGCACACAGCAGCCAGAGCATCTCCAGTAATATTTTTCTTATACAGCCTTATTAAGCTGCAGAGGGACCCACACCAGTAGGATTTATTCTAAGGAGGCTTTTCATAGCACTTTAAGCTCTTTACAGGTACTGTGATTTCTCTCTCCACCATCGGAAGGAGAGAGGCTGAGATTTCAGGACAGTCTCCCTGAATCCTCTCCCTTACAGGGGCTGTGAGCATTGTTTTCTACATCTGCACAAAATGCCCAAACTACTGTCTATTTATTCTGCTGTCACCTTCCCTGCACAAAAGTACTGTCATTTAATTGGTATACCCCACACCCTCCAGTCTCTTGTGCCATTCACTCAGTCTCTCTGTACTTATGTACGTATGTATTTATGCATATAAAGAGCAGTGGTTACATCTGACCTGTCAATCAAGGGTTCTCAGAGAGAGGCTGATCAATTTGACCTGTTACCATTAAGTACCTTCATTAAGGATCAAGATGAAAGGGGAAGAAATCCAAGAAATTCAAAAGTGGGACAAGGATGTGGATCGGAAAAAAAATAAAGAAAATGTTCTGGAGCGATCAGTAGCATGGTCAGGAAATGAATACACAAAATCTTCCACTTGGAAAATAAAAGTTAAGACTGCTGAAGAAAGATGATCTGAAACAGCTATTCAGCTCAGAAAAGTAGCCTGGCAGACACGAATTTTAAAACTAGTGTAGCAGGGTCAGCTAGGAGCAAGTGGGGCAGGCAGAGTGCCTTCTCAGCCCCCTGAAATCCCATTTTTCAAGGGTGCATATGCTGTTCTGAATGGGGGGTGACACTTAGGACAGGCAGAAAACATTCCCTTGAAGTTGTTATTCATAGGAAAATTGGATTTCTAACACATGAAAATATTTAGCAAAACAATATTTGCTTTCCCTGACAACCTGGCTGTATTTTTGCTTTTGTTTTTTTGTAGATGTATAGATTAAAAGGTGAGAAGTGTCTCTTTTAACATTTTAATGTTATTTGTTGATTCTAACTGGGGTTGAATAATTTAATCTGTTTACTCTCTATTGTGCTGCGTGATTTGGGTTTGGATAAAGCCTATTGCAGGCAGGTATCCTACAGACTCTCAGATAGGGAGAAACCTCTGGGGTTTGGGTTAACTGTTTTCAAGTCACATTTTATGGTGAGTTGAAATACTCTGCAGATACTGTTGGTGTACCCTTCTACAGAAGGGTAGAGGAGCTGTAAGAAGGAATTTAATAACCTATGTTTCCTGACTTGTATTAATCATTAACAGAGGTATTGGTCACTGCCAAAGACCAGAGACACCAAGATCGCTAGGCCATGAAAGTGTCTCCTTGGAGATGCTTATTTTAACAATGCGGTAAAAGATTCAGAGAGTAATTCAATCCCGCCCGTCTCTAATCTTCCCTCTTTCCTTCCTCCCATCATAATACCGGCTTAGATGAGCTAAGCCTATCACTCTTCCCATGACACAGCTAATACCACACTCCCTTTGCCACAGCTACCACAGAAAAACAATGTTTAAGCCTCCTCTGTACCTATCTATTGTTGTGGTTGAGCAGCACGTCTCCAGTGGGACCAGTCGGCTTCATACAGTGCCCTTGAAAAATCAACACTTCATCATGGAAGTGAAACCTTTTACTGCTGCAGCTCAGGGTCAGGAGATACAAACCAAGAAAGAGAGAGTTGGAAAGAAAGAAAGAAAGGAGGGAGGGAGCGAGGGAGGGAGCAAGGGAGGGAGGAAAGAAAGAAGGAAAATATATCAATTATTCAAATGCCACCTTCAAAGAGATCCCATAACTCAGGAATCGCTGTTGGTCTGTCTGTCATTTGAAGGCAATATACCAGATTCTCCCCTGGCTCTTCCTGACTTTACCCCATTTCAGGCGGATCCCTTACGATCCATTACAAAGGAAAGATTTTCATTCATTTCAGTGCACCATAGCTGCGGACCTAGTTACCCATATTGCAAGCAAATATCACCCACCTGGCACCACAGGGCGACAGGCTGCAGTTCCCTGTTCACCAAAGAGGCTACTGTAGAGGGCAGAAGATGATTCGTATCAGGAAGAAAAATCAGGACCCGAAGCCCTGAGCTGGGGCACTGCACGGGAGGGTGCAGGTGATGCAGGGACGGATCCCCTTGTGCAGCAGCAGCATGCGGTAGGCAGCCGGGGCACACCGCATTTAGGAGTGCGGGGAGCTCTCCTCTGAGCAGAGGGTCATCCTCGACATTCAATTTTTACCTGGCTAGAGATGGAAGAGCTGAAACCCCCGCTGCAAAATTGTCCTGGCCTCAGTCGCAGCTGAGATGATACACAAAAGTGACAATCCTAGCAGAAAGGGGCACGTCCCCCCACTCCCTGTTTTGCAAGTCACAACAAGTTTTTTGAGAGGGGACCGAGGTGCAGAGCACCGGCATTCAACTTCTTTCCTTGGGACTGAATTTGTGTGTTCTGGAGGGGGGGCAGGGGTTACCAAAAAGGTAAACAACAAAACAGCCCAACAATTCATAGGAAATGCTGAAAAAAAGGGCAAGTGTTGACCTGTGTGCTGTTGGAATAATTGACTTTTTTGTTCAATCAGCCTCATCTCGGTCTCATTTCAGTTCTTCAAGTCCCAAACCATCTGTTCTCTGAAACCTTAAGGTTAATAAGCATTAAGAGCTCCTCCCCTAACATTAACAAGAACGAAGAGCTCTCCTTTTCAGGGCTTTTCTCCACCTACAGCGCGGTCCACCGAAGAAAGCCAACGTGTGCAAATTCATCTTCTCCACTCACGTCTCCAAACCCACCGCTCCAAATCCATCTTCTCCACTCACGTCTCCAAACCCACCGCTCCAAATCCATGCATGCAGCAGGAAAGTAAATAAAATAACATCTCCGGCGGCTGCCAAAAAATTCCACAGTTTCTGAGCTGTTGCAACTGTATTCGTCAGTGAAAAAAAATTTCCTGGAAACCTCACTCAGATGGTGATGGCGGGAGTGGGGGGGCTGGGAGGCGAGGGGCGGAGAGAGTGCGGTCAAGGCCAGGGCAGAAGTTCATGCAGTTGGTGGTTTGCGAAAATGTGTTTTGTTTGTTCTGGATTAGGCTGTGGATTCTTAAAAGAAAACATGTTTTAGTAAGCTAATTTCAAATCAGGAGGGGAAGGAGCAGGGTCAAGGGGAGAACAAATTAGCATCTGGATGTCAGCACAGTGAAAGGAGGATTCAGACGTGGAGGAAAGTGGGTTACTGAGGCTGAGGGCAGCCAAATCTCCTTGGTTATACTCCCCCTTAAAAAATAAATAAAAATTTGCAGCCCCAAACAAGCGCACACAGCAGCAGCACACCAATGCATGTGCAGCCCGAGAAGCAGCCCCTCTCCAGACAGCAGCTCCTGGGGCAGCAGGGAGGATTCTGCCAGGCTATCGCTGGGACGGCGATCAATTCACACTCCGGCTGCGCTCAGACTCAACTTGGGCTGCATGAGCAGCTTCTGCATCTGGCATTTTGGAGACTGCCTCCTGGGAGGATCAGGATCAGATCAGAGCCTGATGAAGGCAGGGTGGAATTGCCCTATAAATCCCTTCTCAGTACAATCACGTCTGTTGCTGTGGGTGAGGAGGGGGGAGGAATAACCTCCTTCTATTAAATGCATGAAAATACATATATGGCCCCAAACAACCTTTGCGGCTTCATCCCCCTCTCTGCTTTCTGGCTAGCCCCTGACCAGCAGTGACTGGCAGATGTCTGCTGTTTCAGACACACGCACAAAGCCATCACTCTTGCTCAGGGAAGAAGAAAGGTGAAGCGGGGGGATACACGCAAGAAAATACAGCATGCCATCAAGAGTTTCCAGGCAGGCCTGAATATCTCACCTGCAGATGAAAGCAGAGAGATCAGCCTGCTTGTGATCACACAGAGCAAAGGAATCACCTTGAGTCTATCAGAGTCCGGGCACCATAACCAGAGGCTGAACTTGTCCTGGGAGGACTCTTCCCTCTACGTTGGTGCTTTCCCAGAGCTCTCCCTCAACCTGTGCCGAGAGGCAGGTAATACTGAGGTTGGACGTGTGACTGGGCTGTTCCCCAGTGTCACCATCCAGCTCTGGTTGATTCACGCCACGCTCAGACCCCTCTCAGTGGCACAGAGCAGGCAGGTCTGGGCAGAGGGCGTTGCACATGATCTGTACAATGGTAGAGCATCTCCCTGAGATCTGAACTCCTCTGTATGTGATTCTGCAGAAAACATGAACATTTGGCCTATTTTATTAATCTTTGTAATTGTTATTCTTGGTTTTACCCATTTTATTAATCTTTGTAAATGTTGGGGGGGGGGGTGGCCTACTACAAGAAATACTCTGACTTCTGCAGATGGGTATATTTATCTTGTGACAAAAGGAGAAACATAAAGGAATGGGAGTATTTTGGTTTGTTTCTTCTTGCTTTGGCTGTAAAGATCAGTGAGTGAGATTTCTGTGACAGTAAGAAGAGCCAAAGTTTAGCATTCAGTCCTGTCCTGTTGTCTCTGCTATAAATTTACACTTTTGTTATGAACACTGAGAAATAGGAAAATTGCTCGAGTGCATCAGGTCAGAAGTGGAGCCTCTTACCCCATCTCTGAGAGTGGGAAGCACTAGATGCGCAGAGAAAAATGTAAGAAATTCACTTTTATAGAATAATCTCTCTGTAAGGAAAATAATTTTGTGCTACTCCTTTTAGAGATCAGCTTTCAGCAGTAAGTTTTATATTGCATCCCAAAGTTGACACTACTTTTGAAACCTTAACTCTGCACAGTCCTGGAAATACCTGTCTGAGTGCTTCATAGTATAGTCAAATCACGGTGAAAGCAGAGACTGTCACTCGACACAGATCATGGCTTTTTACCCTTTTTTTGCACATGTAAACATTTGTCATCTTCTTTTTCATCTCCTCTGGCCTTGCCTTCTCCACTGACACCTTCCCAGTGCTCCATTCCCATTCTCTTCCCCGTCACCCAGTTCTCCAGCCTTCTCTCAATGCTCTCATCTCTTTTGTCCCTCTCCTGTCAGTGCAAACATGCTTCAGTTTCTCCCAAACCTGAAGTCTAACCTGGCTCTCCCCATCTCTTCTCCTACGCATCTTTTGCAATCCAACATCCATCTACTGCCCTTCACTGAAACTGCTCCCATTACTATCAATCTTTTCCCAGCCAAGCTTCAAGCCCATGTTGGATGCATGGAGGGCTTGGACCTGCCAGCCCCATCAGTGTGGTCACTGGACATACTCTTCTCTTTGAGATCTTGTTCCTCTTGATTTCTATTACTCTTCCCCCTCCTGGTTCTCCTCCCACCTTTCTAGTCATCTCCTTGGTATCCTTCACAGGATTCTCCTGATCTCCCCACTCACTGCCTGCAGGACTGTTACAGGGCTTTGCACATGGTTTCTTCTCCCTCTCCCCATCTCTCTGGGAACCTCATCCACAAACACACCATCTGTACTGATGACTCACAAATCCACCTCTGTCTTCCAACACATCTCTCTGTCCGGACTGAAATCTTGACCTGTCCTTCTGGCTTTTCCCTATAGATGTCTTGCCAGCAGCTCAAATCTAGTCTAGACTGGGCTTTTTTTATAGTTAATGGGGAAACAAAAAGGAACTTTCAGGCATGATTTACCTCATTCTCATGTAGATACCTAAAATAAGTTGGATTAATTGCAGCCTGTGAGTTCCTGTTTCTGCCATGGAAGTCTAGATGACAGGTAGGGAAATCCACACTGTCGACACCTATGCTTGGATGAGGTGAATTCCAGCTGGTGTGATCCAGGTTACAAATCAAGCCCTGCGAGGTTGCTCAGATGAGTGTGTGACTTTGGGCTTTACGTTGAGGGGCTGGTAGAACACTGAAGCTGAAATGTTTAGTAGCATGCACGGCCAGCAAAAACCCTCACAGGGCAGCTACTCCAAGGCCAAATGGAAAGAGATGGAGACCAAGGACTCCACGTTCCTCAGGAAGGGATGATTTACTTGTGTACTGATATTCACCAGCATTAAGATGTCTCAGGATTTAAGACACATCTGGTGTTGGTTGCAGGGAGGCTAACATGGGGTTTGCAGCCTGTTTTACTCCCAGAACTGTCCCATCTTCCCTACAGTGCCAAAGGTGCTGATCAGGCATTACACGTGGTGTAAGGATCCATGAAAAGTGGCAGCAGTGAGGCTTGCAGCCTTATGCAGCATGCTACTTGCGTGCTAGCACTGTCACTGCTGGGGAGATTTTCAGACAATGACACCTGCAGGATCTGTGATTTGCCTTTGGGTAGCATGACAAGACATTTCTTGGTTTTCTGTTGTGACTTTGTTGGTTGTCCATTACAATCTCAGTTTGACCTGTGTTTGTATAGATTGAAGTCATTTTGTTCATCTCATAAGCTGGCCTGCGTAGATGCATGATTTCCAGGTAAGGGTGACTCATGCAAAGCTTTCTGTTCCCTTCAGAAGCAGCAGCATCCTGTGTGGGGAAGCCCAACTAACTTTTAAGTAGCCTGCCAGGGCAGGACCAGATGAGTCGTCAAAGGATAAAATTCATATTCCCCTGGCAAGCAAAGACAGAGGTGACCTGTGCCACTTTCATGCCATATTATCTGCACTTGCATCTGCCCTCCCTCCGGCTCCATCTTCTCTGTCCAACCCATCTTTCCTCCTCCTTTGCCAAGATCCTTCCTGGCCAGTGTCCCTGTAGCTCATGGTGAAACTTCTCCCAAACCTCTCAAACCTTTAGCACATGCTTCTCCCCACTTCCAGAGAGATTCCTCCTCAGCATCCTGGTTTAAGTCCCCTCCAAAGCTCTTTGGTGCAGACCCTTGGCAATAACAAGGCTGCCGGGCTGCTTAGACAATTTTTGTCACGCTCGCTAAGAGTGGGCATTGTTTCCTTGAATTTCCAGCTTGTGATCATAAGTAACTTGCATGACTTGATGATAAATGCTGTGGGGAAAGGATCATCTCTTCCTGTGTGTGCACACCACCAAGACCAGGGCTGTCAGGCAGCAGAGGAGAAAGAAGAGGAGGAGGAAAATGCCAAGGCAACTGGACCAGTGTACAAGGACCCCTTTCTGCAGCGATGATGTCGTGGTAAAACATGCAGAGAAGACAGCAGTGGGACTGATAGTCCTTCAAGCTGCTTCCTCCTTCACCTGGGTTTCCCAGTCTTGGTTGTGGCTCATCATGGGCTCTTCCAGCCCGTCCCATCCAGCCCCTTTGTCTTGCAGGTCTGGCTCCTTCTTGGGCTCTGCGGAGTGTATTGCTTTTTAGAGTAGAAGAAAAGTTCAGTTTGGGCTTAATTTGAGGTGAGAGTTAAAGCCCATTCAAATTCAGGTGCCTTCCAGTCCCTCCCATGTCCACATTCCTTTGGTTTCTCCCCATATCCCACCATTGTCTCCAGGTCTGTTATGCGTTAAACACACACAAACCAGCTCAGAGCTCAGTGAAGCTCTTGGAGCAACAGAAAAATAAAGTCTCCATTCAGTAAAGTTTACACACCAAGGGACAAATCCTGCCAGTGCAAGCATGGCAGCGTCTACACTTTGGGTCTATTTGGGGATAGAATTTATTCTTGGGCTGAAACCTTCTCAACCAGGGACCTGTTACACCTTCTGCTGGGCACCTATTGCAGGAGAGATGTTAACAACACTGGAGAGAATAAAGGGGTCGGGACCTTAACTAGTGTGATGAAAAAGATAAAACTAATGCAACATCACTGAAAGATGAATGTAGGTCTTGTATCTCCCTGGGGCCAAAAAAAATGGATTTTGCATGGTCCACTCCTGTGAGGGTGACTGCTGGGATTCCTCCCACCTTCCTTAAGGAATAGGATTCAGCTCCCGGTCATCGACCTCTATGTAAGGTGTGCATAATGCAGACGTCTACAAGTGCATTGAGCGCTCCCAGACAGTTGCCAGAGACCCATCCAGTCCAGTCTGCAGAGTTACAAAACACACTTTAAGTGGAAACCTCTGTTTTCTTTCGGATTTCAGAATGACACGTGGTTGCATGACCTTTCTCAGGGACGCAGGACCTTCTAGTGTCCTCCTCGCAAGGGCTATCCCTGGGAAATTCCCTGCTTTGAATATATATCTGTGGTACAGCTCCACAGAGCAGGAGGAAGACCATGATTTTGCAGTGTCAGTGTATGAAGGACAGGTCTTGGGGAGAGACATCAGGGTCTGCTGTAGGACTCACAGCTTTGTGAAAGGACAGGTTGTGCTGTCTGCTGTGTCTTGGTGGCCTTCCCAGCTCAAGCTGCCCCCACTTTGCCCAGGTTTCAGAGCTAGAGCTGCAGTCTAAAATGAGAACTTAATGAAGAATAAGGGTTTGACCTTTTCAGGGTAAAAGGGGGCTTCCAGTCTAAAACTGGATACCTCTGAGAGTTAGGCAACGAGTGTGTGGTGCTGGAAATAAAATAAGTTGTTAAACTAGCCATGAACGTGGTGACTCTAGTTCTGGATCATTACCCTGCTGGCTGGCAGCAGTGAGGTCTTCAGCTTCTGAAGGAATTTCCACCCTGAGACTGGTGAGAACAGGACAGCAGTAGCCAAGTCTCTATGCATGAGAGAGTGAATTAGGACCTGCTAACTGCCATGGCCATCGTCATGATGGGAAGGAAATTCCAGCAGCCACCGAGCCCATTTTATGGGCATGCTGAGAGGTGTTGGGAGAGGGAGGCGGTGGAGTTAGAAACAGTCGTGATAAGATGCTGAAAGGGGAACAAATAGAGCAAGGAGATGGAGGTTCCACCAGACTTTTCTTTTTTGCCCCACTGGAGGACTAAAGGGAGGGGGGGAGGATTTAGAGGAAAAATAAACAAAACCTGGCCTGCATTCAGCTCTTCTGAAGGGTGCTAACAGCAAGGAGCTGAATCTGCCACAGATGCATTATTTAAGCCCTTCCAGCCTATGAATTCTTTTTCCAGAAGTTTCCCAGAGTAAGTAGAAGTAGTCCAAGACCCAGAGAGCTCTGACATTTGGCTATAAATCTACGTGTCAGCAGTCTGGGAGTGAAAAGGGGAAAAAAGAAGGAAAAAAAAAAAAAAGGAAAAACAAACCATGTAACGAAAGAGGGATGAGCTCAGCGCCTGGAGAAGCAAGGCTTGGAGCTGGGGCACAACGTCGCAAAGAGTGGCTGGGGGAAAAGGAGGGACAGATGGGGCCGGAGGAGGTGGCAGTACTGCAGCGTGGCCGATGCACGGACAGGACCGTGCTCCTCCAGCGGGAATGCCGGCGGGATGATCGATAGGTGTTGAGCGCTAATGGTACCGTCTGGAAGGAACAGGATGGTTAGTGTAATCTGAGTCCCGTTGGGGGAGCAGCCCGTAGGTCACCCCGAGCTGGCCACGTGCCATGGGCGTCTTATATGCCTGAACGTGTCTTCCGAGTGAACTTTCAGAACTTCAGGGTTTGGTAGGGCTTTTCTTTTTCCTTCTTTTTCCCTCTTTTTTTTTTTTTTTTTAATACAACAGAATCTCTGTCTGTGCACGGAGGGAATAATGGATGAGGGCTTGAGCAGCTGCTGTGGATGCTGTTTGGATCCAGGGGGTGTTTTCTTGACGGGATGATTGATGGCTCCTTTCAAGACAACCAGGAACATAAGCCTCCCCTCCCCCTGATCCAGAGATGGGCTGCACACATCCAGTGGCTGCTTCAACAGGCGGGATCGAGGTTAAATCCACCCAGATGCAGGCTGTGAAGGCAGATAACAAGTCTAAGAATCCTGCAACCCTCAGTCGCACTGTCCCTCGGAGATTAAGGCCTTTCAAGTTGAAGCAGCCAATATGGTTTCGATCAGTCCTGACAGATTTTACAGGAACTGCTTTTGTCTTGCTTTAAGCCCTCAGATGCTTGTGTTAAGCTTTTTCCAGCTAGGCGAGGTCAGGCTGGGTTTCTAGGGAAGGGGTTCAAGGAACAGATAGGGGAAGAGGGGATCTGCGTTGCATGCCAGCAGGAGCACTCTTATCTAGTGTAGTGTTGCAGCAGGGTTGGCCAAAGCAGACATCTGATCAGAGGTCCCCAGTCTACAGGTCACTGGGCTTCCAAAGCGCTTTTCCCCAGAGCTAAGTTATTTGTCCCACTGCTCCTCCTGAAAGGCCCCAGTACAGATTTGGGGAGGTTGCAGTTATATCCAAGTTGCTATCGAGGAGTTTTGCAAAGAGCTTTTAAAGCATCTGCTGTTCTCCATAGTAAAGACTTCTCCATGGAGGGTGAAACAGCTCTGGTTCCTCCCAAACAAAGTGCTGTGGGTGGTCAGGGTGAACTGCAGCCCAAATGGCCTTCTTGGCAAATGCCCTCCCACGAACCTTCTTTGCCTCTTCAGTGTATTTAGGCTGCAAGACAAATGCAAGGTCCAGCGCGACAAGGCATGAAAAATATTTTATTTTGGTGGCTCAAATGTGTCTCTGAGGCATTAACATTGTTTCATGGAAAATATCAATGTGAATAAACTACATTCCCCTTTCTGGCCACATTGGCTTAATTCTTAGCTTAGAACCTTAAAAGAGATCCCTGCAACTTGGCAGAAGCATGTTGTGCCTCTTACTCTTTCCATGCAGTCTCATGACAGAGGTGATGGGACAGACTGCACCCTAGCAAGGTTGTGGATGACACCAAACTGGGGGCGGGGGGGGGCTTGTTTTTAGCTGGGACTTGGAATGGAGACCACCAGAGGTCCTTTCCAATCTCATTTGTTCTGTGATTTTATGATGACCCCTTTAAATCTAAAAATACAGTACATCCCTGGACCATCAGGATGCAGGTGAGAGCTGAGGATAAACCATTACCAGTCCATTGAACCTAGCTATGAAGTTATGGGAGAGGAGAAGCCACCTATGTACCAGGCTGGGAAATTTTGCCACTCTGTGCAGGGAATACAATTTAAACCCCTCTCTATTCCAGTGCTCCTCTAAATAATCTCTCAGGCTTTGTCTCAGTCCACATCCCCCTCCCAAAACCCCTTTTAGCCTAAGAAAACCTCTTACCCTAAGAAAGTCTTGTTTTTCATTTAATGAGAAAGAGGTGTAGGTTTTGGCATGGGCAACAGCAGGAAGCCTGAAAAGAGAGAGATTAGTTTCAAACCATCACTTCATAGACGGCTTCTGCCGTGCATGCTTCCACGAGCATTTACAGACCCTCCAGAAAAACATTAATTCACTTTATATTTCAAATCTATATGAATCAATTTGTAAACCACAGCTATATGAAACTACTGGAAGGCTGGAAACAGCTTCAAATAGCCATCAGTCGATTCTTTTGTCTAAGCCACACCAAGGTTTACCTAAAGCACCTTTGGAAGAAGGTGAGAAGAAAGCAGAGCAAAATCAGCAGTATAATGATGGGACACAGGCCATGTCTGGGCCAGCAGGTCTTTAGTCAATACGCCAATAGATCCAAAATGCCACTCTGGTGCAATCAGAACAGCAGACCAGTGGCACTGAGCACAGATCCAGAGGACTTTGCCGGTCCCTGACACCTGGACCAGCACCCATTCAGATCCAGTGGGACATTCACAGCCCCATTTATACACACACGCATTGCACCAGGTCAAAACAGCACAGGTGAACTGGAGTCTAGCCAGGTGAATAAATACACTCATCCTTCAGCCTGGAACGGGGGATTCTTCATGCCACGGAGTTTGCATCTGTGTTTCTCTTGGGCTTGTTCTCTAACTCGGACCTGGTTCAAGGCTAGTTAACTTCAGATACTGCAGGGAAGGAAGATAATTGTTACATTTTTACCATAGTAACAATTCTTCTTTTTGCAAACTCAGAGACAGCAGCAGCCTCCACGTATGGGCGAGCGTTTACTTAGTAGCAGGAAGCCTGAAATTTGATGCTGTCTCCACAAAAATCCTCAAGTACATTTAACAATAGCCCTTGTTTATAGGCATCAAGCAGTTTGTTTTCCTCCCTTTCCTACAGTGATGCAACAGCCACCGCTGAAGAATTTGCTTTCTGAGCCAGAGGCTGCTTTTCGGTGCGTTTCAGTCCACAGAGTTTTTGGGTTGATTTCCAGGGAGCAGATTCTGGTTTCATCGGCTAAATATCTTCTACGCTGTCAGAGGGAGGCTGGCCTCTCCAGGGACTGATTCACCCTTTCTGGGGTTGGTGTTCAAAGGGGTGCATAAATGTAACTCAAGAACAAGGTTGGGAAGCGAGAACATGGGTTTTTAGTCATGTTCCCTGCTACAGATTTCCTGTATGGCCCTTGGCTCTTCTCTTAGTCTTATTGAAAGTAACTCAGTGTCCACCCACCATGGGAAATGACCCGGTTTGGGGGTCTTCTGTTTGCATCTTCAACATGGGTGTCATCACGGTGTGCCCAAAAAAAAGTGGATATACTTACTTGAACATAGGTCATGCTCGGAAGATGCGGTGAAAGGAGCAGTGTAAGCACACCTGAGAGACTGCCAGAGGGGTGTTTTGGTGGTGGAGTGCTCACTTGGGCAGTGTGGTCCAGTGGGCACAGATCTGCTGGACTAGGACTCCAAAGACCTGCTGCTCTAGGCCTGTCCCCTCGCTTGGAGGATAAGAACAGATGAGACACCCTGTGGGGTCACATTTGTGATTCAGCTAGCCCATACTCTGGGCAGAGGCAGTGGCTATTTTGGGCCATCTTCTGTCATCTTCTACCCCCTCATCCCCCAGCAGCCACAATTGCTGCTCTGGGGAGGCGACAGTGCCCAACCCTTCCTGGTCCCTTTAGAAATCACTTATTCCTTTGTCCATCAATTTGTTTGATCCCTTGCTGATCCCATCTGCCTTCTGCGGCAGTTGCTTCCAGACATTCACTGCCCTCCATTCAGAAGTACTTTCATCTATTTTAAGTATCTGCTAGTTTTGTTGACTGCCTTCCAGCTCTTGTATTACGGGACTTGGTGAACAACAGTTGTGCATTCAGCTGACTGATTTACTTTTTCCAAAGTTTAATTATACCCACTACAGCATCCTCATCTCCAAATTGAAGAGTACCAACCTTCTCGGTCTCTCCTTATAGGGCAATTCAAATACCTTTGGGCAAGTCCCCGTAAGCTTTCTGTGCCAAAGTTTTGAGCCTTGCCATGTAGGATGTCATTCTTGTTAGCATCCTTTGGCTGCTGCCTTCAGTAAGATCCCTTCTCTCCAGGAAGCTCCAGTACATTCATGAGCAAACAAAATTAAACAGAATAACAACGGCAAACTCCTGCTGGTAGCACAGGGCCCAGGACCCACAGCTGTGCAGGTCCGAATCCACCTCTCGAGAGGCAATGGACTCTTACTCTGTCCACCTAAAAAATTATCTCCTCTGTTTTTTTTCCCAGAAGAGCTGGGACTCCAGTAGCATTTCTGAAGGCTCTCCCTGGGCTATTCTACAAACACTTGTGAGAAGACAACACTCCTCATGAAGGAAAGGGCAGATGAGGAGAAGGTCCTTGTTGGTTTGCAGAAGAAAGCTCTTTCAGCATCCTAGCCCCCAAAAAGTTACCTTGCAATGCAATGCAATGCACAAGTGAATTCCAGCAGTTGTCTGAGGGCTGCACCAACTGTCTCATCTCCTGGGTGTCAGGGAAAAGAGTGTCACCTGTCATCTTAGCAAACAAAACATCCACACCCCTCAGGAGACCAGAGACAACCTTGCCAAGCTTAACCTCTGGAGGATGACTCTCATATCCTGTCCCACATGTCAAAGAGAAATGGTCAAAGTGACAGGCCAGTAGAATGGGGATGGGGGGGAATGGTTTATCATGTAGCAACCCTGCCACATTGCCCCATGACTGTTTCCAGAGCCAAAACCATCTCCATCATACAACCCTGGTACAGCACTGTCTCATGCTTAAAAGAAAAAATAAAATAAAACCTCTGCAAAGAGTAGGTGTCTTGTGCTGTGCGTGCAATGCAAAATGATGGGGAGAAGACATGAAAGGAGCATTTCACTACCTCACTAGGTAAATATCACCTCCTGTCACCTCCCTGTACAGGACTTCCCTGGACTGTTGTGGCCTTCTTGGTTTAAAATAAAGCAGGCAGCATGGATAAAGCATCGCAAAGTCTCCAGATTTTGTAAATTATCTGTATCTGCCCTGTGAGCAATGCAGATCCTGATGCCTCTAGGAGCTGAATGACAGACCTCTCCCCACCATGCCTGGAGCCAGGGTCTCTTATCATCAACTTTTTTATGAGGGTTTTCAGTGTTTCTTTGGACTTGGCTGTCTGCAGCTGTTCCTAGGAGCTTGATAACAGACATGGATGGAGATGATGGTTTGTTACATTAATCTCGTTGTCCTTCAAGATTGCAAGTGACATCTTCTGCCTGTCCTCCAGGTCCACAAGGCACTTTGAGGAGGAATGTGATCATTTAAAAAAACTGAAAACTTGCCATCTTTCAGCATCAGACAGGAGAAAGACAACAGAAAATATGTGCTATGTATACAGTTCTGTTGGATGAAATGCTGGATTAGGATATAGGAAAGTGGCTTCTTGAATCTGTCACCTTCATAGCGTTACTTTTCCTTTCCATGGATTTATTTCTGATCCTTCTTTTTTCTCTTCAAATGGTAATTCTTCATGGTGTGGATTATTTCTTGCAAGCACACTTGGTGGTAACGCTTTATCACAAAACAAGTAAGTATTGGTCAGAACAGCAGAAGTGTTCACAATAAATAGGCAGGAGACAGAGAAGCCACACTCATGCCTTACCCCAATGGTCCTTGCAGCACTTTGGGGAGGAAGATCTAGCCTGCAAAATTTTCACTGGCCTTTACTCAGGCCATGTTCAATGAGGGCTCATTTCATGCTTCATTACTTGAATGCAGCCACACACACCTCACTGTGATCACTAGATCGAACATCTAGGTTCCCCTTGGCATTTGAGATCTGCTTGAAGACCAATGTGTTGTTGAGGTGGACTATTCTCATGTGTGGCATCTTGTACTTGCTCTGCTTCATCAGGCTGTTTGAGGGACATGGCCAGGGTTTTGCAGAGAAGGCTGAGATTTCATATTCAGTTTCAATCCATAGGGAAAATAAAAAGTCTGCAGAAAACCCTAGACCAAGACAAGCCCAGTGGAGACCAGCCCTTCTGTGAGCTGGAAGATCTCATTCTTAAGTTGATGAGGGATGACAACAAGTGCTTTTCCCTGCAAGGGCTGATCAATGAATATGCTTGTGGCAAACAGGGCTACCTTGGCAAGTTGTGCAAAGCGAATCACTGCAGCAGGTGAGACCCACTTTCTCCCAGCATGTCTCACTCATGTCCTGTGTGTTCATATTAACATGGATTTTACCCTTGCTTATAAGCCCATCAACTGCAGAGATGCCTGATAATATACCTAAATGAGGTCTGGATCATACTCAGGTTGCAGTTAGAGGTAGCACATGGCTCCCTGAACCTGACTGTGCAGATGAAAGCACAGATAGTGAGCAGGACCCAGAAAGGGCTATATCTTCTCAAAGAGGTTTTGGGGACCCATGCAGTGCCAGTGCTATGAATAAATAAGAAGTACTTCTCACTATCCATCCAGCACCTCTCAGCAGCACAAAATCCCCTTTAAATAGACAGGCAGGAAGGAACAATCCTTTATCTTGCAACGCAGTGAAAGGCAGCATTGTTGGGCCGGATGGTTTCATTACCCCCTTGCGTGCGATTCCATACACCAGAGCTTATGTTCCGAAAAGTGAAAAATGACCTGTTATGTGTGTGCATGCATGCATACACAGCTTCTCTCCGCGTCTCTGCAGCAAGGCACCCAAGCAGGCTTGGTCAGCTACATACCTTGTCAAAGGGACAAAGCCCCACTCTGCGGTGCTGCGTTTTTTGGATTGGCTCTGTATTCCCTTGTCTCCACCAGACAATTAGGAACAGGCCTCCAGGAGTGCGTTGTGCTCTGAGAAACCCAGAAAAGCCTCTGCCAATCCCCCAGTGACCCCGCGACCCGGAGGTAACATCCATACTAAGCTGTTTTTAAGACAAACAGAAGGAAATACTTAGGTGTAAAATTACTTGGCAGAAGCCGACCCGTTTCCTTTTTTGACGGGGGCAAAATAAATAGGATAATCATCCATGATCCTGAAAAACCCAACCACCCACTAAGAGAAAAGGGGGGCTGCACACTCCTTTTGGATGATACTCTATGGCCCCTTAAACCAGAGAGACATGACTGCCCTAGACTATCCTCTGTCATGCAGTCAAGTGCACGAGAGGAGTAGGGAATGGGAGCCAGCAAGGTTCCTCTTGCTTCCCCACCACCCTCTTATCAAGACCATCGTCTCCTCCCTCAAGGGCTCTTCTGCAAGCTGCGGGGCTAGAAGTCCAAGGAAAAGGGCTGGGATACTGTCCAGCTCCCCCAAGATCCTTTGAGGATGTTTTCAAAGGATTCTGGGCAATTCCAAGTAGCTTCTTCCCTCTCCTCTCTCTTCCCAAATGCAAGTCATGTGGAAGCAGCAGAGACCTGGTGGGGAGGGAATGCAATGAGAGATTTGCCAATGTGACAGCCCCCACCTCGGTTGTCCCAAGGGGGCCCTCCAGCCCACCCATGACCCCACAGCAATGTGGACACAACACACGTCACAGGGAACAACACAGAGACGAACCCTTGGCACCACTCTTTGGCATTTGAGATCTCACTGAGCAACGGAGGAGACTAAGGCCAACACCACCCCTCTCCGAGTTTGTTGACTAACCAAAGTCACCTTCTAGACAAGCCTCTCAAGTCAATAGAGGGAGAGAGACATCTCCAGAGGGTGCTCTGCCCATCCTAAGGTCTGTATCTAAGATGAGCAAGGCAAATTCCCTCCTTAACCTTCAAAACAGCTAAACTTGGGGCAAACTCACCCATGGAGCTGGAGACTATACAAGAAGCTGAGGATACTTGAGCAGCCCAGCAAACTTCACTTCTCTGGGAATTGTTCCCACCAGTTTGAATTTGCTTACAGATTTTGTTTTGTTCTAGATGGAAAACAATCAATGTGTAGCATAAGATAACGTTACACTAGACCATGCTATGTAATGCAGCCAACATCGGGGACCACAGGCAGCAGTCGGTGCCAAGGCACTGCTCAGCCATACCATAAGGAAATTTGTGGCTCTCACAGAGGCAGGACCCTTTTGCATCTGCTGAGATGTGGTAGGGGAAGGACAGCAAAGCACAGAGGTGCGCTGCTCTTGGGGAGGGAGCACAAAGCCACAACCAGAAAGGAGCATCCCACTCATCTTTTCCAATGTTACTGTTCTGGTTGGGGATGTTTTTATGGGCAGATTACCAGTAGAACTGGTAAAACCAGTAAAAAGAGATCCCAGTTAAACTTCAGTTACGATAAGGATTGGTTCAAACAGGAGAAAAAAATCACATCCCAGACTGAAATGATTACACTGGCCCATAGCCACATGTAGAGCAAGGCGCAGGCTATCTGCATGAACAATGTAGCTCTTAATTCCCTTGTCTTTTCTTTTCTCCTAACCAATTCCTTTTTTCTTTTTCCCCTTGCTTTCCCAATACTTTGGGAAAAAGCAATGAAAGAGAACAAAAAAAAGCTCCTCTGCCTAATGTAA
This sequence comes from Harpia harpyja, assembly GCF_026419915.1. NCBI lineage: Eukaryota > Metazoa > Chordata > Aves > Accipitriformes > Accipitridae > Harpia > Harpia harpyja. The sequence continues at coordinate 89,629,697 of NC_068941.1, forward strand.
ACAGTTAATGCTGTTGTTTAAGGAAATAATATCTTTCATTATGCAGCAAGCATTCTAACAAAGCCAGAAATTTGACAGCTCGGTTAAGTCCCAGAGGCTGAAAGTTTAGATGTAATTTAAATGTATTTGATTAATAAATTAAGAAAAGAATAAGTTGATCATTTTCATTTTAATTATTTCTTTAATGTAACCCTTTGGGTTTTTTTCAGGTGTTGACACAATAACAGTGACAAAAACAAAAAAAAGCATTGAAATTCTCTCATTTCCATCAGCGTGATCTGCTGCTTAGCACTACTGAACTCCATCTTCAGATGTTCACTACATGAATTGCCTCACTGCTATATCCCATCTTCCCTTTTCGTGGTTTTAAGTCTGATGTAAACATGTAGCTTGATGTTTCATCTCTTCTCCCCTCGCCACAAGGCAAAGGAATATGTATTTGAAAGTCAAACATAGTAATTTTTAAACAAAAAGTATCAGGTACATTTTTAACCATTAGAATAGATAATCCCACCACCTAATAGTTCTCCAACCTAGTTTTAAATAACAAATACATTTGGGAATAGTTTCAGAAGGTTTAGACATTGCAGTGTAGATGTCCACAACCGCATAAGTCACTCTAAACTCCTTTTCAGATTAATGGAGGGACATATATACCTTCACCAATTGAGACAACTCAGCCTAAAAGGATTTGCAAACAGGTAACATGAATCACTCTAGAAGGACTTACTACTTTTTGGCTGTAAAGGAATTTTAGGTAAACCACTCTGATGTAAATGTTATCATTCAAACAGTCTGATATTCAATGCAATTTATCATATATTACTGTTGCTCTAAACACGTGATCCCACTTAGCGAGCTGAGATGGATTCAGATGGGATGCATCTCTGTTTTGTGTCACAGTGGAGAGTAACCTTAAAATTTAGGAAACCTTTTTCACTTTGCTAATGTTCTTCACACTCTGGCTACCCCCAGCCCCTCTGCTGAACAAGGTTACTGTCCTTTTTCTTATCTACCCACCTTGTGATACACCTTAATCTCCAGCAAGTTAGACCAGCATCAGTCTGAAACAAGTTCCCTAGCACAGACTTCAGCTGATGGGGGAAAACAAACAGGGAATAGGATTGGTCAGAGATCACCTTATAACAACACAGGCGATTATATATATTCTCATTTGCTTTTGACTTTTTGATGAAAGTATATGTGGATTGGTAAGAAGATATTGTGGATATTTTTTTCCTTAGGAAAAAATAAATTTTACTTTCCACTTGTACCTCAGAAAATGAAGCTCTTCATCAGGCTGATCAACACATTTTGGAAGGACAAGTATCATCTGGCTTGTGTCAGATGCGTCAACCTGGAATGAGACCAGTGGGGAAAGAATTTAGATACTTTCTATACACAGTGTCAACTCCAGACAATTGAGTTCACTTGGAGACTTAGGAACCTAAGATGGAAACGTCCTGGCTTCATCAGATGCAAGAAACATTCCTTGCAAAGTCATATTCATGTAACTTCGGGGAAGCGTCTAGGAGCTCCCCGTGGTGTCACCACCCTGAAGAAAACTGGGTTAGCAACTGCAACATCTAACACAGAGGCTTTGAAATAATTTTGTCCAAATTGCCACTGTTCTCTTTACGCAGGAAAGGGGAAACGCAGTGACCCATGCACACTCAGAAAAGACACTTAAGACAACCCCAAAGTGCTCCTCACTGGATCTCCCTGGCTGTGATTTTGATGCTTTTTTCTTTATTGCACAGCTCTTTAAGAAGCAATTCTCTGCTACCAGCCCTGCTCCAGAGAGCCATCTTTTGGCAAGGGATCTGCATCCACACTGAGGACTAAAGAAGTTACTGGGAAAAGGCTCCTGGATCCTTAGCTCAAGTGTACTCAAGCCATTAGTGCTTAATGAGTGAAAAGGTAGAGGATAGAGCCTGGAAAAGTAGAGGCATTAATAGTGAGAAAGAAGAAAAAAGGCAAAAGAGAAATGGGGAGAGGAAAGTCGGGCTGCTAGTGATGCCTTCATTACATACACAGGATCAGGTAAAACATGAAACAGAAAGGTCACTCTCGTGGTTTCAGCCCGGCTGGTAACAAAGCACCAGGCAGCCGCTCACCGCTCCCCCCACCCCGGCCATGGTGGGATGAGGAGAAAATATAAAGGCAGGCTCGTGTGTGGAGACAAGGACAGGGAGGGATCAATCCCCACTTATGGGCACAGGCAAAAGGCAGGGGAAGCTTGGGGAAGAAAAAAATCAGTTTAATTGACTACCAATCAAATCCAAACAAGGACATTAGGAAGTAAACCCAAACCTGAGAACACCTTCCCCCCAGCCCTCCCTCCTTCCCACCTCAACCCCACTCCCGGTTTTCTCTCCCTTATCCCCCCGGCAGCGCAGGGGGACGGGAATAGGGGTCAGAGTCGGTTCCTCACACCTTGTCTCTGCCGCTCCTTCCTCCTCAGGGGGAGGAGGAATCCGCACTCGGCCCCTGCTCCGGCACGGGGTCCCTCCCGCGGGAGACAGTCCTCCACGAACTGCTCCAGCGTGGATCCTTCCCGCGGGCCGATCTTCAGTCACACACTGCTCCAGCATGGGCTTTCCCATGGAGTCCCAGCCATCTTGGGGGGCATCCCCCTGCTCCAGCGTGGGGCTGCAGGTGGGCATCTGCTCCCCCGCTCCCCTCCATGGGCTTGGGGGGGGGGGACAGCCTGCCATCTCACCACGGCACAGTGGTTCCTCTCACATTCCAATCCCCCTACTCACTGCAGGTTCCCCTTCTCAAGTATGTTCTCCCACAGGTGCTACCACCATCACTGATGGGCTCAGCCCTGGCCAGCGGCAGGTCCGACTTGGAGCTGGGGAAGCTTCTAGCAGCTTCTTCCAGGAGCTGCCCCGCTACCAAAAACACCGCCACACAACCGCAGAACAGTCACCTGTCCCCAGGTAGGACCGGCTCTGACTAACCCATCTCTGGCAGAAGGTTGTCTAAATGTGCTACTAAACCCCATGGCAGAACTCAGGGGAAGTAAAAGTTCTTCCAGTTCTAAGGCAACGCTCTTTGTCAGGAGCTGAAGTGGCAATTCGCAGCTCACTGTCAGCATCCATTTGTCCTACAGCCAGCTTCCTGAGAAGAGCCATCAGAAATGTCATGTTCCAAGAAGTGCAGTTAGGGCTTCCTCCTTCCCACTTCAAGTGCTGCTCCTGGCAGACCTGGCGTCATGATTTCACGTCCATTTAGGGCTCAGGACTAGTAAGGCAATCCGCATTTCAACATCAGTTTTTGTCTCTTAGACAAAACATTTAAGACTTACTTTGACAGAGCAGGAGAGAAAAGGAAATTGCATTGCTGAGGAATATGGAGACAGAGTTATGATGCACTTCTAAGACAAATACTTTCCTCCCACCCTGCCTCCAGAAGATGCTTTATGCTTGAGCAATTGCAGGCCAGCCTACTTGGGCATATGCAATCTGATGCACTCCTGCATCATTTTATCACATACTCCTCTCCCCCTGAATCCTAGCCCCATTTAGTGCAACAAGCGAACACTGTGCATGTAACAAACTCTTTTAAAGTATGATTCAGTTGCCTCCACACAGCTTGTACCATTTGAGGGTGCGTAAGGTTCTCGGGTATCACACAAGGTTGGAGACTCATGCCTTTCTAGAGCAGCATTTGGAGGCTGTCAGTGGGACAACTCTCCGGCATCACAAATGCAGCTAGTAACTTGCACACAGACAACAAAATTAATCCTTCATATTTCTAAAACCCCAAAGTTTTCAAGACATTTTAAAGACTAAGGTTGTTGATTCTACAGGGGAAAAACAACAAAAACAGATGAAGGGTGTAGAAAGAGTCTGCTAACACGTGAATGTCACTGCAGGGATTGAACTCCAAGTCCCAGTGGTTCTTAAAAATAGATTATCCAAACACCTGTGAGGCCTCTTACACACAGATGATCCTGCCTCCAGAAAGTAGGCTACGCCAAGTGACCTCTCAGAGACCTCACCAGGCATATTTTCACAATTCCTACAGCAGGTCTGTGCTCCAACCCTGATGAGATATAGGAATGCCAATGTGATGTCACAGGACAGAGCGTCTGTATTTCTTGGAGTTACTTTGTTAAATTGGAGAAACACTGACATCAGAAATGAAACAAAAGCTATGCTAAAAGAAGATTGGCAAGATTGCAGTCTCAACCACCCAAACAATAGGAAATGCCAAAATTCAGATTGCCTTTCTGTTTCCTGGACTAAACTACCACTTCTTTTCCTTCATCATCATGACCATGTTTTATTACCTGAATTGCTTTTCTTTCACTTCTTTTCCCATCCCTTTTTGAAAGGACACTAACCCCTCAAGACACTATGTCAGCTAATACATCTTCCACTACCGGAGTGGAAAAACTGCTTATGTGTTTTATAGAGTATTAGTTCGTTTATACATCCCAGGATAGTACGACAGCAAAACATTGCTGACTCACATTCACAACGTGACTCATTGTAAGGCACAACATGACTTACGGAAATCCATAAGCCCCAGATCCTTCCCCTCGTGCTGTCCCTAGCCAGCCTCCCTCCATCCTTTTTAGGGTGGCTAACCTCACCTAAGCATGGGCATTTGTGTTTGTGCCCGTGGACTCACAACCTATTTTTCCAGGCTATTCCTCCAGTTCGTGGAGTTTGCTTTGGACTCCCTTCCAGTCTGTTGGCAGGCCCTTTCCTCTCCAGCCCTGGCCAATGCCACCTGCACATCTGATACATAAAGTCTGTATTTCTTCACACAAGTCACCAAAGGAGATACCAAATTGCCCCCAAACCCTGGGGAGCACAGGTCTACAGAGCCTTCTGCTTTGGCAGCAACCAACCTCTGAATTTTTTCTTGCACACGTTTCTGTACTTCATCCAACAGAGCTGCTGACACTAGTGGATGTCCTTTTCTCTTTAGGCCAAGAAGAGAAGGCGATGGGGTATTTGGCCAAGGGATGTCTGAAAAGTTAGTGAAGCTGTGAAAGGCTTTGGCAGGGAAAGTTGTTCCAAGTTAAAACGCTTCCCTGTGAGTCTGATAGCATCCATCACAAGATGGCAACAAACCTGTTTCACAGCACTATCAAACTGTATCTTCAGAACACTTCTTAGTGAACTAAAGCGAGCTGGTTTTCTGTGGGAATAGCAAACAATACTTTTGTAAGACAAAGACCAACACAGCTTACTGCCTAAATTTCAAGATGAAGCAGTGTTCAGATTTAAAAACAAAACAAAAAAATCCACTACACACAGGATTTCAGAATTCAAAGCAAACATTCCCCTTCCATATTTTTTTTTTCCCTCACAAGTAACTAAACTGTTCCAGCTAAAAAATTTAAAGGAGAAAAAACCCCACCACAAAACAGTAAAACCACCATCACCTTCACACCCTCTCCCAGAAGGGGGAAAATGGGGAGGGAAAAAAAGGGAGCTAATATGCAGTAACACCAGTAGGCTAGCATATAACAAGATTTCCTCCTTACTGGTTATGCTGAAGCTTCTAAAAGCAGAAAACAGAAACTATCCAGAACAACCTGAATAATACACAATAGAACTAAGTCTACCTACAGCTTACCTGGAGAATAGGATGACTACCAGAGTAGCCTACCCAAGCATAAGTGGGCTACAGTAATAAATGCACTGAGCTTCTCAGCCAAATTAAATCAGTTCTTCCCTATATAGACTCATTAAACCCCAGGTGGTATAAATCTAATCCTCTCAGTAATAACTACTGGGGACAACTTACCTCATGATATAAATCAGGCAATGGTGTAAATGGTGTACACCTGATGACATAAATGTCTGGGAGCTGCAGCTAGGTACGGGCAGGCTCATTCTCTTCTCCACCCCCATGTACATCCTGAGCAGTATTTTGTCCAATATGAAGCCTATTGAATCAACCAATTTTTTCAGTGGTTTTAGGTGGGGCTTGGGCATAGCTGCCTCACAGTGGGCACAGCTCTTAGGGACTAGTTAATAAGAGTTAAGCTTAATTAAGTGCCAGGATGTCTAACCACCCTGACACATTCTTCGCACTTTATTTGTGTTTTCTGCTGCTCTCAGCTGCATTCTAGAAAGGAGAGAAATAAATTACATCAGCCGTTTCCCTGCTGCAGATTCTTCCCCAGTGCATTATGGGGTTTGCGATGATTTAAGGGCAAGGAGTTACCTGCATGCTACTTCCTTTTTCTGCCAGCTACTGCCTTCCTTCCCCTAGATTCATGTGGGAGGTTGCAGTAATTTTCTTATAATTTTACATCCTATCTCATTTGTGACCCAACATCAGCTTTGTTTTTTCAAACCATAGTTGCTTATTGGATGGAGATCTTGCTGGAGTGTTGTATCACAGCTGCCAACTTTCTTCCATAATCTTGTAATTTTGAAATTCAACCAATAAGTAAACCATTTCCAGGAAAGCTCTAAAGCATAGAGCACGTTTGTTTCTTGCCTAGAACTGGCTTGGTTTTAGGACCCTCAGAATTTGAGGAGCTATGGTGGTGTCAATGAGACAGATCACTTTACATGTCCAACAGTTATCTCAAGTATTGTTGAGGTTCTGTGGTGTCTGTATTCAAGAGACCAATCAAACTATGTGCTTTTTGTGGCCACCAGATTTGGAAACCATAGAAAGAGATATGGGAAATACCCAGAACTATCTACAGGACTTTCACTTCAGGTGTTTCACACCATTGTCATGTGGACAACCTGCTCTAACTAGACCTGCTCTGAGCTGAGGTTGAACTACATGGTTTCTGTAGGTCTCTCCCAACCTACGTGGTTCTGTATTTCCTCTATCAGTGTGTTATATGTGGAGAGGTAGTGTCATCGGTACTTAGGAGACGAGGTCTGTTCTTTCAAACCTTTCTTCCTTATCTTGAAATCCATCTCCATGATGGCAAGTCCTGCAAATTGCTTTCAGCCAAAAATGATAGTGCAGCAGAACATGAGATCTTGGCCAACAAGTAGCAGATGCCACCAGCTGGAGAAGCTCAGAATTCCCAAATGGGGAAAAGAGTTATATAGGCCTGGCTGGGGCTTAGTTAGAGCAGACTGCCATCTCCCATAGTTTCCATGATAAGTGCTGGAAAAGAGCCCAACCTACAAAGCGCAGTTCTGATTACAGTTTTACTATGGTTTTTGCCATTAGCAGCAGAATAGGTAGGAACGTCTAAACTTGTGGTTGCCTGAAACTTTTCACTTTAAAGCCCTATTTTCATCTGCTTACAGTGCTGTCAAAAATGAAGCAAAGCACCATGAAATGCAGGGTGTATGCCATAGGCTGGATTTCCCTGGATGCCTCAGCCAAAATAGTTCAGCCAAAACAGTTTCTGAGAACAAGGCAGGGGGGTGGGGGGGAGTGGAAATAATATATTGTTTTACCTATGGTAAATGATTCTGGAAACCTCCTCCCTTTGGAAAGCTGCAGTGTGCCTTTGAATTTGAAGAGGCCCTCAAAATTTAGCAGGGAGCACCCTGCTAAATATCCCTGTTGCAGATGTGTCTTTTGGCACTGATAAAAGAATTTCCCCAGATTTGGTTGAGTTAAAATTGCAGAGCGTGTGTGCACTCAACAAAGCCTTGTAATGGATGTGCAGTTAAATTCTCTGCCCCACCCAGGCTCCCTCCGTACAGAGACAGCTCCAGTTTAGGTTCTTGAGAGACTGAGCATTGCCAGAGGTGTAAGTTAGGTGAGTCTAATGTCTCTTTCAGCTTTGTCCATTAGAGAGGAGAAAAGCCTGTGATGACCTTCTGAGTGATGCTGGGCACAGCCTTCCGTTCCTTCCTGCGACAACTCCAGGCAGGATTTTCTCTTTTTGGCTTTGTTCATCTGGGCAGAGAAGGTAGATCATTTCCTTGCCTTCAGCTGCACTGCTGAGATGACTACAAATATTGCTAACAGCATATCAAGTATAAGAGGCTCCCCTGTACCTTATTCCTTCTTCTGAAGGTAAAGATTTATGCAGCAGAGTGAGGGTTTTTGCTTGTGTTATGTTTATGTCACTCAGTGTTAACATTATAGAAGCTTGACATCTGGAGCAGAGGATGGCGAGGTTTGCAGTGGTCCTTAACGGACTTTCCTCTGCAGTCTCAGACCTGCACAGCTTCTGATAACAGACAACTGCATCTGAGACAGCTCCAGTTTTTGCCCCAGTGCTTTAGACAGACAGCTCAACTTCTGGGGCATTTTGAGGATAAAGGTTGAAACCTCTAAATTAATGTAGGATTCTCTGAGAAGGTGTGGAGGTGAGCAGAGCACAAGTGTTGCTGTCCAACAGTAACAGATATTGCCAAGGAGGCAAAACACAGGGTTTTGCATCCATCCATTGGCTGGTACTGCCCTGGAATTTCATTCTGGCCAAGGCCAGGATGTCTCTGGCTGTGTGGCTCCAGCCATCTGGATCAGGGACCCTCTGGTAACTAACCTACATTAGTGTGCTGGGTTTGTACAGCCTTTGGTGAGAGGTCATGGGAATGGCAAGCTCGTACAGGGGACTGGCTTTTGGGTATACCTTAACATATCTCAGTCTATATTTTCTGGTACTCAACAAAGGGATGAGGGCACGTGCAGTTCTTCCCTCAGTGAGTAATTTTTCACTGAGTACAAAATTTCTTTAAGTACCTCATTTAAAAATTTTTGTAACTGGAAATTGTTGAATGTAATATGAAGATATCAAAGTGTCTCAGTCCAGTCTGGTTTGCTGTCCATAAGAACAGCCAAAAATTATTTGCATTCATTTCTTTTCATCAACAGGTCTCCTAGAAGTGAAGAAGCAGGACCATACTATATTCCTCTTTGGGAATACCAGAGTGGTGGGAAAGAATGACAGAACTGGTCATTAGGAAAAAGTGAGTCCACCTATTTATTCCCAAGGAAATACTTAACTCTTATACAATCACATACACACATCTACAGATCTAGTGTGATGTCCAACAGCAAGGATCTGCCTTCTTTGTGTAAAAGAGAGAAAGAAAAATCAAGAATTAACATCTAGAGAATGAAATTCAAGACTTTCACAGTGAACATGCTCATCTCAGCAGCTGCTGTTTAGTTGCATGCAGGGCTCTAGTTCTGTCCCCACCACTGATCTGGTAGGTATCCCATACTACACCCATTCTGCTTAGACTAAACTAAAACTATGGCTAGGAAGTTATGATGTCCTAAGAAATCCCTCAAGGCAGACATGAAGGTGCTTATACTCCTTCCCTTGGATATAAGACACAGCCAGGAAGCTGGGAACTGCTTGGAATTAGGCACCAGACTCAAGAGAGTTACACTGACATAGGTGAATTACACTGACATACATCACAGTTGCAGACTCCCTGCCAGTGATTCCAGCTTCTTTCCCTGCCCCATTTTCCTAAAAGCAGGAGAGATTCTCAATGCATAGTGTCTTGCAGGAGCGTACCTATGGTTCAGGTTGACATCCTTAGCATGGAAGGCCAGAATGTCACAGACTTACCTATTTTGGAAATTTTCCTTTGAATGTTGCAGGTGACCCTGTCCACCACCAAACCTCTGGGTTCCATTTCAGCTTTCCCTGGTGGTCACTGCCTAGGGAACATGGGACACAGCTTGCATTTGGGAAGTTCAGTCCCAGAACTGAGCCGCTTCTATCTAAACAGCACTCGGTGTGACTGTCTAGTTCTCTATGGTTTAGTTCCTCTGTCTGTAAAAAGCATTTGTAGGCAGAAGCACTGCAGTGTCCATTGTAGGTACAGGATAAATGATGAAACTCTACCTTGATGTTGCCATGACGTACCAAAATAGAGCATTTTATCTCTGCAACTGAGAGGAAAGGCACATTGCCTGCAATGGAGGAGGAAAGAATGAGCATGAGCTCTCTTTCTCCAGCTCTAGTATTTCAGGCTTGGATTTAAAGAGCAGCCAGAGGAAATTTGGCCTTGAGTTCCTACTGAATTCAGCCATTTTACTGATTTAGGCACCTCTGATTAAAAAATGAAGAAGGGAAACCCTTGTTTTTGCTGCTTCCAAAAACTGCTTGCCAGAGCCCTCTGTTCCATCAGAGACAAGCGCTCCAAGATATCACCAGGAGCTTCATGGCTTCAGCCAGCGGGCAATGCTCTTTGCTGCTGTGTTTTTCCCTTCACCATGACTCCACCCTACTGACCTTTAAGTGAAGTAATAGGCTGATGAGAACACTTCCAAAGTGGAGCACTTTTCCGAATGCCTTACAACCCCTCTCTTTCCCTCTGTCTATCAGACCCAATAAGTATAAGCCTCAAACACCAGTCCCACCAGCATCTGCCAGGATAGATTTCCAAGTTTTTTTATGGGCTTCATAAAGTTGGGATCAGGGGGATTTTTCCACAGGACTTGAGTAGAAAGAAAGACTTTCTCCACCTCTTTTTTTAACTTCGTCTTTCATTCTTTCATTTGGGAAACGAGCTCATTCTGAGAATAAAAATAACCCCTTGATTTGTGTACTTCTTCCTTAAAACAGAGCAAGACTTGTTGGTGGATCTAATAAAGTTTTTTTTCTCTCTTTCTTTCTCTCGTGCACAGTTAGGCTGTAATTTTATCCAGATGCTTTTGCTACTAATAGCCTTCCACTTCGTGTTTTTGTATTTCACACACACACACATCTGCCAGGCCATCTTTTCTTGACGTATCTCACAGCTTTTCACCTTCTCCTGAAGATCCACTCTGAATATCACTGGACTCTGTCAGCCTCTCCTCCAGTCTGTACCTCCTCAATTTCATGGCTTACAATTTCATCTTGATTATTGTAACATCTTCCCCTTCTGTTTGGTTAACATATTTCTGAGGTGTCTAGTGGCCAGCACCTCAACGCTGTACAAGAAGACCAAAGCAAACACTTAAAGGAAGAGCCAGCCAGCCCAAATAGATGGTCAAGCCAAACCAAGGGAGCTGGTAATGAGGCTGTCTTCACTACCCTCTCCCAGCCCCTGCTGAAGGAAAAGAGATCCATTCACAATGAAAACAGAGAAAAAGGCGCTAACAAATTAAGGGAATGAGAAGGATGGAGGTGCCAAAACATGTTGTTGCTCAAGGGCCTGTGGTGAGGAACATGGGTTACCCACCAACAGGAGAGGTCGTTAGAGGTGTTGGCCACCAGCTGAGAAAGTCTTGTTCACAACCTGTTCCCAAATGCCAGGTCTCTGGCACCTGGTCCATCCTTTCCCTTTGTGTTTACACAGCATTGCTGACCTCTGTGGGGTCCTCAGGCCATGACTGAACTTCTTTGCCATGTTGGTAATGCAAATAATCTGGCAACTAAGAGCAACTCCACTCTGGCCAAGCCTCTGTGCCTGCCAAGCAGGATAAAGAGCTGGTCAGCAAGCCTGGAAGATACCAGTATGGCATTTAGGAACGGCATGTTCATTTTCCATTTCCGCTTGTGTTGTCCCAGGAGAAGTCAACACATTCCTCTGCACCTGGTTCATCATCTGCAAAATAAGGATGCCATTATTTCCTTCATTTGTCCTATTCAGGCCATAAACATTCAGAGTGTGGCCTTTGCTGACAGTGGGCCTGGTAAGAAAGAAGCAGTGGCATTTGTTAATGATGCTGGCAGCTTCTCTACCAATGTATGTTGGAGCCTAGTCTAAGGACTGGAAAATGCTAATAGTGGTCACGCCATGAAACACATGTGTTTCCTGGGAAATGGGAGAGGAGGAGAGCACTCAAGTCTTCCCAGCCCTGATTCCAAGATGCTGCCTCTAATGCCCTCTCTGATGTTGCTCACAAGTACAAGAAGTTGAGGATAAGGTTCCGTTACCTTAAGTCCGATATCCAATTCTATTTGGGATGTCATGGGGTACCCTAAACACGTATAGGGCTGGTGGATATGAGAGAGAAGCTAAGGAAAACCCTTGCCCTTCTAGAAAGGTAGCGGGAGGCCAGTGGGAAATGGCAGCAGATGCATTTGCTTGGGCAGCTGAATTTCACCTTGAAAGATTGCTTCTCCAGAGGGCAAAGTAGGCTTTGCCACCAGGTCTTGCTTGCTCTGAATTGCTGCAGAGGAGTCAGTGAAGAGGGGAGGACCAGCCCAACAAGGTCCATCCCAGGGCAATATGTCCTTTTCAGTAGAAACCACATTCTGACTGGGGCAAGACTGTTCCTTGTTCACCATTCCTTAACCTGTACGTGATCAGAGACTGATGATAAGCTTTTGAGATTTAGAGTAAAGCTCAGTGAAACTAAACCCAGCCGAGGCCATAGAAGCCCACTGTAATATAACAATAATTTTTCTGTTCACACACCTTGTCATACAGCAAGCAATAGGGCTTGGGGAAGAACATTTCTACTTGCTCTGGCAAGAATAGTTATGTCGGCTGCCCAGCACCGTGTTACCCCAACTTCTGCCTAATCTCATCCAAGCACTTGCACATTAGTCGACCCACGTTGTGATCATTCTGCCTACAAACTTGTCCTCTCTGCAGTGATTTTCAGGCAAACCTGACTCAGGAGCAAACATTAGCTCCTCCAGAGAGGCTGACTGATATTTATGTGTGGGTTTAGTTATTGTTACTGCTCCCTGGTTGAGGACCCCAACTTTTCCTCCCTTAAACACAGGCTTCTCAACCATTTTCTTCTCCGACTGACTAATCTGCCACCATTTGTTCCTTGACAGTGGTTTGGACTTTTTTGGCAGGGTGTCGTGACAAGATCGTAACACTGTTGGGGTACTGCAACAAAAGCAAAGCAGAAGCTGTGACTATTCAGGGAAATGTTCGCCCTGGACACAGCAGACTGCCTGCACCATGAGAGTCCAGGGTGCTCTGTCTTTATCTTAGCCATCTTTATAACCCAGCTGTTTCGAGTTACCCCTCCAGGGTCAAGGGAAACCTTCCAGTTGCCCTGGCTTGTTGGCTTTTCTTTTTTTTTTTTTTTTTTTTGAGGGGGTTCAAGTCTTAATGAACGACTTTGTCCCTTAAATTAAATCCCTTTCCTGTTTCGGTTTGTTGCGCTCCTGTGAGCTCAGGCTTCTAGATCACACTTTAAGCTTAGGTGTTTGATTTGGCCCAGGTCATATTTATTTGAGCGCCAATTAGGGGCTAGCTCTGCAGAGCCCTGGGTGGGCCGAGTGGCAGAGAAAGGCATCACAGGGTTGTAATGTGAGGCCATGCCCACCATGCACTGGGCTGCCTACACCTCCCCTGGAGGTGGTGAGGAGCATGGAGGGAAGATGAACCAGGCAGGCTCAGGAGGAAGAGGGTGTGAACGCCAACAGCATCCCACCCCAAGTCCTGGTGTTGCGACAAGAGGATGTTTCCTGAGAAGTATCTGACATACACTGCTACACTACATCAGCTCATCTACCAAAGGGGAAAAACAATGAAAATTAGCTCATACACTGCCTCTGTACCTGAGTTATCCTGGATTTCTCTCTGCCATGGTGCAGTGTAGACAACCCCTGCCTCCCCTTATATAGGAACATGATTTTTTGAGGCAACCAGTCCTCATAAATAAGTAGGTTTCTGAAACAATGTCAATAGACACTGATACGCAGTGATAAATTAGAGCTAATATGCAGTAACTCACCTCTAAATGTAATGGAAGAAGCCACCTGTTATTTACCCGTGCTGTGGTGGCCATATCTTGTCCCATTTTCAGCCCAATATGAGTCACAGAACTGCTCTTCTCCAGTCCTTGCCCTATGCTGAGAGAGGACACAGGAGGTACAACGCATGGGGCTTTTGCAAGGAACTATCACAAGAAGGAACACAAGAGAGAGGGGATGAAACAGCACAGTACTGGGTTCCCCTTTACATCTGTGGGCAGTATGCAGCTGGCCCTGCTGCAAGAATTGAAATGGAAATGGAAACATGTCTCCTCTGCCTCACGAAATACCTTTGTCATTGAGAGATCTCTGAAGGATCAAAAACCCCTTCCTTCTGTCCTCCCCTCTTTGTTGTGGACAAGTATCCAGTTCCTTGCTTTATTAAAGTCTGTGTGCCCACTGAAAGGGTTGAAACATAGCTCAGGTCACAGACCAGAGCAGTGATGCTCTGAAATGCAAATACTATGAAAGTAGCCCTCGCATTCCCTCAGTCTCATTAAGGCCTGGAGTCACAAGTCACAGTTTTAATGAGAAAGGGGAATCTCACAGAGAGCCACTGTGAACCTGATTCTTCTGGTTTTCCTTGGCCAGATAGGACAGGAGCCTTCAGCCCAGATACACAGGTGGTCTGGGGGCAGAAGGTGCTCTCTGTCCCTGCTTCTGATCTTACCTAGTTATGAAGGTACTTCTCTCTCCTTTGACCCAAAAGCTATAAAAAAATCGTCCATCCAGGTCTCAGCAGCACCACATCCCCCATGTTCAGGAAGAGTTAACGTTCATTCCCTCCCACTTCCATCTCCCTCTCAAACCTGCTTTCTCTGCTGACATTAAAAAGCACACACACGCAAAGTCAAGCCACCTGAGAGCTGGGACAGGAGAGCTCCAGGTAAATGCACCTCGGTGTCTCAGCCCATCCTTCTGCAGCTGCCTAGGATGAGCAGAGGTTCTTACCAAGTTAAACGATAGAAGCAGGAGTGCAGTGAGTCCAGACTCCGGTGGCATGGAGGAGGTGGATGATAAGAAAACAAATAACCCTCCCCATCCCTCCTGCCTTGGGGAGAGAGCAGGAGCAGGCTTCCCCACCGAGGTCGAGAAGAGGCTGTAGATCGGGAGCAGAGGAAACGCCAGCGGCAAAGCTCCCCGTGCAGTGCTGAGGTGTTAACTACATGGCCTGCCATTTATGAAGGCAGGACGGCACTTACTAGCTTACACTGCAGCCTTGCAAGGGAACGGCTATTCCCAGTCAGAGAGAGGCTGGAGCTTAAATTTAGCAACTTATTCAGTCTCTGCTAAATCGATGCATTCCTTAAAAGAGCTGGGCCATTCATGCAGCATATTTTCGGTTTACCACATGGCTTCTTGAAGTGATAGCCAATGAGTAATCTGAAAAGGTTCCCACTTCAATCATTTTTAATATTGCACTTTGGTCACTTTGACTTAAACGTGAGCCGTCCCAACCCCATTAAATCTGCCCGTCAACCCCTCTTGCTAAGTAAATGTCAACAACAACATAAAGCGCCTGGGATTCATTTTGCCATTGAATCATGCATGATTGGTGGCAGGTTTTCAATCGGAAAAGCACTGGCTTCCTTTCCCCCCCTCCCTACCCCCCTCCCTGCCTGACTCACTGTTCCAGTCCCTCGTGACCTTTTCTACGCTTGCCTTGTGAAACTGTCAAAGTGCCACCAAAAAACAAACAGGCTTCCAACCCAAGGGGGATCCGGGATGAACCAGAGGGGTGTTGCTGTTAACAGAGATGTGCAAACCATCCTTGAGAGAGAAAGATGAACAACAACCCAAAAAAAGAATATTGATTCAAATTTAATAGTTCTGTTCCCAAGGAAAAAAAAAAAAGAAAATTAGACCTAACTCCACAGGCACAGTGGAAAAGCTGGGAAGGATTTTTTTTTTTTTTCCCTGATTTTTTCCTTATGTTTCTATTCCCTTGTTCCTTTTTGACCGATATAAAAAAAAAAGGGGGGGTGGGGGTGGATTAAAAGGTCATTTGGGGGACAGCAACTGTCAGTGATAGTGAAGTAAACGGCCCTACTGAGATGATCCACACGGGTGTCTCCCATTTCCAGCAACAGATTCTTGATCTTGTAAATCATTCACACTGCTGCTTCTTCCCTCCTGTCCCTTCAAAATCCATCATGGAAAAACAGCATCTGCAGCATTCCTGGGGACTGCTTGGGATAAAACTGGATGGTTCTATTTAATGTCATGTCTTTGATGAAAAATGCCTCCAAAATGGAGTTAAACAAGCCAACTGGAGAGCTGGATAGGTGCAGGTGAGGGGAGCTGTGCACAGGCATACACTGAGGCGAGGTGGAAAGCGATGCTCTTGCTGTAGGAGATAAGGCATGGAGGGGAATGCCATACCAGATGTTGGGAGCACAGGGAGTGAAGGACGCTTGCAGGGAGGCTCTGGAGGAAAGGAGGACCAGTGTGTCCTTAGCAAGCAAAAAGAGCAGGAGAAGGCTGAGGAAGGATGGCCACAAGAATGAGCAGGAGACTCCTGGGATGATGGAAATAGGGCGGCAGGCACCTCTGCTAGCTCCCGGACACCTCTGAGTGGGGAGTCCTTGCAGATGGCACAGAGCACTGGAGTGACCTTTGCCTGACAGTTTTAGGGCCTTGCCAAGAATTTGAAGTGGTCATCAGAAACCTACTGAGCAAGTCAAAGATTGAACCAATGCCTAAGAGGTCACACCAACTCCCTATGTAAAAAGTTCTCCTTTTAAATCAGTTCAGCTTAAAAGCATGAGTTTTGCCTACCCTCCAAGCAAGGTTTGAAGAGAACATCTTTTTGCACCCCGTTCTTCGCATGATTCCCTGCACCCCTAGTCATGGCAATGCGCTTTTTCTCTAACACCATGTGACTATCCACCCAAATTAAGAGACTCTCTTTTCCCCAGACCAAGGGAATGTGGGGCACACAGTGTTGCCTGCACCTGGCTCTTTCTTGCAGCTACCCAGTGTTCCCCACAACGGCTTTCCTGCTCACCAGCAGTAGCTGCTGTGGTTACACACATTGCGTTGCATGAGTTACTATGAGCAAAAGCACTGAGACAGACTTCAAACAATATCCATTGTGGATTAAGCTTGGAATCCTAAAAATAAGGAGATTGTGCCCTCATATGGTCAAATGAGTGATGTTTTCTTTCTGAAAGGGATGGAGGTTTCCAGGTCAAGAGTGTTGTTTACACTCATCAGTTGATTGCCCTTAGCAGTGGCTGTTAAACTTTCCCCAAGTTTATTTTCCTTCCTTCATCCCAGGACTTAACCCTCCTTTGGTTGGTTTAAAAAGCTTCAAGGAGGCAATTGAAGATAAATAAATAACGGAGAAAGTATGAAGTGAACAGGACAGGAAGGTTGCATGTAGTTAGCCCCCAAGTAGGATGTGCTATTTTCTGTGCCCACCAAATGAGGGCTGGCAAGGTCACTGCTAGAGTGGGAGGCCTTGAGGGAAAACACTCGTGAGGGGCTTTGGTGGCTTACTGATCTAAAGGCTGACTTCATACCATAGCTCACCTCCTTCCTTCCTCCATCAGCCTTAATAGAATTTTAGAGGAGGCAAAGTTGCTTCTCTCAGCAGAGATGTACAGTGAACCAGGGAGGTCTACTGAGCTGTGGTTATTGAATGCCTTTCTATAAAATAGAGAGGTTTGACTGCTTATGCCCAATCAATCCAATCTGCACTTTTAATATCTGTCCCTAACTAGTGCATGATATTTCCCTGTGGCCACAAAACAGCTGTTGGCTTAGTCCCCAGGGGTGGCTGTTTTTCATTGCTAGACAAAATTATTTGTTTCTGTAAATCTGTGAATGGGACTTGTGGGGAAGATAAATCATGAAAAAAAAAAAAAAAACAAGAGAAGATATAGTTGGGGAATGAAGTGAGGGTTCGTACCATATACCCTTAACCAGCAAAATAGCTCTCCTGTTTCTGTTCAGCTGCAGGAGCCCTTTGATTGCCAAATGGAAGTAGGTCTGGAGGGAGGAATGTAAATCTTCTCACTGCCCTTCCAGCCCTCCAGTCCTTTTGTCGTCATGACCCAAGAGCAGGACCATATTTTTCACACTTTTTACTTGGTGTATGGCAGAGGTGCTCAATGAATGAAGTAGTTGATCCATCCAATCACCCATCTGGACAGCCATCTTTACTGTTTCTTCTCCAACATTTGTAGTCCTGTTTTATTCCAGTGTGGACATTGGGTCCTGTATATAAATTCTGGTGCACTGAAAGGATATTCAGGTATCTCTTTTATATCCCATAGAAGTTGCTGCTGGACCCCTGGGAGTACATGGACGACAGCCTGAAAGTCATGGATATAACATACTTATTCACAGAAGTTTCCAAAACTATAGCAGCAGTAAAAAAGTTTCATGGAACTTGGTGGAAGAAAGCTAATTTATACCAGCCAAAACTGTTTTCCAAGGTCTTTTCAGTCTGTATCAATTTGTCAGTCTCTACCATATTTCCTTATCACGCTATTGACATTAAGAAGCCCTCCTTGTGAGTCAAGTAGTATGTGGGGGAGAAGAAATTGATTTGGATCAACAAAATTTACAGATAAATTTACATGAAAACACACTGATCCGGCTGTGACAAATGTCTTTAATAAATGCAATGCAAGTTCCCAATGTTCTAAAGAGCTTTCTTGGCAAGGTGATGCTGCCATTAAAGCTGGAATAGAAGGATTTTGTGGATGGGAATTGTACCGCTGCCCTGATCCCCTTTGGTATGAGCCTCCTGGAGGCAGAAGGGTGAGAAACAGAGAGGGAAGGACCTTCAGGAATGATCCGCAGATGGGATAACATTAACAATTACACCATAAGAGCTGCATCAGTAGAGATGTCAGATTCCTCTCCAGTGTGTTTAGCAGACCAAAGTTCAAGTGGATGGCAAATGGTTTCTGGGAAATAGGGGGCTGAGAAAGACGGCCCGGTCATCTGGGGTGGGCTCAAGGCTGTGCCGTAGGCTAGTGGAAGTGCAGGAATTCTTCTGCAGAAAGCATGATGTTATGTCATAGGAATGTGGGGCTGGAAGGAATCTCAATGGGCCACCTCATCCATTTCCCTGCTTTGATGCAAGTTCAGGTATAGCTCAGGCATTCCTGACAGATGTCTGTCTAGCATATGCATAAAAATCCCCAGTAAAATCTCTTTAGGCGATCTAACTCAGTGTTTCACTGTCCTTACCGCTAAATGGTTGTGTTTTCTTTTTTACTACCAAACTTAAACCTGCCTTTCTGTGATTTAAAACCATAACTTCTTAATCTATCCTCAGTCAACATGGAGAATAGATTGTTTTTCTCTTTGCAGCTGACTTTCATGTGCCTGAATACCATTATCATGTCTTTCCTCAGTCCTCCAAGCTCTAGACTAAACAGCTGTAGTCTGTAACCTTAGTCCCAGTTGTGTTTCCTCCTACATCATATTGCATGTAATCATACTAGATATATGAGAATAGAATAGACCAGACCGGACCAGACCAAGCTGTTTCAGTTGGGAGGGACCTACAATGATCATCTAGTCCAACTGCCTGACAAATTCAGGGCTGACCAAGTTAAAGCATGTTATTAAGGGCATCGTCCGAATGCCTCTTATGCATACATAGTTCATCATGGGACTTTCTTTATTGTCATGGCACAACATTGTTCTCAAAATCTGTACCAATGCAATAGGATTCTGTTCCAGACTTGGAGATCCTGGTCATTATGGCATTAATAGTAACCAGTAACAAAAAAATTGTTTAAAAGTAATCCTCAGAATAGTATTACTGCAAACCCAATAACTAATCTTCTAATGGTTTGTACTGTTCAACCTCATTTTGTTTATTGGTTGCTTTTCTATGCAGTTAAGAGGTCATGTCTTGTGCCTGCCCCTTCCATCTGAAAGTCCAGTTTTGGAGATAGCAAGATGTCACAAGATGTCAGCTATGGCAAATAATTTTTAAGTTTTCTGGGCCCATTCTGAAAAGGCACTTAGGATACACTTTGCCTTGCTGTCTTTCGCTATCTGAAAGTTGGGGATCTAATTTACAGTACTGCCTCACGTTCTTTCTCAGGTGGGGACCATTCTTTCTCAGAGAATGCTAAATCCGCATGATTTTATACGCCAGTTTTACGGTGTAACAAATCACCACACGAAAACACTGATCTTTCTGAATAACTGAAAAGGAAAGCTAAATGGTTGGTTTACCTTAGCTGCCCAACTTTTAGAGAGGAAACAAGCTTCAAGTGTTTATGAAATGAGGGCTCAAAGTATGACAGAGAGTTTAACTGGATAGAAGGATGAACAAAGAGAAAGAAGGAAGAAAATGAAGGAGGATGGAAAAGACAAAGGGTGGATGCAAGGGAGAGTGAAGGCAAGAGAAGCATATTCTCTCACAAGTTTCACAAGAATCTCCTTTGCAAAATGTCCCATTATCAAGGTCATTGGCGTCTCCTTGCAGAGAGCGCTAGAACAAAAAGCTGTAGACAAGAGTGAAAGAAATGGGGTGGAGGTGCAGAGGAGACACACAACTAAATTTCACTTTAAGCCTTCTGTGACAATGGCATTCACAAGTGCTTCAAAACCAGGCTCTGGAGCTGTGAGAAGTTCCTATCCAGATACTGAAGACCAATTTAGCTAAAAGAGTTGGTCTATAAAAAAGGAGAGCCAAAACTCCAGATTCAGCACTACCAGGGACCATGGAGTCCAAGGAGTTCCTAAACTGATTTCTGAAATGCTTTGCCTCCATCTATAGTAGAGGAGCAGTCACTGTCTGACCTTAAGTGACAAAAGACTAATCGGGCCTTGAGTGAGAAAAGACAAAGCTTCTTCAAGTCCCCAGAAAAGTTAATGCATTGATTTGGTATAGTTTAGAGAGGCCCAGTGGGGCAAGCATGCTGAAACGCAGATGTTCTTCCAAAGCTGCCTTGAATTGTAGTCAGCATCTGGGGAAAGAGTAAAATGACAGAAATCAGTGGGATGCTGCACTATCCCGATCAAAACCACATGAAAGCAGGAGACTATTTTTCAAAGAAGGAAATTCCAGAAGGGAAATGGAGTATCTGTAGCTGACATCACTCCCCATCAGGCTAAATTGATGGGTGGGAGAAGATATCAGCACCGACTTTAGTATCCCTGCTGCCTGATACACAACCAACCAAAGCAGCAGTCCATAGCCCTCACAGAGGAACAAGTTGTCTGATCCCATTGCACAGAGGAGATCAATGATAGGATATAACAGTGCTTGGGGAAGCACAGTAGCTCTGCCAGCCGAGCACAGCCTAAGGGAGCCATCTACCAACCCTTACAGCTCCTCCGGAATCCTCCCACAGACTTCTGCTACCACAAAATCTGGGAAGGCTTGAGTTCATTTTCTTTTTAATATTTTTTTTTCCCCAACTTTTATAATTTTCCAGGGCACAACTTTGTCACGCATTTTTCCAGCATCTGTTTCTCAGAGCGCTCTGAGAATGAGGCAGAGGTCCTTTCTGACCCCATACCACACTTCTTCAGGTGCAGAGGGACAGCTTGCCTCCTGGAAGTTTCCATTTGCAGGGACTTGGGGAAGAGACAAGGGGGCTGCAGCAGATTTGTTATATTGCAGGCAGAGAGACCTGGAGAGCTTGGGAGCAGGCTAAGTGGCATTTCTCTCTCCTCGGTTTCCCATTGCGTTACTGGACTGATAATGCAGATAACATAATCGTTTGCAGAGACATGGCAAGTCAAAGCAGAGACATGATGGGTCAGATGCAGCCTTCAGCTTAGGTCCAGATCACCTGTCCTGACATCTAAGAGGAACATAGGTAACATAAAAGTTCAAGACAATTCAGATTGCTTGCTACAAGGATGACCTGGTGAAGAAGGCATGCACTTTTAACTAGTGCAGTAATTTAGGACTGAAAAATTCTGTAGGCATTCACATACAAGATTTGGACTGAAGAAACAGCTAGGACCAGAGTCACAGACACAGAAGCTGGATGTACCTCTTTTTGTTTGCTGGTTGGAGGCAACATCAGCTCTCTAGGAGAGCTAAGGAAAGCTCTGAATCTGTCCCAGTGTTAGTATTTTGAAGTCTCAGCAGATAGATTAGGAGCTTATAGAAGGTCACTTGCATTTGGCCTTCTGTCACTCTCTACCTTCTTATAATGTGGAGACGTTAGCACTTCTTTTCTTCACCCTAGGCCTGTCTAGACTGTGACTGCTTTGGGCAGGGATTATCTCATATGTACAGCACCTGGCACAGCAGAGCCCTGGAGCTTGCAGCTTCCAGGCTATTCAGAAATAGCTCCATGCTGGGTTCCCTTGCAAAACCAATCTTGGACCAGGCTGATCAGCATTAGGTTCATGCAAGACTCAGAGCCAGCTCTGATCCTGTGGTGAAAGGCATTCAGTTTGCCATGATTCTCAACCCAAACCAAGCATATCTTTGGCAATTGTGGGTCTGAATGTTTGCACTGTTCAACCCTGACTCATCCCATGGAACAAGAGGAGCAGCAGGAGGAGAACCCGCAAGCCCTGATGATGGAATAAAGTTTAGAGTTAAAAGGAATAAAGGCTTGTGGAAATCCCTAAGAACTAAACCACACTATCTTCAGCCTCCTGCTTTTGTAATTGTGTCAAGTCTGGATGGAAGAGAGAGACACCACTGTTGTCACCCAAAGAGATGTCAGGTTTTATTTAGACTGATTTTAATATACTCCTGATCCAAGGCTTCTAGTGCCTTATATTTCACTTAGAAATAATATAAATCTCCTGTTTGTCTCTTTGTGATGTGGTGAAACAAATCGTTTTAAGGGCTATGGGACAAAGTAGAATGACCACTTTGAGAGCATTAATACTCCTGGTAAAGGGCATATCTACACTTGTATGAGGGAAAAAAAGGCTAAGGAGATATAGATAACTTGAGTGAGTCATAAAGCTCCATAAGAGAAAGAGGGGGTTTGCATTGAAGTTGCACTATTAATCCCAGCAAAAACCTCCACGCACATACTTTTGAGTTTTGGGGGGTTGTTTTAAAGCAATGTTTAGTCAGTCCTTAAGGGTTAGAGTGCCCTTTTCTATACTCTCCAGGGTGGACCAACCACAAGCATGGTATACTGGGAGTTCCTAATTAACAGTGTCCAATGACCAACCAAACCTTGGATATTCTCAGGAAATCCCAAATTTTTAAAAAAATTTAAAAAATTTTAAAAAATCCTTGTTAATATAGGTGGTAGAAGATACGCAGGAATGTGATGAGATGCCAGACACTTGATGTCTGCAGTCAGACAGGGTCCGCTACAGCTTACCTCTGATTTACAGCTAGCACCTCCTGACCTGCGTCTTTACGACATGTTGCCCATCACCACAGGTTATGGAATTGGGTCTCATGTCAAATATTAGCTTTTCCAACTTCTGGGTGCTTACGTTGAGGGTAAAGATGGGATTCACATTGTGAAACAGTCTAGAAGTCAAGCAGGATTATGTCATACTTCTATGCATCAAGGCTCCTTCTATAGCAGATTTGCAGAAAGAAATCTCCAGAGAGTCATTAGGCATTAAAGAAGAAAATATTTGGGAAGAATATTTTTATTTTAAAAAAAGGAGAAAGGCATATATTCCCAGCTACCAGATAACTGCACAAAACAGTACTGGAAGGAACATGAAGATTTGCAACATCCCTCTTCTGCAAAGATTCTAAGTATCTAAGCCATCTCTGACAAATGATCAATAAAATTAATCTTAAAAACTTCCACTTTGGGAAATTCCACAGCCTCCTTCCGACATTGGAAACTCAGACTCCAATATCCCCAATGTTTTATCTCCTCATGCCTCACCTACATCTTCCTTTCTGTAATGTAACCCTGACTTCTTGCCCTGGCCATCACAGATAGGGAAAAGAGGGAGAAGTGTTGACCTTGCTGCAATGGAAAAATTAGCTTTTCCATCAGAAACCGGTGTGGCAGAATTTTCTGCCATGGAGTTATGCCAATTTACCATCTAAAGAGAAAGTCTTAGAAAACTATTCCACCAAGAAATTCTAGAGTTGAATTTAGCCCATATATAACCCATCCTCAGCTCTAGCTGAACTTGTGTTAAGCTCTTCTGTCCCTGGAGCCCTTTAGCCAGCATTCTTTTGTGTTTGTTTAATTGACTCATCCTCGGGGAACAAAAGTTCAAATTACAAGTACAAAGGGTTTTGTGAGCAGGAACCAGCTCTGAAAAGCCCACAGAATTAAAATGTGAGTTGCTTGCAAAATGTCAGACTCTGTGAGGTTCACCCACTTCTAACAGAGTTGTATCCCTCTTGCTATGCTCCTGCACAGGCACTGAGTGAAGTTCCTGGAAGCAGGGCACATCTCCTGGGTAATACAGTTTTCTCAGTGTCGGATGGATGTCTGGCTGGGTTTTTCAGTTTTCTCTGTCTGTGGGTATTCAGGGGCATATCACCCTCTGGCTCATCTTTGGTTATAGTCCTGATTCTATGTCCCTCAGCTTTCCTCATTTTTTAGATCCCTTCCCGTATTTATAGGAAAAGGGAGTAAAACCTGTTGTGGAGTCATTCCAAACCTCCAAGGGAAAATGCCACTTCATTGATCATCTAGTTATAACACTCCGAGCCTGCAGATGGTGTGTCTCCAGAAAGGACAGAAAATGCAACAGAATTATGGATCACTTCTGTAGGCAACCAACGTCTTTTCTCTAATGGGTTTAAAACAGAAGTTTTCAGTCTGTGCACACCCACCAAACAAGTCAACCATCCATGCCACTAAGGACCATTAAAGTCTTTCATGGATCCTGGTAACAGCTGCAGAGAAGCTGCTCATTTGCAGGGCATCACACATTTAGGAGGATGATGGAAGTGTTCTTGCTCTTGCTCTTGTTCTTGTTGGGGCCTCACGGCTTGCGCTCACCACAAGCACCAAAAGCTTGTTCTTGCCCAATCACTGCTGCAGTTAGCAGCTTCTGCAAAGAGGCAAGGTAGTGAATGGGCTAACTGAATGTCTGGCTATGACTGTGTCGCCTTAGGTACATGCTCCAAGGAGCAAGGAAACCAAGCATCAAGGAGCAATCTGAACCAATGCTGCTAAGAACAAACCTCTTCTAGAGCGAACTTGATGCACCCACCCTGAGCCGCACTTGAACCAGACCCTTACTCAGAAGACATCAATGTTGTTGGCACAGAGTGAGACCCTGGGATGAGTTTTAACCCTTGGGCTGTGCCTGTGTTTCATCTCAGAAGGACCTGCAGAAGAGTGTGAATGGATGTGAATGCATTGCTGACATTTAGGGAGATGCAACCTATGCACAACACCTGAGATGGGCTAGACTGACAGAGTAGATATTCATTTTCTTTTCTAGGCCAAATGGGAATACCTTTGGAGACAGGGGAAGAGATAAATTTACATCATGGCAATCTGTACTGTCTGTGCCCTAGAAGTTAGTGAGGCATCTCCATGTCCTCAAACACCTTCCATCTAAGACACCAAAGTCAATGCTAAACATAAATAATAATAATGCAGTAAATGGAGGCACTTCAGTCCAGATGCAAAAGAGGATATTGCTGTGTGCTATCTCACTGGTTGGTACTATCAGTGAATGATTTAACTTGACAGGTCACCCTCTAATGACCTGCTCTCCCATGGCTCTCCAAAAACCATATGGTAAGCGGGAACAACTTCTGGGCCAGTGCTCCTTTAGCTTAAGAAATCTCCCTCGCTTGATTCCTTGCAGTGAAACAGAGTTAAATTGGGACCCATGCTGGGGAGCTGCCTAATCAGATCTATAATAAGGAAGAACTGACCTTGAACCATATTTCCATTGTGCTGGAACTGTTGTGGCATTGAGAGAGGTAAAATACCCTTTCACTACCTCCACACCTGTCTCTGAGACCTCATGGTAGGAGGTCTTCTGGTTTCAGGGCGTTCCTGGCATGGTCACAAATGCTGGCAGAGATGCACATTGTGAAGCCACCCTTGAGTAACGTGCTAAGGACCCCTGAAGGGACACTTGCTCCTTGGTGACTCTCTTTGACATCAGTTAAGAAGGAGGAAATGATAGATTATTAACCGTTCCACAAACCGGAGGTCATTTGTGGTTCATGCTTTGGCAGGCTCTGGATATCATAGGACCAGCTTTCTCGCTTGCTTGCTCACTTCTGATTTATGTGTTTACTATTGAAATGAATTACGATCGTTGAACCTTGACCCTTCATTATCCAATATCTGAATCAGGACCTTGAGGAAAAAACATTAGGACAGTAAAGTCTCTGAAGTCTCCTACCACCCTTAGCTGAAATTATCAAAAAGGAGATATTTAAAGGAGGTTAAATTTGTGATATGGCAGTTAACCACGTTAAATACAAAGATCTAAAATCTATTCAGAGAGTGCCTGAGCTACAGAGAATATTCAGGGAAAGCATCATTAAATGCTTGCCCTGCTTTTATATTCTTTCTTAGGCATTTGCTACAGGCCACCAATAGAGCGAAGACATTAAGTGAGATGGACCATCGGTCTGACCGGTCCAGTGTTGTTCTTATGATCACTGAAGAATGGAATGAGATTTCCAAGTAAGCTTTCAAACAACCATTAGGAACCAGACTCCAGTTATTTCCAGTAGCTGTTGTTTTGTTGTGCTGGATGTGCTCCACTCGTCAGAACAAATGCTGGCTGGCTGGTACCCCGAAAACCCTCCGCAGACCTTCTGATCCCTGGGCTGATGTGTGAAGTGATATGCTTAGCAAATATGTAGATTAGATCATGCTCTGATATCTTTTATACATACAGAAAAAAAAAGCATTTCTCACAATCAGCAAGGAAGGGAGAAAGATCAAGGGAAAATAAGGCAAAAAAGGCATTTCATG
Organism: Harpia harpyja; assembly: GCF_026419915.1. Classification (NCBI taxonomy): domain Eukaryota; kingdom Metazoa; phylum Chordata; class Aves; order Accipitriformes; family Accipitridae; genus Harpia; species Harpia harpyja. The sequence goes on from NC_068941.1 coordinate 89,656,112, forward strand.
CAAAAGTGCAATAATAGGAATGTTCCCGACAGCTCATTTGCAGGGCTTTGGTCACACTGATGCCGTCTTTCTCTCTTCAGACTGCTCCATAGCCTTAGAGAATTTATTGGAAAGTATTGTTTCCTGAAATTCCTTTCCTGGTATTCACTGTAAATTAGCTCTTTTCTTAATTGTCTCCCATTACTTTTTTCCCTTTCTCTCAGTCCTGATCCATTTCTTCACTGCTGCCAACTCTTGCAATAGTACCGTAAGTCTTGCAATATTTAGTGTTTTACTGTAATCCCTAGCATCTGGAAGCAAGTGGTTGTGCAAGGATTCCAGCTTTCATTAAAGAAGTCTTTAGGTCTTGGAGTTGCTTAGAAAAGCTTGAAAATACGACCTGAGTGTACTGTAAAGACAAAAAAAAAAAAAAAGCAGCAAGGTAAAATCACCAAAAAAGCACAAGCTACAAGGAAATGTATATACAGGAGTGAAAATAAAGATTACATTAATTTCAGGGTAAAGAGTAATTCACAAGTTTGAATATTTTGGATTGATCATATTGGTGTTTAAAACCAAGCCTATAGGATACAGATATATTCCAGTACACAACAGTTGAGTACACAACAAGGAGAAACCAGACTGTTTTCCACATTCACTGAGGGCAGAAGGAAAAGGCACCAGTCTAAATTGCATTAGACAGATGAGGAAAAATATCTTGTAATCATAAGAAAGGTTAAAAAATTGGGACATTGGTCTGAGAGGGTGGACTCCCATTCTCAGGAGATCCTTAAGAGTTGGTAGATACACATCCATCCGAAATGGATTTGGGAGGACCTTGGGTGCAGCAAGCTAGGAGCTGAGGAAAGATGGGAGAGGAATGGCTGTATGACCTCTGAAGGCCACTGCCAGCCCTCTGCACTAGGATTTTCCAGTCTCCTCTCATCCAACTTCTTCCTACATAGTTCTCTAACTTTACTCTCACCATGATGAACAGCTAGGGATGGGGAGGTGAGGTAGTGTGGTTGGAGTGATGTACTTAACTTCCAGACTCCTTGTAAGGACAAAGTCACATAGCTCAAAGCCTTTATTGCTCACTACTAAAAGTGACAATGACGATGATCCCTGAGTTTTTGGAAACCTGACAACAGAAAATAGATTCAACAGGGAAAGCAGTAGCTTCATGCAGTTTCAGGGCAGGGGCTCAAGTCAGCATGTAGGTTTATAAAGGCCTGAAAGATTGAACGGGATCCTGTCTTATTCTGAGAGCATCCAGAAGAAGGTCTTCAGTAGGGAAGTAGGTAGGTACCTGCAGTCCATGCACAGAAAGGGTTACTGCTGACCTGTTTCTGTTTACCTGTTTCTGCCATAACTAAGAATTAGGAGGTGGGATAGGGAGGGTCTGTCCCAGTCCAGTGAATCTACCCCTTTTTTTTGCAGGACCCTGCTTCATACAAGTCACTTATAAATAACATAGGTTGCTTGCCCTTCACTCTGCCCCAACACAGAGGCTTTCCAAGATCTCGCATCACTAGCACTTTAACCGTCTGATTTCCAGCCTGACTTCTATCTGTGGCCAGTTTCCCATCCCTTTGTTCCTGTGCCAACACTGGCCTTTAGCTTTAATAGCTGTCTCCCCACTTTGGTGTATTACTCCCAGATGTATTTCTAGTCACCAGTTACATCCCTTCTTAGCCTTTATTTGTTAAGCTAACCAGGCCAAGCAACTCTAGATCCCTCTCATCATACCAGCTCTCTGCTTACCGATTACCTTAGCAGCCTTTTTCGGCACCAGCTTCAGTAACTGTCTCATCAGCATTAGTTACCTTGCTGCAGACCTCAGGAATGAAACTGTGATCTTGACTTTCTCCTTTGAATTGTGCTATATCTTTCCTCTGACCACAGTGGGAGCAGCTGGGTACTCATCACATCTCAAAAAAGGTATTGTAGAAGTCCTAAACAACAAAGGCCATAAATCAAGAGTGGGGCTGAAAAGCCTATCATCTTGACAGTGACTTTCATTTAAATGGGGCCTTCAAATACTGCAATCTTAAGAGACGATTTATGTCATGATAGAAACTTGCATATTGTAATTAATCAGGAGCCGCTTAAGAAAGGATTCAACTCACCTGACTGTATCCATCTAAAAGGTAGTCATATTGTCTAAACTAGTCACCTGCTGCCCTGAAAAGCCACTGGAAAGAGGCTGGCATCTCCAGAGAGTGGGTCAACAAGCTGGTTTTCAATAGTATTTTCGGATAGGAGTAATCACACCCCAAGGAGACGGTCCTCTCTCACTGGCTTTCACAGGAGCCTGGATGACCACATCCAACCAGATACCTAATTATTCAGGGAGCTACCAAGCCTTGAGATAAGCTCTGGCTTAAAACACAATGGAGAGTTAGAGCCCCAAACTGGCATTAAATATAGCTGACTGCTGCTTAGTAAAACTCTGCTGAAACCTGGCAGAAAAAGCCAGCTGCAGATGTACAGTTGCTCATATTGACTCTGGATGGGAGTTGCATGTTGGAAGTTCACAAAAGGTTTCATTTGTTTCTGAGTCTGTTCTATAAGACTGAAATGAGATCAAGTAAAGCAAGCAATAAGTAAAAGATTTTAACAGTTACGTACTACATGTATTGACCGAACTAACCTTAAGTTTGTGTTCAGCTCAGTACAAATAGGTCCTGGTTTACATCTAAGACTCCTCAGGGATATTGTAGTTAAAAATAATGAATGAATACATGTCAAGAACATGGACAAAGTTCTCCTGTATCTTGTAATCTCTAGCTTCTGATTGACATAGCAGGCATTTTGTTATTAATTTATATACTCTGCTTTCCCATAAAAGACAATAGCCACAGAGAAAATTCAACAACAATGATGACAACCCCATAAAATTCTGAGAGAAGATGGGATTGTGCTGTTCTGCTCGCAGGGATTAGAGGGTAAGGGAATTCTCTGGCATTGACTTCATGCCAAGTAGTTCAGGACCTTTTTATCCACCTCATTGGATTATCCACAGGAAGTCTTCTGACTCATTAACTCCATTGAGAAGGTCAAATAGGATTTTCAGCAACCTTAACCTCTCCTCAGCAAGTGGTTATGGGCTGCAGAGATCGCCTTGATTTCTGTCACAGTGCAACAATCTCTGAAAAGACATTGTGGAAAACTTTCTATTTTTACTTTACTTTATGCGTGGTTGGCACAAAATGGTCACTGAATATGAGGACACAGAGGCCTGTGGATTTTCATCCTTTTTCAGGGATATTTTAGGACTGCGATGGGTTTCTCACTTTAAGTTCTGATATGAATTTATCTAGCATGGGGACTGTCAGGAGGATGGGAAACATGACAAAGATATAGTCATAAGTTTGTAAAGAAAGGTGGGAGAGGTCAGGTTATAAGAAGCACCTCAAAGAATGAGACATCCCCTTAGATCCGAGTAGGTTTAATTAATTTCCTTCATTTAATGAAAATTACTTATCTTGAAGGTGTAAGCTTCTAATCTACACCTAGAGATAACATGACAGTGCTCTTGTTAACTGCTATGGAGATAAGATCATAACCTACAAAAAAAATGGAGATGGGCACCCGGGCTAACCTTGAGAATTGGGCTACAGCTGAGGAATTAGTCTGCTGAGGTGGGCATGTCTTTGAACGGTTGACACCTGTAGAACCTCAGGACTCGGAGGAGACTGCAGCAGGATCTACACAAGGAGAAGAATAGGGCCAAGGGAAGGGAGCTCTCATCCATTTGAAGGCTGCTGGACCGTGGCCCAACGAGGAAATATCATTAACTCAACTGCTGCACTTGCAGCTTGGCTGCCACACTGACTGGACACGGCAGCTTTCTGCTAGGTGACTTGGTAATTCTGAACCATCCGTCAGGGGTTCAGACCTGTGTCTGGGACAGGCTTTGGGCAAGCCGCCTGTAGAATGTGGTTGGGCATGGAGAGATTTTATGGGAGCTCCGACTGTCCCACTGTCCCTGTGCTGTGCCCTGAGATACGACCAAGCACTGACTGGGAGATGCTGGCCCAAGCCCAGGGCAGGCAGCAGACAAAAACTGCGCAGTATGGCTCACTGCTGGCCATTACGTCAGCCAGCGCACAGGCTCTATTTTGTTTATGAGTGTGGCTGTAGCCCATGTGTGGGGGCAGAAAGACACGCATCCTCTCCCCGACACTTTTCTAAACAGCTAAACGAACGGAGCGTGAGCATTCTGACTCAGTAACATCTTAAGCAGCTGTGGTTTGTTACTTATTTCTGCGCTGTCTGGTTTGCGTTCGCACCTTGGGAATTAGTGCCTATTTGCTGGTTCAGATCAGACTGGAGAACTTAAGGTCTGCTATCACTTAATCAGATGTTTTGGTATCAGATTCCTGCTAACCTTAAAAAAACATTGGAACTGGGTATGGATTTTATGGTACTTCTGTGCTGTGGAAATCACCTTCTTAGTGCTGTACTGCAACTTAAGGGACAGTGCACAGAATGTCCTTTGAACACAGATGACCCTAAAAGATGTTCATTTAAGGGAGCTTGGGAATTGCTTCAGCTCCGCATTCAGCTAGGTCTTTTATGAACTGTGTGTAGTAGCGGTTTATACATCGAGAGAATTTCATGAAGTGAGTCTCTGCTTAGCAAAGGAGAAAAAAAGTTTCCTGAGACCTATGGGATATAAGCACAGAAGCAGCAAAGAAAAGGATGGTGCTTTACCTTAGGAAAAAGCAGCGATCACCCTGTTATAGAAACACCAATCCAAGAGAAGTGAGAAAGTGAGAGAGCATGCTAAAAACACCATGAAGGCAATTCAATTGCAAAAAAACCCCCATACCCCACCTTCAAAGGCAGAGACACAGACAGCTCATGTTCTGCGTATAAAAAGGAAGGTGGGGAGGGACGTTGCACAAGGAGCATCATGTGAGGAAAATACAGGCATGAAAATATTCTGTAACCTGGAAGGAAAAGGGAGGAGGAGAAGCAAAACAGGGCAGCTGAGCTGGGAAAACTCGAATGAGAAGTGAGAGAAGTTTGTTGTGGGAGCTCTTTTCCGCAGGACAGGGATGGAGTCTTTGTTAGGAACAGCTCATTGAATCTGGATATCTTTTTGCAGGAGATAGCTGTGCACTAGTTATAAAGATTGATGCAGGGGTGTTGGGGTGAAACTGAGAGTTTCTGAAAACAAACGTCCATCTAAGTGATCTAACTGATCTTTTTTAACTTAATTCTAAGACTTTTAGTCTGTACATAGCACTGGGAGGGTGCAAACTGCTGCGTTGCAGAGTTGAACCTCACACAAAATCAACCAGAGCCCAAAGGAGTCAGACATGTGCTTGTCTCTGTGGGAAGAGGTACTGGAAGCAGGAAAAAGCATATTTAATTGCACTTATTGACAGTCTATTGATCACAGCCCCTCTTCTCCTGTTGAGGGATTTATCACTCCCTGGAGGATTAGGCTGATCATTCTGACTGTCCTTGTATGCCACTAAAATGCAAAGCTGGAGGATTCAGACAATGCAGAGGCTGCAGGAAAACCATGGAAGGAAACATGCCCCAGAGTGCAGCTGCAAAAAATGGGCTGAAGACGCAAGAGCAGCCTTGCTGGGCGAGAGGTGCCATCCCTCTAGCACAGTCCCCTGTCTCTGGCCAAGAACCAGGGTCTAGGAAGGGCTCATGCAAATGTCTGAACATGCCTCAGGGGTTTTGCAGGGGGCTGGAGCAACCTCAGGGTGGTTTGCCCAGAAGAAAGGCACTGCACGGTGGGCATGTCTTCACAGGTGGTAGCTGGCACATGTAAATCTCCACTAATTCAGTAGTACCCTATGCACAGACTTGAAAAAAACCTAGATCAAAATGTGCTCAGTGAAGGCCTGTATCTAGCAGCATTTATCAGGACTCCGCTTTTACAGGAAAAAAAAAAAGAAAAATCAATAAAAGCCTCTGTTGGTTTTTGCATAACAAACTGGGGAAATCTATGGCTTGAACTGGAAGAAAAGGACAAAACCTGCCGCAGATAGAGAACTGATGTCAGCTGTCATCCCCCTTTAGAAAAGCCCAGGACAATGGCACTGAATTAGGACAAGCCTGAAAGACATCCCGGTACTGGGAGCTTGGGTGTCCTGCCTGAAAGGGCTGGAGGGCCAGTCATTATCTGCAAAGTGAGGTCTTCTTTGTTAACCCTGTCACCACTCCTCCACCCACACCGCTCGGCCCCATATTCCTGGTGGCCAAGAAAACAAAACCCACTCCTGCCGCACTGGGAGGAGAGCAAGGCAAGAAAAGAAAGCAGAGGGAGGGCTGGGAGAGAGGGGGAGCGAGAGAAACTCATCTTGAATGCGCTATCAGATAAGGACTGTTGAAATAAGCCTTTTTTTTCCTTTTTTTTTTCTTTCCATAGCTCCCTCTGCAAGCAGCAGCAATGGGAGGAAACAGATAATTAAAGGGCTTTTTAAAATGGCCCCACTGTTGTCCCAGGGCTGAGAAGGTGCGCTGGCAGGACAAGCGAAATACCCGGCAAAGCAGACCTTTATCTCTTCCTAATGACTTGCAATGAAAAGGGGTTTTTTTTCCTTAGGCCCTGGGCTCAGCCTCCTACCCTGGGAAGATTTCATTCTCAAGGCCAGGAGAATAAGTCCTCTTGTCCACTTGCAGGCTGCGGATAAATGGACAGCACTGTTGTGGCTGGGTTTTGTGCCTCCACCGCCCCAAATGTCCTGGGCTGTTAATGAAAGGGGAGAAGCTGGAGGAATTGATCTCAAACGCAAATGTTTCCTTTCACCTCTCCCTCCCTTCCCACCCTGTCTTATGAAGATTTCTCTCTTTTTTTTGTTCTTGCGGGATACAAAGGGGTCCCAATCTTTCACCCTTTCTGTCCTTGCTCCCTCCCGAGGGATCTTGCTGTGAGCTGACCCGAGGTGCTCCCAAATCCCAACCAACCTTGGTGTAGCTGAAGTGGGGTGCACCCCATCCCACACTGGTACAGGTTTGGATCTCATTGCTTGGCTCAAGTCATCAGAAACATTTCTGTCCATGCCACTGGTTCCCTCCTGTACTCTGGGCAAGTCCTTCCCCTCCTCAACACCCCATGCCTCAGTTTCCCCATTCATAGAAGAGACAATGACCTCTTTCCTGACCACGAGGGGGTTCTTTGATCCACTGAGACAGAGGCAATGAGTAAAATCTGCCTTTTCGGCCAGCTGAGAGCAGAGACTTGGGAAGGAGATGAGCTATTCTCACCAACAGAGGCAACCAGCTGCTACACAGCCAACAGCTCTGTCCCCAGCCGTACCCCATGGAGATGTCACCAATACTACCGCACAGTGCACAGTGCTGGCTCCATGGTCCAAAGCTCCACACACCTAGGAGTGCATGGGCTTTGTCTGCAAAAGTCTAAACTTACAGTCTAAATAAAACAACAAAAAGTCCAGAATCATCCAGCTATTTATAAAAGCACAAGTGTTTTTTTATCTCCCTATTCACAGGGGCAGAGATTCTTACTCGTGTCCTTTAATATTATTTGCTTATTTTATTGAATGTCTGTGTAACTTTTGAAGGAGGACTAGCAGCCAGATTGTCCTGCGTTGCACTGCTACCTGATGGCCAGGGGAAGAGAGATGGTAGATATAGAAAAAGTCCTTAGCTTGCTGGCCAAGAACATTTTATAGTGTTATAAATTTTTTGCTGCTGCTGTTGTACTTACTAGTAGTTTACTTCAGCCCAGGCACTGCTCAGGAGCCGATCCCTGAATGCGTCTGCCAGCTTTGTGGAAATGTGAAAGTGAATTGTTTGCGATCTTTTCTGCTGGCTGTTCTCTGGTGCTCTGCATCAGATCCTGCAACAGCCTGACAGCCACAGGTTAAGCAACACCGCACCAGACTTTGCTTGCTAGTCGCCCTGAAGTCCGTACCATCTGCAAACACTTACACCTCATCCCAAGAGATGTGCCAGGCAGATGACAGGCTCTGTTCCCAGTCACCCTACTTCTCCCTACTATATTTTTGAAACTTCCCCCAGTGTTTGTGCCTCATATGAGGCACACAGACCCGCATGGCCCTGTTCTTCCATCCTCTGGTGCACTTTCTTTCCCAGACAACTGCGTTAGGGGAATTATTTGGGCCTCCATTTCTGTTCCTCACCCCATCTCTGTAAGTCTCTGCACAACTTCCCCTTTCTCTTTGCCTCCACTTTCTGCTCTGGCATGGGGTAAAATGACAGTCCTACCTGAACAAAAGGGGCGTTAGTCCCATGGAAACTCAACCTGTGCCTGGTGCAGCCTTTGATGCCCTTGCAAAGTGCCAGCAGATTCCAGCGACAGTGCGCAGCACCTCTCCTTGCCCTGAGGTCAATGATGCTAGTGAGGCCAGCACCGCGCAGAAGTACACCATCCTGAGCGAGGCCAGCACCGCGCAGAAGTGCACCGTCTTGCAAATCAAGGGAAGCCTCACCCCTGCAGGGGAAGAGACTGGGGCAGATGGTGGGAAGGAGAAACAGGCAGAGGCTGGGAAGAAAACTCCCGAATCTTGCCAAACATTTGAGGTAGAGGAGGGAAAGGATGAAGGGAACAAAAGGGCGGTGTTGTCTGAGACTCTAATTAATGTAAAAACACAGTTCGCTTGGGCTAAGACAGATCTTTTTACTGAGTGGAGACAGTTTTTATCTGCCCTTTGGAGCCCTGGCTATTCTTCCCCTTGGCATCTGGTTACCTATTTAGCGCACTGGTGTGCACGCACTCACACACCCCTGGCCAGCCCGTGCAGAGTCCAGCCTGCTGGAGGTAGCTGTGGGTTTGTTGTGATGTTAATTACCCTTCTCACAATATGCAACAATTTTCTGGGTACCTTCAGAAATCCCTTGCATAGCGGTGTTTAGTTTACGAAAGCATCATCTGAAAATGGGAATGGGAAAAGACACAGTAGTTCTGATTTTGCACTCTTGATTTTGTACTCGGTGCCCTGAAGACCAGCAAGGCACAAGAGAGTTGAGAATCAGCTTACAAATGAAGGAAGAGATTATTTTCAGGCTCATTTTGTTGTAAAGGTGGGATTCAGTTGCCCAAGCAGAGAGCTAACACCAGAAGGGTACAGATCTCCTGCACATCATGTATGTTGGTCCCATGCAAATCTGCCCGATAACCCAGAGCACCTAAAACTAGCCACCTTCATTTAGGCTTTTGCTTTCAAGGATACATCTCTAGGAAGAGATGAATCACCCCCTCAAATTTCCCTTCTTCTCCCTCAAAAGCAAAGGGATCCCAAAGACACTCAGAAGACTCCTCTTATCCTCCCTAGGTTAGTTCAACCTCACCCCAGGGGTTATTCTCAGCATTGTGTGTCCTGTTTGATGGGCAGAATTACACCGAACAGCTTATGTGTATCTAAAACACATGTCCCACTACAGCCTCAGTGCTAGGACTTTTTGGAGGCTGGTTCAGGATGATTTCTCCCTTATTACTGGTGGGTGCCTTGTACCTCCTGGATCATGAATGAAGGCCTTGTGGTGGGCTCCATACTGCAGTTTTACAATTTTTGCCAGGCCCAGGTATAAAATAAAAACTCCTTCAAAATCTGATCATCCATCTCTATTTGTCATGGAGCACACCTGCAAAACTGTTTGGAGATACCTGTTTTATGGATTATCATTTTTCTTTTGCTAACCTCCCCATGTTCAGCTCAAATTAAGTTACTTGTGTCTTTCTTCTCCTTGCATGATAATCCTTTTCCCATGTCTCCCTTTACTAATGCATCTTCTACCATGCAAGAGCCAGCCATCTTCTTTCTCTGTACCATTTCTACTTAAACTCAGAGGAGTTCTTCTCATCTCGCATTTGCCTTTGAAGTTTACTATTCCTGTTTCACACTGGAAAGAGTGTGCACCTCAGGATGCACCTGCAAGCTCTTCAGTGTCCATCCAGTTGTTCCAGCTGTTGAAGCAGAAGGAGTCGCCTTTACCTTCAAACCTTCTCCTGCCTACGTGAGTGATGTATGTGAAAGATGCATTGCCTTGCAGAAGGTCTGGGGTCTTCTGGAGAGGGTATCAAGTGAAAGCTTGTGTTTCAAGCTGTTCCTCTGAGCCTGGACCACTGTGTGATGCAGGGAAAGCCACCCCATCCCATTTCATCTCTGCCCACACCTTCTGCTCTGTTTACTCATCCTTCTTTAATCCCAACTGCAGGTCCTGATTCACACTGAGATGCTGACCATGGGTAGGAACTCAGACTTACCATTACCATTAAAACAGGTGGAAGCTGATGTGCCTTACATGTACTGTGCATAGTGAGCAAGAGAGAAAAACAGTGTGTGGGGAATTTGTGTTGTATGAAAAACTAAACCAGACACCCAAAATCTGCAGGTTCACTACCTGCCTCTCTGTACTTGTTTTGAACTCAGCAAATATAATAGTCACAACAGCAAATAAGTTGTAATCTGCAGAGCTAGACAAGGTCAGGAACATTTTAGTGAAATGTTCTTTTCAGCCTTATTTTTATTGCAATCAAAATGACTAAAAATAAGTGAGATGACATCCACAGTATTTTTATTCAGATCTAAATAATTGAAACACATGGATAAAAGTTATGTGTTTTATTTTCTTTCATGTGGAATTTACTCTGCCTTCCAAACAGAAAAAAATTATATGTGTGTGTGTGCGCGCGTGTGTGCGTGTGTCTGAATACGCAACAGTCGTATTTATATTCTGTGTTTTAGTTATTAAAAACAAAGTTTCAGTCGAAACAAAACATGTGCTGGACCAGCCAGTAATTGTTATTTATTTAGCCAGATGTCACCTCTTGGCGAATAGCTATGCACTTTGGGTTTTAGTCATAAAAAATAATACATTAAAACTGTGGAATGTTCCCCAAAGTGGAAACTCTGGATAGACGGACATTGCTGAGGAAGGGAGGCAAGGGAAGCTGTTCGAGCCCTGGACCCCTCCCTGTCCACACTGCTTCACCCGTGCCTTGCTTGCTGGCTCTGTTTCGGACCACCCCAACTTGCTCCCTCAGAGACATGGTTGTGGGGATAACTCAATCCTGTGATCCCACCCTGTAGCCTGGAAGGGTGAGATTGCACCCAGATGGGCTCTGGTAACCCCACGCACTGCTCCAAACCTAGTCTGGAAGGCTTTGCATCCTCAAACAGGCTTGCAACACATACATTCATGCTATAACTGCATCGTCTTGAGGTATTGCAGCAGAGTTCATATTATTTCAGATGCTTTGAACAGAAAAAAACACAGAAAATATGAGGCTGTGCTGGGGGAACTAAGAGGAGAGTCAGGTCCAGCTGCTACTTGATGTAGATGTGGTCAACCTTCTTTTAGAGAGGACCAGAACTGAGCAGCATGGATATCAGCCTGACTTATGCCCCTTGGTCCCTGGCGTTCTCTTATTTTGTTCTGCACTCATACCTTGAATTCCTGCCCAGTTCTGTTTGTGGATATACAATCCATTTGAACTTCTACATCAAAAGATAAATAATTCATTTGCCTAATGGAAGGCAGGGAAGGAAAGTTGTTTCTCCCTTCTTTGTCCATCCCAAGGTCCACTCAGTCGTCTTTGGGGCAAGCCAGAGGGAGCCAGCTCTATCATTTTGGCATTTTGGGGCCACACTCAGCAGCAGCTGAATCCAGCTTATCACCTTGACCGTCTGCAGCAAAGACAAGCTTTGCAAATTATTGCGTTGATGGTGGCAACAGGCTTTGAGTTTGATGACACGAGGAAGAGGGGTGGGGGCAATTTATAAGGAAATACGGGACAAAGCTGTAAGCTTAGTTGCTCTTCCTTCTGCTGCAGGCTTGAACGGAGGGAAGCCAGGTGTAATTGTGCTGGAGTTCAAGCGAGGTTGGCCCTGGGCTTCAGTCAGCACCTGCTTTTCATGGGAATGACAGCCCCTCTGTTCCCAGCACGGAGGGAGCTCAATGAGAGCCTGTAGAGCCAGGCAGCCTGGCGCAGACCCAGGCTCCCGTGACACGATAAACACTCTTTCTCTCTCTACTGCTTGACAGACATCCAAAAGAAAGGGAGGGAAAGAGAGATCCAAACAGACTGGGAGTGACATGCCATGTGGAGAGGAAGCTTTTCCCCAGGGACTGCAAGATTGCTTCTGTGCCAAATGCCTGGCCATCAAAAGCCACCTCGCAGAATGTGTTAGCATTCGCAGTCATCCATGCAAGGAAGAATATGTGGATTTGCTACTGAGATGCATCTTTGAACAAGGAGGTATTAAAAAAAAGCCTGTCATGGTGGTTCTGCATTACACCCGACCCTGGGCAGCTTGCATCCAGGAGCCTGAAGACACCTATGGAGCTGAAAGCAGCAGAACGATGGGCAGCGAAGGAGTATGTGTGTATGCTGTGTTTGGGGGTGGCTACTGATTTACAGGAGGACAGAGGGAGTTAAATAGTATGAACTGAATGCACCATGGCACGTGGCTAGCAGACCAAAAAGGTTTTGCAGACCCCAGTCTATGTATTGAATCATAGAATCGTTTAGGTTGGAAAAGACCTTTAAGATCATCAAGTCCAACCATAAATCTAACACTGCCAAGTCCACCACTAAGCCATGTCCTGAAGCACCACATCTACACGTCTTTTAAATACCTCCAGGGATGGTGATACCACCACTTCCCTGGGCAGCCTGTTCCAGTGCTGGACAACTCTTTCAGTGAAGAAATTTTTCCTAATATCCAATCTAAACCTCCCCTGGTGTAACTTGAGGCCTTTTCCTCTCATCCTATCACTTGTTACTTGGGAAAAGAGACTGACCCCCACCTCACTACAACCTCCTTTCAGCTAGTTGTAGAGAACGATAAGGTCTCCCTGTAAAACATGCTGTCTTCAGTCAGGGGTTGCACATACCTCTGGGCAAGGGTGGAAAATAGCAACGATGCACAGGTACCCCTTAAATCTGAGAGTCCCTTATAGCTGAGAAAGGTGAAAACAGCACGGGGACATTCAGGACCAGAGGTGAGCTCTGTCTACAAAGGTCTGATGGGATTGGACTCTTCCCATCCCAACTGCTTTTCAACTCAGAACTGACTATTTGGTTAAACCAAAGCTTTATACAAAGTTTCTGCTTTATTTAGAAAATTGGTATCTCAGTGGAAAAAAAAATATCAGTGTTAAAAGAACATTGTTTTAGCTAAAATGTCTGTAAATCCGAGGAAACCTTGATTTGGAGCAAAAATTTTTATAATTTCTTGAGAGTCTGAAATCATGCACAGATCTTATTTGACCAAAAGAAAAAAAAATTCTAAAAAATTTGCATGTTGAAATTGCCCTTCATATATGCTATATTGCTCACTCTAGTGTTCATTCATCAAGTTAAAGAAAAAGCCACATTTAAAAACCTTGGTGCTTAAGACTTCAACATAGTGCTAGGGAAGGTCTTTTCTTCCCATTCTCATTTGTAATGCTGCCTTCAAGGACACCTATTCCAGCCCATTACCTTCACGGCCTGAAAATCATTGTTTGAAAATCATGGTCTGCCTAAATCTGAAATTTCAGTTTTCATCTGAGAACTTTTCAACTTTCAGGTCCTGCCTGTTGTTAGATGTACCTAAAGCCTCAATAAGGACCTACAGTTCTGTTGGAGGATATACCCTAAAACTCCCGAATCCTTGTAGAGCTCCTAAAAATTCTAACTCCCAAGAAAGCCTTGATAGGATTCCCAGATTAGGGTCTCAGCAGAATTTCTGGTGAGGCTTCAGAGGAAAGGTAAGATGCTCTAAAGGTTAAAAACCTGCAGTTCTTCCTGGTGCCACCTGCACTCTTGTGGGAGCTCTGATGCTTACTATACTCTTAGAAAACTAGTGACCTTGCTTTCCAGTTTAGTTCTCTGCCAATTAAATGAGCCAAAACAGAGGTTCAAAGAGTGCCAGAGTCAGTGCAAGGGAAGGAGCAGGACCATGTGGCAAGGAGCCGTTCAGCAGCTGTGAGCTGCTGGATCAGCTCAACCATCTTATAAAACCTTCCCCCACAACGTGTCCCAGGCACACCTACATGGGCTTTCACACGTGCCCTAACCACAAAAATCCTCCCACTCTCTTTATACCTACAGAGCCTGTAGTTAGAGTACAAATGAGTTTGACTCGCCACCACCAGAGTAACCCAACCATTGACCTTTAAGATATCCTGGATTGGACTTTCACTGCAACACCTCCTGTTTAAGCTGTTTCACTTTGAATAGAGTATTTCAGTATTCATTGCTGAAAGGATAGGGACCCAGGCATACGAGACTTATGCTGTCACAACGAATAGGAGACCGAGTCCTGAGCTAGGCATCAGGCTCCCCGTGCAGCACGCAGGGAGAGCAGGCATCTGTTCTGCTGCAAATTACGTTAGTCTGCTACTGTGGCATTAAAAAAAACATCTAGGGGGGATGAGGGAGACGACGTCTGCGAGAGCAGAGCTGGAGGTTATACATGAACTTGGACAGATCCCAAGGAATTTCACCAGCCTATTAAGAAAGCATTTACATCAACCACAAGTTGCTTAATGTTTACTATGTTAAATAATCCAAATTCCATGGAACTCTTTGTTCTTATGCATTTGGGGGAAAAAGTGATACCTATAAGCAGCGCTCTCCAACCTTTAATAGCTTTGGTCCTGTTTGCTCGCTGCATTCTGGTGGCTTTTGTGCAGTTACCCAGCAGAGCATTACTCCTTGCAAAGCACACATTCCCGGGGAAACAGGTCGTGCTTCGGGGCTGCCAGACCACCGTGCCAGGACCCTCGCGGACCCGCCGAGGTGAGAGTTAAGCCTCTTTGCCTGAGAAGTGATATTATCAGCTGTTTTCTCAGAGAAACCCCATTATGCCTGAATAGAGCCAGAGCAGGGAGGGATATAGGCAAAGAGACAATAATGATTCCTTTTTAGAAGCAACATAAAAGAAAGCCAGGACTTCGGCAAGAAACCTGAGGAGTTAAGAGGCAGCGCTGAGGTCTCAATGGAGATGGGGTATTCTTCTTCCCCTCGCCGGGCCCTGGAGGTATTTTGGAGTGGTCAGAGCCAGAGGGGAGTTAGTAACTGCTTGCCTGATAAGGGATCATTGACTGTGGAAGGTGAGCATAGGGAGGAGGGTTTTCACATTAGATTTGGGCTAGGGCCAATGGACTTAATCATCTTGGCTCCCAGGCTGGCTCCCAGTAGCTCCAAATCCCACCCTTGTTCACTCGGCCGCGTTGGTGTTGGGAAAACATGAGTGAGGTCAGCAGAAACCCTTGTGAATGGAGCATTTTTTCTGCTGCAGGCTGCAAAGAAGAGAGAGGGGGATTCAGACCCACAGATCTCAGCTGCGGTGGCTGAGTTGGAAGGAAAGCAAGGCTTTTCCTGCTGGCCCAGCATGATGGGATTCAACCCATCAGGCCCTTCATGCTCTCCTCTACTAGGCAAAATGCCCTGCAATGACCCTCCCATGGGATAAGTAAACCAGGGGCTTGGGGACGTGGCAAGATTAGCTGGCTTCAACATTACCGATGGCCTCTGTCTTCTCCTCCACAGCATTCCACATTCAGTCCCTTGCGTGGTCCCACTGGTCGGAGTTAGGCAGTACTCATCAATTTGCCCCAGTGCATCTCCAGCACTTGCACCACCGCAACTGTCGGAGATCTGTTACAGTACCCAGACATGAGGCTCTGTATGTCTGTGAGGTCTGCAAGCTGTCCAGTATTTCAGGCTGAGGTCTCAGTGTTGCAGAGCCATGCCATGGCTGCGGCGAGACCTTGCATGCTTGCAAAGCGATGGCAAACAAGGCTCTTCGGGCCCTTGGGCTCTCGGGTCTGACAAAGTTTTTCCTCTGTTTTTGTGGCAGAGCACATGACAGCCTTTGTGTTGTGGGATCCAAGATAAAATTTACAGCCATGGTATAACTGGTTTCAGATTAGTACCCGATGACTCCACCAAGAAATCTTCAGAAGGCAAACAACTACTAGAGAATCAGCCGCTGAACATGGTGGAGGGGGAGTTCCCAAAAGAAGTTAAGAAAGTCCTGCATGGAGAGAGAAAAGAAAGAAAAAGCTCAGGGAGAAGGCAGGTGGCTAAGGAAGGGACAGCAATCCCGGCTTTTTTATGATTTTCACAGCTGGATACCACCTCACAAGCTCCTTCTGCATTCTCAGTTGTGGGTTTGCAATGAGTGGGGAGCTGGAATTGCGGGAGCTGAGGGCAGAAGCAAAGATGGTTCTTCTTATGTAGCACAATCACAGAGAAGATTTTTACTGATGCCTAAAAAACCAGCACACAGTAAGAACAGGAGTAAATAAACTGCTATGCAGAATCTGCCCCATGCTTAACCTGTGGATTCAGAACAGGTTGTCTGCTTCTGTCATGGAAGAGGAAAACTGAAATCAGGCCTACGTATGCTTACCTCCGCTCCAGCACTTTATTTCTGGACATCCTCAAATATAGACAAGCATCATCATTTGAATTTCTTAGTGGGGGAAATGAGCCACAGGAAAGGAAATCATCAGACCATACATGAAGCCAGGAACAGAATGCAGATTCCACAGCTTTCCCTCCTTGAGAAGCTATGGATGAGTTTCTCCACTTCCTAATTAAGGTTTTCAAGGATTGCTGAGCACAGCCCAAAGACGTCATCCACTAAGACCTGCTTCCAGCCCACAGCTTCTGTTCAGCAGCATTCAAAGTCTGTAAAAGAAATAACTTTTCACCTGGTACTCTTGCAGCAGGAGGCCACCAAGAGCACTTAGGAATAACTGCATTTCTAGATAGTTATCTGTTCTGTTTTGTTCAGGGTTAAATCCTAATAAAACGTCAACGGCACTTAAAAAGAGTCTTCTGTGCAAGGGTATACCCATGAATGGATACCTGCAACACGACAGCAGCAAATCTGGGCTACCCAGCGTTCTGGGGAGCAGTCCTCAGCCAGCCTTTCAAGCAGCTCAATGAGTGAGGAGTTGTCCACCCACCCAAAGCTGCACCAGAAGGAAAATTCTCAGCCCTTCCCAAGCAGCTGGAAGGATGCACCAGGAGGAGGACTGCCTGACACAGATGGGAAGGGAACCAGAGCCTGAGCCTTGCAGCAGGACTGCCTTGGCCAGGGATCCAGCCCGCTGCAGAACCGACCTCCCAGTGCCACACATCTGCCAGATCATGCCCCTTCTCTTCCCTTCCTTGGTGGTCACTTTGAGTGCCAGAGGGAACTATTCCAGCCAGGGGAGCAAGAAACAGGCTTGCTTCAAACCTAACATGTGCTGTGTGGGTGGTGAAAGCTGCCTTGTGATATTGAGGTCAGAGAAGGTACCAGACCTGATGCAGGGTCCAAATCAGTCCAATCTACCCTGCACTTTAACAAGTTGCCTCTAAGCTGGTTTCAAGGCCACATGCACTAATCATTAATACTTTTCTATCTGATGGAGGACTTAAAGTCGGCTTTGAGGTGAGGCCCCAGGTGGACCTCCTATACACCTCCTTCCTCAGTGTGCTCTTCCCTGGAATGTCCTGATTTGTGGCAAGGCTGCCTGTGTGATACAGGACAGAGATGATGACTCCAGGCCCTTGCCAGAGAGACACCCCATGTGGCAAAACTCTGCTGTCATCTAAAGTACGTATAAGGGCGACCTGATAAAATAGATCCTGGGAGTACTCAGTTACGTGTGGGGGACAAGTCTGCTGGGTGCACCAGGACATTGCTGAGAGAGGGACTGAGGTATATATGTTTGGAAATCCAGAAAAAGAGCAAAAGGCAGACTTGTTAGAGTGCGTACTTACAGACACATGTCCTTGGTCAAAAATAAATCACAATCAAGAAGAGCAATGCAGGAAACGTATGATGAAGCATCAGAAAGACAGAACAATGATCTGAGTCAAGAGTTTCCAGGAGACGTCGGCACTTCTTCTGAAACTGGGCAGAGCACGCAAAGCCTGCCTGAGTTTCTCTTCCAGCCCATTTGGAGCAGCTTCTCTTGGGCTGGATGCTTCCCAGGCTCCCATGACAAGATCATACACCATGCTTCACTCCCATCTCATGCCATTGGAATGAAAGGATGAAGCAATGGGCATGTGCTTTGTCACCGAGGTTCATTAGCGCTGGCCCTCCAGAATGAATTTTGTACATGTGGCAAGGAAAATCTGCACTGATTTCTTTCTTCTTCTTTTTTTTTAACAACAGCAACAACAAAGGGTCTGTTTATCATTAATTAAACAGCTATGAGAACTATTTCCTTAGGACAGATTATGGTGTTTCAGTCAGCCATCGGGTTACAATTGTCAACTGAAATTAACATTAATTGCCTACATGTTCTTGTCTAATGAGCTATCGGCTTCATTCTGTGCTGTGGTCATCATGGAATGATTATTGTGAGCCGTGAGTTCACATTATGTTTGAGATATAGCCACTTCTGCTCTCTTTCTGACAAACTGACAAGTACAGAGACACCAACTCAAATTTGGTTGGGCATAAATCAGGGTAAATTCTTCTGTTCACAAGAACAACTTTCTGGTTGAGATTTTCTAAAATTTCTACCCTCTTCTTCTTCCCCAATCACCCAAAGGCAGCAATGCCTCCTTTGCAAAATAGGTAGCAGGATTTTGCCATTTCTGGCAAAAGTATGACCAAGGCAGGGAGGTAACATGATCAACTGCTCTCTGTGAGCATATCTCCTTCAGCGCTGCCTAGGATCCTGCACCAAAATGGGTGCAAGGACAAGGCCATCAACCTTTACGAGGATCATCAATCCAGCACCAGTTGGCCCACATCTCCTCTGAGACAAGGTGAAAGGATAACAGAGATCTCTAGTGTTTGGTGATGCCTGAATCTCAGCTCTTTGCTGTCATCTCAGTCCTGCAGCTCAGAAATAAGACTGGCTTGCTTTCCTAAGTGGGATTAAGCCTTCACTTTCCTCTTTTTGAGGCAGAACCATGAAATGGAGAGGGGCAAACCATGGCTGCATCTATTCTGCCTTTGCTAGATCTGTATTACTAAATAAAATAAGCAAAGGCTCATTCCCTGGCCTCAAAGGCAAAGGCAGAGCACAGATCCTGTACTCGCTTCGGGAGCCTCACTGCCCCTCATCCTTCCTTCAGAGAGTTACAGAAAGGCACTTTGAGCTGAAACTGTCCTAGGATTAAAAAGAAAGGAAGCTCAACTCACCAGAGTTTGCTTTTCGGTTCTGTCTGACAAGCAGTGTGACAGAAATACGATGCAGTCTCTCCTTTTTCATATCATGTTCGGTTTAGATTGCTTCAAGGAGAGTGCACAAGCAGTCCACAGCGTGGAAAGGAGACATAAATCATGCCCGTAAATCAGGAGCCCAGGCTGCCCGTACTGGCAGAGAGAGGGGAGATTGCAGCAGGTGCATAGATTAGATCCCATATTTTACTGCTCGCATCACCACACCCTCTTCTGACTTAGCAAACACTTTGTGGAGGGAAGAGCAATTTTCTCCATTGCCCACAACATGCAGTGGAGTTTTCTGCAGAAGCACAGGTTCACCCAACAGACCTTCGGGTCTGGGGACCAGGTTTTAAATGAAAGGAAAGAGCTGATTCTTCTAACAAGTAAAGAGCTGCAGGCTGAGGGGAAGGTCAACAGGGATCATGGGATCACCTAGTTCGAACGCCTGCCTAAGAGTATGTGAAGTCACCCCATTTCTCCTGGCTTCAGGCCCACTAAGTACGCTGCTGATCAAAATGTGACATCCATTCAAGCTTGCTTTTCTCTGGAATGGGGGAATTCGGCACTGGCCTTTGGAGTTTAGTCCAAATATCTTTACTCCCTCTGAGAAAAGAACTGTCTTGAATTTCTCTTCTGCATTTTTTTTTTTTTTGGCTTCTGCAGTTCCTTGACATGCTCATCTCTGCTGGTCAGGATGGTCTTTCATCACCCAAGCTCTGTAGAAACATCTTACCTATGCCAAAATGCCATCTAAACACCTTCCTTCTGAGCTTACAATCTTTAACCCACCTCAGACAGGATTCATCTCACATGAGCTTTAGACATCAGGAGTTAGAAGAGGTAAATCCCAACTTCAGTAAAAGACATTTTCTCCAGTTTTCCAAACAATACTCTGTTTCTGGCACAGCATCTGAAGGTTTTTGGTCCTTTAAGTGCACCAAATCCCTGCGTCTGTCTCCCCAGCACTGTGCTCTCTGCTCTGAGCCATTGCTTCGTGGCTGGTGCTTTTAAGGATCCCATTAATATTTGCTGTGATTCGGTTGCAAGAGGAGCTCATGTTGAGCTGTCAGTCCTCTCTGATCCTTAAATCCTTTAAACAGTTGCTGTTTTCTTGGTCCGTCATTCTCTGGTTGTGGCCTCCCTGCCTGTCTTATGCTTATAGATGTGTGACTTTGCATTAGCATAGCAAGAAAACACATTTTTATTAACTCAGGCTCTGTATGATTGCCCAGTCCTCATCATTACTTGACTTTATCTGTTTATTGAAACTTTATCTGTAACTTTTTCAGGGTTACATATGTATTTGTAGATCAACATTAAAAATGTTGCACATCATCAGGACTAGATCTCTGCAAACTTTCTTTCAAAACTCCTTCAGCTCACAATGATTTTCCAGTGACACACATGCCCTGAGACCTGTCAGTCATTCTGTCCTTGATACCGTAAGTACGGCATTATTGATCTCATTAGCCATCAAAGAACATGATGTCTGTAAAGGTACCGCTATCAGCCCAACTTATTTATTCATCAAAGAGCAAAACAGGGGTTGTTTGCTGAAGTAGTGTCTCAAAAAAAACCACCCCCAAAAAACCCCCAAAAACATCTAATGATGGGCAGCTTTTACTTCTACGATGACTGAATCACATATCTGCTTTTCTGTTATTTTCTGTATGAGCTGTATTGGCTTAATGACATTACATGTACCTGGCTTATTCCAAGTTCTGGCTTCAGTGGCCCAGCAGTCACATCCACGCTGTTGAGACCGCTCGGTTCTGTGACAGCATCACACACGTCCTGCATTTTGATACGAACTATGTGCTTTGTCCCCTCTCCTCACCCCCAAGTCTCCTCCCTGACCGAGCCTGGAGACAGATCAATGCAGACAAGCGTTAGACTTTGCCTTGGGTTGAACTCCGGAGTGCGGCTGTCTGAGAGCACAGCTGCATCCTAATTTCCTCCATTCAGGGATATGGCCGAATCCTGTCTGTAGCAGTTCAGCTCCAGTTAGGAAGTGAACCATTGGTGGTACAGCTTGGTCAAGACACAGAAAGGGTTTCAATGGATCCTTAAGGATCTTTTTCCTTCATTAGAATCTGAGCTGCTTTATTTTGTTATGGGATTCAATGATTTTTTTTTTTTCCTATTCCTTCTTTGGTACACAGTTCCGATATGCAAGCAGGTCACAGTGCAGTAAAGGGAAATGAACAAAAATTTATAAATTGATAGTTGAAGGATAAAGCAAATTTTGAATAGTGAATGCTGAAGTACTAGGGCCATTTCATATGCCCATTACTATTCACTGCATTAAAGGCAAGGCAGCTTTCATTGATTCCTGCAGCTGTCAAAAAACCTTTAAATGTGTTTCCCCATCCCAGCATTCATAGACTTCTATGAGATATGGCCCTCTTGAAAAGGTTTGGGGTACAAGCCAGTTGGAAATAGCTAAGTGGAGATCTCTGAGCCTTACACTGCAGTTCCCCAGAGGGTCAGAAAAATTTACCTTGTGTAGATGGAGACATTTCAGAGTGTTAGCCGTAAAGGCTAAGCTAAAGCCGGGATACTGTAAAGGAGAATATTGTCATGACTTGGATTAAAAATCTGAGAGAGATATCCTGAAAAATACCTTTGTTATATGTTACACAAGTGCATTTTTAAAAGGCTATTTTAAAAAAAAAGTTGTCTAAACTGACTTTTTCGAAGAAGTTGTATTTTCTTAGGATCAGGCTCTGATGTAAGTCTTAGAGATCATGATCAAGAATTATACAGCAGGGAAAGAAATATTCTGGCTCAAATATGCATTTCATGTTATAGTGCAGGGCTATGAGGGGAGAGGACTCCAAGAGGACTCTTGCTTGTTGTAGGTGATGCAAAAGGATGCTGTGCTGTACAGCAAGAGTCCCCTGCCCCACCAGAAACTGTGATGGAAAAGCTCCTCTCTGTGGGGTTGCAGCCTGGAAATTTTCCAGGTATTCACATACCACTCAAGGTGAGAATCCTGCTAATGGTTTGAGTTACCCCTCTGGCTCTGTGGGTAGTATTTATATTTCATGGAAACATGGGAGCAGATTGTCAGATTTAGTTTTCCTGGGTTTGTTTCAAGTAAAAGGATAATTTTCTGGATAACAGCACATTT
This sequence comes from Harpia harpyja, assembly GCF_026419915.1. Classification (NCBI taxonomy): domain Eukaryota; kingdom Metazoa; phylum Chordata; class Aves; order Accipitriformes; family Accipitridae; genus Harpia; species Harpia harpyja. The sequence continues at coordinate 89,678,357 of NC_068941.1, forward strand.
CAGAAGGTCCCGACTCCTCAATTCTGGCTGGTATTGTAGATTGCCTACATGGTTTTTGCCAAACAATGTAGACCTGATTACTCAAAAATATCTGGAATCTGAAACTAGAGGCTTTCTGTCTTTGAAGATGTGGATCACAGTGTCTCAGTTCTCTCTCAACTGGTCAGGAAGAGCCTTATCCGATAATTTTTAAAACTGAACACTTCAAAACTTGACAGGGACTGTTTGGGTCATGAAGTCCAGTCACTGCCTACTTCACAAAGCCAACCACATACAACCCTTTGTAAACAGACCTGTGTCCTTCTATTGTCCCTGCATTTCCCAGTGAGAGGCTATTCCAGAGTTTCACTGCTGTGGTGATTTGTTCATGGCCACTCTACCCCAAGTGTCCTTTTGTCTTTTAACATAATAGCTATTCTCTCCCTGAGATCACTCTCAGCAAGCATGCATAGATTACCTTTCTTCTTAGGCCTTGATTGAAAATTCAAACAAAGCTACTTTCTTTTCTTTTGTGGACAGATCTCCACTTCCCAGCCTTCCTCCTTACCTGCTCAGAGTTGGTTTTGAACACTGGTCATGAAGACTTTACACATTTTCTAGAGATGCCACCAGTGCTTTTTTTCAACAGCACTAAATCCCTCTCTCTAGCAGAAACATTTCTTCTGATACAAAATTTTCCTCTTGTATCTCAGGTGTTTTGAAATCTTCCCAATGAAGAAGCAGTTCAGTACAGCAAAAGACACACAAACTAGATGAGCCATTTTCCCATTGAAGCAAGTCGTAAAACACCTTTTGCCATTCGCTGAGTTAGAATAAGGTAAAGCTAAGTAAATCTGGAAACCTCTCCCTGCATGTGTTTGAGAACTTGGAGTTGGAGGCCTGACCCATCATTGTTTTGATTAGGATGAGCCAAAGCTAATGTCTGTTTGTTTTGCGGATCCCCAAACTCCTGCCTTTTCCAAGAAAGTGTGGGAAGGCAAAAAGAAGAATCTCTTTAAAGTTAGCATGGTAGGAGCTGCTGTAAGGTTTTTTTTTTTTGCAGGTTTTTTTTTTCTCCTTAGGTGAATTTCAATAAGGTGACCGCCAGTCCTGCACAAGCTGCAGCTGCTGTAAATCCAAGCTCAAAATGTCAGAGTCATAAACTATTTTGATGAAATGCCATCAAAGAAATCATATTTATCGGGATGATTTGTTGATACTGAATATCCAAACAGTTTGGAGTGCAGTAAAGTTCAGGGGGATGCAGGGATTTATGGCTCTCTGTGGCTGGGGTTGTTAATAACATTTCAGGAGACTAAACAAGAATGTTCCAGGGACGTGGATGGCTCAGGCAGGGGAGGGACGAAGAGTTTCTTAGTTCTGAAAAGAGCAAAGAGGTCATTGGTGTGTTTACAGAAACAGATTATAGTTCCATTATATTAGGAAGCTCCCTGGACCTGAGGAGAGGAGTCACTCATCATGGCCTTCATTTTGGGGTTTTTTCAGTTCTTTTAGAAAACTGGTGCCTTGAGGTGGGCCACAATGTTGGGAAATGCAATCCAGAGTTCTCATATTCCCTGAGCAGACAGACAGCAGGGACTTGTTACCTGTCCTCCATTGTACTGAGTACCATTTGACTTCATTTCGAAAGGAGCCTGGTCCTTCCAGAGCGCTGGATTTCTTGTTGCTCATGTGAACACCCTCCCCATCTTGTTCTCAGCTTCTGTACCGCTTTCAGTCCCAGGGACAAACATTCACTCTGAGTTGCACAGAGCAATTATATTATATTGAATGCAAGTCATTTTCTTCCCTTAGTCCCTTTTATTGACTGACCTTTTGCCCCCTTGCTACAAGGGAATAGTTTCTAGATGCCTTCCTCCACATCACTCGTTATTTTGTATTCTGCATCCTATTCTTTATCTGCTCCAATCGGTGATGTCATTCTGCAGTATTGGCTGCACGTCCATCACAAAAGCCCACTACGGTCTTGGACAGACGATGCGTCATGTCTCAGCAGGAACTGACGTGACCTGGAGCATGGAGAAAGGAAGCAGGTTTGTCCCAAGGAAGGTTTTCAAGGATGCTCTCTGGAATAAATGCAATTTACTGCCCAACTACTTGAGCCCTTAGTCACAAATTGGCAACACTGGGGCATGAAGGTGATGGGAAACCTGAGTCTTACCCCAGTACAAATGCTGTGCACTTCCAAATCTTGGTTTTGTCCCAGTGAGGGAAGTCTTGAAAGCTTTTGTAGGAAGGGAAGGCATTTTCCACTCCGCTTGAGTATAATCAAAAAGCACCAGCTGCCCTTTTTATTCCTGCCTCCAAGGGGTGGTCACTGACAAACGATAGTTTGGGGAGTAGCTGTTTCCACAGCGGGATCCTAGATTATATTTGATCGCAGGTTCTCAGCGAGGGGTGAATGGCCCCATTAAACATAATAAATATGTTTTGGGAGGAATGTTAAGTTGGTCAAATTTCCCATTAGATATGTTAATCAGTTAAAAAAAAATGGGTTGTCTAATTAAATCAGGCAGTTTGTGGGCTGTGTTGTCTCTCTTGGTGGGAAAAACAGAATAATTGCTGTCAGAAAAACAAAAGCTTTCCTCTCAATTTTTGACAGGTTTTTAACAACAAAAAGCTGAGATTGTACAAGGGCAAAAAGACCAAAACATTTTCCAGCCAGCTGTATTCTTCTCTAGTGGTAGATGAGAACAAGATTTCATAATGCTGATGGGAAAAGATTCACAAAAGTTTTAACTTTGTTTCTTTCCTTCTTTTTTTCTTTATTCTTTTATTATTTCTTTTTTTTATTTTACAGCATGACCTTCTGGGGTGGAAACAGTTGAAAGTCACTTGGGTAGATCAGTTCTGAGAAACATCTGCCTTGGAATACTGGCTGCTCTTGTAAAAGGAAAATATTGAACATGGTTTGGGTTTTTTTTTTTTTGTTTTAATTTTATTTCTGTTTTTTAATAAATCTAAATAACTGGCTATTAACAGGATACTGTAATTATGCAAGACCAGGCAGCTGAACAGATTTTTATTCCAAGAATTTCTAACCAATGCTGCAACCCAAAATCTTATAATTTAAGGAACATAGCATAGCTACTGTAAAACCTGAGGGTACTTATGTGAGAAGGCTTAGTATATTTAAAGTAGGACTCATATACATCAGTCACAGTCTGGGACCGAGAGCCTGAAATTCTGCAGAGTTCAAGAATCATCTTTGCTCACAACTGCAATGATAGGAGCAAAAGCTGGAGAGGCATATAGAGTAGAAATGACAAGCCCAAGGTCACACAGTAGCCTGGAAGAAAATGGAACAAGCCACAACTCTGGAGTTTGGATCCAATCTATACCATCCCCATTTGGGCTGGATATATCGCCTTGCAGCCTATACAGATTGCCTTTGCCACAAAAAAAACCCAGATGCTGCTGAATCGGTCTGGGCCACGGTGTCTAGATGGTGGGGCTGGTGTTTCTGTCATTCCTCTGGCTTTCGTGGTGGGGTGGCCAGAGCAGAGCTGTGCTGACACAGGAGTTACCTGCACTCCTCACTGGAGGAAACAGCAAGTCCGGGGACCACTAAGGCCAGCCCCATGGGGCTAACCTGGACCCATTGGTGTCCCAGCACCACGCTGGGACCACCAGGATCTGTCACCTTCATCTGCCCATGAGCTACCCCAGGGCCCTCCTGCCATCAACTCACCAGGGTGCCTGTGTGTCCTAGTGCCATCTGAGGATGTTGGTATCTGGTGCATAATAAGATCAGGACTTTTCATCAAGGGGTTCAGGGAAAAGCCACAAAAAACAGTTAAAGATGGGTTAGCATACATGCAGTTTGCATGGCCAGATAATGGAAATGGTACACTTGTATGTAGTAAGGGAGAAGGCAAAAGTGAAGTATGTAAGAGGATGTTGGTTTCTTCATATTGATGCAAAGACATTTGCACAGGAGGAACGCTAAAAAAACCTAAACACAGGAGTAACATCAGGATGGAAATATTGTGTAAAACAGAGGGAAAAAAGTTTGAATCTATTAGAACGAGGTGAACATGGCTTAGAATGGCAGATCTAGGCTGAAATGTTTATAACAGGATTTAATGGGCTCAAATGTCTTTAGCTCAGTCTTGCAGGGATGCAGAGTTTATGTTAACATACTGTCGTGTGTATCTCTATGTCTCTGTCGCTGTCAATGATTTCTAATATATTTCTTGTACAGTCTCATGCAGCTTTTCAGGGTGGCTCCAGAGCATGCTGTTCATGTAAGAGTCATGAAAATTAGCAGTAGGGGAGGGCAAAGATAACTTAGTCCATCAGCTAATGGAAAAGATTAAAACATACCCTTCATGAAGCCTCAGAGAATCTAGAAAAAAGAATTTCTATTTTAAATAGAAACACAACTAGCGCACACATCTAGTTGTTTAACAGACTCTCAGGACCTGCCCAGCTCTTATCGAGGGACCTGGACTCACAAAGCCCGGCTCTGGTCAAAGAAGCCGTCTTCTGCTCCAGCTCATGTGTTACTCACAAGCCTCCTTCAACCTGGATGCACAAAGCTGTATTAGTTGCAATGATGATGGGACCTGGCTGATCTCCGACTGCTGAGAAACTCCCTCCCCACCCGAAAGTGACCCGGGGAGGATGGCTATGGACAGCCACAATGCTGTTTTTACAGGTTCCCTATTCAGGACCTAACAGCACTTTAATGGAAAATGTCCCTTGGTGACCTATAAATCACTGTTTATCACTCCAGAGGCCCCCACAGTCACTGAGATAATGCACCAATGTTATAATATTGATCGATGGATATTTCCTCCCCGCCCTCAGCTCTATCAAACAGGCTGCTCTCTCGCGTGTCAGGAATGAAATACTTTGGCGCGGAAGATGGAATTTGGAAACTGTCCATTCACAAGCTCTCAGCAAGTTGTCCGGTTTTAACCTGATTTTCAGAAGGTAATTTCCTGAGGAATAATGCTTTTTTCACTGCCAGGGTCCTAATTGCACACAAACAATAAATAAAGGGCTTTGTTTGGGGCTTGTAACATTTTTATTTTATGAGGTTTTATATGACTTCAGGGCTGCTTCAGATGAGGCTGTAATCCTTGCTAACAGAGCCAGGAGTGGAATAGCTATCTTCTGTGAGCACAGACATGGTCCTCAGCTCCAGAATATCAAAATCTTTCACATATTTATTCTGTGAGGTAGAGAATTACCCACTTTCAAAAGGAAACAGTAGCAAAAGAGGATAAGGAACTTCACCATTTTCCCAGAGAACACTTGTGAAGAAAATCCTCTCTCACCTAACACCCACATCTTCAAACACCCACTCCCAAGGATTTGAAAGCTCTTTGCAAACTGGGATGAATTCATCGGACCCCTGGAAGTGGTTTGTTATTTCTGCCCTGTTTTCCCAGATGGTGGGTGAGCTGAAACGTGGGAAAATGAACCAGCATGGTCAACAGCACTACAGCAAAGGAGCTGCTGTGTTGCAGGGACCAGGACTATCCAAAACCCAAGTAAACTGTGAGCTCTCCAACCCTCCCACATGGGCATAAACAGCAAAACCAATTTCCTTGGCCTTCCACAGTATCTCCCAACCAAGACCTTGCCCAAGACTCCACATGGTCTGGTGGCCAATGCCTCTAGTATTATGTCATTTTACTACGGGTGGCAAATGAGTCTATCAGTGGTTATATTGTCCCACGATCCTTACTATAGCTTGGAAAGGGACTAGTTTCCTCTGAGTGTAAACCCTGGTGTGTACCAGCCTCTCTGCATTAAAACCTGACCTCCACCTTGGTGGAGAGACTTCCAGCCTCTTGTCCAGCTTCTTGTCCAAGCTCACTAATATTTGCTTTATTGACTGTTTCGTGTTGAGGTCTCCACCAGATGAAAACAAGGAGAAACAAGGATAGAAGAGGGATGGGTTGGAGCAGGGAAAATGCAGATTGTCTCTCAGGCAAATTTCAACCCTCTTAGGCTGTGCTAATGTCTCCTGAGATATGTGGGTGAACATGGCACTGTATCAAACTGGAGGACACAAAGGTCTCCAAAATGTGTCATTGCAGAGTCATGAGTTAGTCAAAGTGGTAGGACAGAGTAGCGGTCCTGATGATACTGCAAATGTCTACTGTTTGACTGAGGAGTTGCCTAAAAAAAGAGATGACGTCAGAGCCTCAGATTTATGAAGATATTGTGGTGGCCTGAAGACCAAAAAGGTATTACAGGGTTTCACAAATGTGCCAGGCAGGAGCTTAGCAAGCGCTGAGTTCGATAGGGAGAAAAAAGTCTTTTCTGGGTTTTCTAATTCTCCTGGGAAAGCCCGCTGTTGATTTTCCCTGCAGAGCTTTTAATTTCTGCATGTGCTCTATGGAGTCTCATTGTGGACTTTAACATGGTCCTGCTGGAGACAACTTTTCCCTGATGGAGAATCTAATCCCCACCACTGCTCCACCTCAACAGCCTCCTAGAGTCCATCATACCCTGAAGAAACCTGAAATACTACTCCCCTCTATCCATCACCACCCTAGCCTGCATGCAGCAGTAGAGATGACTGGAAGAGGAGTGACTCTGGTCTCTTGAAGAGAGTTTTGTCTGGGAACTCTTCTCTGACATGGGAAAGTGAACCATGCAGGATGATTGATCTGAGATGCTGCCAGCTGTCTTCTAGCCAAAAGTATGTGACCCTTGATGGATTTGACCCATGCCCTTCTCTTCTGATGCAGTTTTTAAGTCCTTGCTAGTTCCTGACTCGTAAGTCTCCTTCAAAGGATCCAGTCTGGTCACCTTGAGGATCTGGATGCTTTAATTCTTGATGATGAGGGCCCACTTCACATTGGTCTAGTAGGTGCTTCACTCACTGGCACATGGCATTTGAGTTCCTAATCTGCTGCGTGGTTTCTCCCAGCAGAAAAATCATCAAGGCTGGTGGGCACCATTTGGGGAGAGCCAGACAGAACCATTCAGGAATAATGGCAACAAAAATCCCTCCTTGGGAGTGATCTGGCCATACTACTGTTGGGCAAGTGTGTCTTTCAGGATACAGAGCTTGCAGGGCTGTCAGTCAGCTCCATTTTTAAAGTACTAAATTCACACATAAAATGCTTGGCGTGTTTTGAAGAGAACCGTAATCTGCGCAATTTCTTTGAAAAATTATGGACATTGACACTTTACACCTGTAATTATGATAAAAGCTCTCAGCGCAAGCCTGCAACTGTTTCCAGCAAATAAATCATCTTAACCCCTCGCTTTTAGGAATTTAGGGATCAGCCCTCAGCTATAAATTAGTAGCAAGTGATAATAGCTCTGCTCACAGCTGCCGTCTCATGCTTTGGAGATGAAACACCCCACAGAGGAAGTCGGAGTGGTCACAGAGCCTCCTCCCCTTACTCCTGCCATACAGTTCACCAACGTAAACGTAGTTACTTATAAACTACGTCCATGCCTGCAGGCAGTGGGTATCCCCACTTACATCTTCGGAGGATTTGATTCCCAGAGGCATTGTGTATATTTGCAGACCAGTAAAACACTAATGCCTGGGTCATATTCAGCAGATTCCCTTTGTAGCTGAGATGGAAAAAACACCTCCAAGCCTTCTTTTTACTCTCAGGAAACTTGATGAGGGTGTTTGAAGTAAATGATACTATGCGTTTTGAATGCAGATGGATCCCATGTTCAGAGCTTCCCAGCATTACTTATTTTTATTATTGTTTTATTTATTTATGTATTTATTCAATATTAGTATTAATTTTATTGTATGTTGTTGTTGTTGTTGTTATTACCAACCACAAGAACAGATATTTTTCAAGAACTCTGTGCACCCTTGAACCATTTGTGGTGACATATATGGGGCCATCTGGTGAGCACCACTATTGCAATGTATCAGCGGGCTCGTGGCTATTTGGCTCTGCAAAGGGAAGGTTTGAATCAGAGGAGCAGGACAAATAAAGTGAAAAGAAGGTGCATTTTACATTAGCAGGATTGTGTGGAAACAGGGCGACCAACAAGCAAGGAGTCCTGGACTCCCTGATGAGATGTGAGCAGGAGTGTGGGAGGGAGAAGTGGTCATTGCAGGAAGATGGGATTTTAGTGTTGGGAACTGAGAAGCTTTTCACTAATTCCTGCTGAGCCATTGCCTTGAAGCTGAGCAGGAGCAGGATGCAATCTCCCTGGCATCACTTGTCCAAAGCACAGACACCTCCAGGAGATCTCTTTCTTCTTGGTGAAGGAGCAGGTAATGGTTGTGAGAGACTGAAACAGTTAAGGTCTCAAACATTGTGGTGGGGCAAGTTCTGCTTAACCACAAACTCTGCATAACAACAAACCCTGCACAGCAAGGAACCCCAGGTGAAAAGCAGCCGATCAGCCCCGATCAGGATGACGGGGAGGCTGGGCAGGAGGATGCACAGCTCCGTGTTGGGGTGGCAGCTCACCATGCGTGGCCAGAGATCAAACAATGGTCATATCTGCAGGGAAGGGGAAGTGTCTCCCCAAACGACCCCCAAGCCCACCTACCCATTTCCAGAAAGTTCTGAAAGCACAAACTGCTCATGACACCTAATTAGCCTAATGAGTTCAAGTGCCCGCCCGAAGGAGGGGCAAGGAGATGATAAAAGGACACAAACTGAAGCCCCACGGGCGCGCGCCCACCAGAATTGCACCCCTCGGCTGGCTGGAGCAATGCTGGACCCAGGACCAGTGAAATCTTTCTCTTTTCCTCTTTCTCTCTCTCTGTCTTGCTCTCTTTCTCTCTCCTTTTTCATAACCTTACACCTCATCCCTTTAAGACATAAAACCGTTGACCAAGTCTGGGACTAAGAGTGGATCCAGCCGCCCCCAGGTTCCTCTCTGAGGAGGGGTCTAGAAAGCAAAGGGGTCCGCTGTGAACCTCCTGACCCTATGGGAGGGATCTCCTTATTCCCTGAACTGATGTATATGGTTACCCTGAGTTACACGATTTACTGAGGTATTTCTATGCCAATTCCCATTGTGAGAAATCCCGCCACCTACTGTTATGCCTCCCAAATTCAGTTTGCTCCTGTCATAAATAAAATGTTTAACTGATCGTTTGGTGTCGTTTCACCTTAATGTAGCCTGAGGGAATTTGAACTCAACACGACTCCCTGGTCTGTCCAGCCCGGGTCGTGACAATGGTCTATCCCTTGGATAACATGGAAAACAAATTCTGTGTGTTGCTTACCTCTGAGAGAGAGGTCTGTGCTGTAGGTGTCCACAGGTGGTCAGACAAACTCCACCGATTAGGCTTCAGGTCCAAGCTGGGGTCTTGTGAAGGAGCCTAGAAAACCAGCTTGGATGAGCAGCCTAATTTTCAAAGGCTAAAACTCAGAAGTTCAATCCCACCTGAAGGATGGTGGCCAGGCCTTGATGCTATGGTTTCTGGGGCTGGAAATCCAGAGGTGCTGTCTCCATTAAATCCACAGTGCCCAGACCCACAGCACAGTGCTTGTAGGAGACCTTCTGGTCACCTTGGGAGCCAGGCAGAAGGAAGACGTGGATGTCCTTGCTGGTTTTGGAAGGGGATTGATTTCTTCAATGTCCTCCCCAAATTTGGTAGGTGGGATCCAGTCCCATTTCCCCTTTGGCAGTTTGGCAGTTTGCTTTGGGGGGACAGAGGAAGGGGAACTTGAAGCTCCTTATCCGCATTGAAATGCTGATACTCGAGAGTGCTGGCATAGCAGCGGGGAGAGGAATTCCCTAGTTTCCCTCCTCTGTGAGTATCCTGAAATGAGAGCCAGGAAAAGGAGAATAGATGGCATTAAAATGTATGAAATAAAAGCCACACTAATAATTGAACCACTTCCTGCCCCACGCCAATCCCGCATCTTTGCATGGCATAAACGTGGTCAAATCATACGAAAACCCAGTGTTCACAAGGCTGATAATCAAAGAGAGAGGAGAAGGAACTAGAAGGCATGTGGGGAGGGGGTGGTAAATGCAGGAGAGGGAGGGAGGAGAGCCACACACCTTCCCTGGACCCGGAGAAACCCCAGCATACCAGACTGACGGGGTTCCCGTGGAATGTGCTCCTGCCAGGATAATGTTCTGGCCTGTGTTTGTGCACAATATTTCGAGACATCTGACACCACCGAGTGCTTAATAGTGGGTTAGCATAATCCTAGACTCTTTGTGGTCACAGGAGGTGGGGGGTGGAGATGGGGGAATAGTGTCACAACTTGCTTTAATCACAGGGAAGTAGTCTTTTCCCTGCAAAATATATGACCCAGGAGGAATATATACCTGATTCATCTCAGAGAGACTTTTATATTTGATTGTCTTCAAATTACCTGCAGTAAGTGATGCAACTTTTAGTTAAAATTCAGCAAGGCATCGCAGGTAAAAGGCACATCATCCCATAGAGCTGAAAGAAGAGCATGAGGTTTAATGATCAGAGCAAGAGATTCTTCAGCTGGAAGAGTGAACAGTGCCTCATTATTAGAGCAGAATATATGTGTCAAATTTTTTGATTGTCCTATTGGTTTACTCAGGCCCTTGAATAAAAAACTCATCCTCTCACCTGAAATAGCAATGTTAGACTTTACTCATAAACTCCATGGGAAGGGAGCTCATGGAGAACCAGCATTTCAGTGCTTCCCCAATATGGAATTTTTTAATTATTATAGAGTTTCTCATCTCCCTTGGAAAAAAGTAGAGGTAAAACAGACAGCAAATTTGTTTTCTTAACAATGGGAAGCACATCTAAAACTGTGACTTTTCATCTTTCTGTTGTCCATGGCTTTGGAACTGTTTTCTGCTGGTGGCAGCTGAACAAGACAGAAAATGGTGGGGAAAAAAGGCATGATTTTTAAAATTAATGATGCCTTCCTCCCACTCAAAAAATATTTTCACTAAATTTTATACATTTCTCTAAAACACACCAAAGATTTGTTTTCCTCACCTTTTCAAGGGAAAGGGAGTTTTCATCAGAAACCAATTCCACTCTGGTTTTGATATTGAATTCCACAGCTATAACAATATCATCCCAGTTCCCCCCTTCCTTCTTGTCCCCTGGAACAGCATCTGAGGAGGGGTCCAGGCACCGGAATACCATCACCCCTCCATGAAGTCCTCCCTGAAGTTATTTTAGCCTTACTTCTCTTAGTTTTAGTCTGGGTCCTCAGTTTCCATAGCAAGCAAATAATGGAAATAAAAATGCTCCAGAGAACAGACTGGTGCGCAACATGGTCCGTACCACACAGATTGGTGGTCATGGGTCTGCCAGCATCCCAAGGTCGCAGCCCAGGGCTTACCCCCACCTTGGGCAGAGGTGGCAACCGAGGACCTGCCACCCCACAGACGTGCATTAGCACCTAACTGCCTTGCAGAACAGGACAGGGATTCAAAAAAACAGACCAATTTGGCATTCAAAGAATGAGGGCAGTGGGTGGAAAAGCTGGAGGACAGTGGGTAGACAGACAGATAGGTCCCCCTTCTCCTGTTCTAGCTCTGGCTGAAGGTTTACAGCAGAGGAGGTGTGTTATTATGTTAACGTGGCCCATTTGCCAAATTCTAATTACAATCTGATCTATTGACTCAAGCTAACAAGTTAATTGACTGCTTTTTGTGGCTTTGGTACACCACAAGCCTAACTGTCCTCTTAGGTAATGCAAGTGTGGGTGTGATTAAACAGTACAGCCAGGGCTGCGAAAGTCGTTCCAGGGAATATTTGGCTTGAGAGATTTTCACCACCTTTTCTGCCCCTGGATTGGCTGCCATGTAAGTGTCAATAGCTGTCAAGTCTGGTTGGGGAAGAGTAAACTCTATCAAATTCAAATAATAAGAATAATAGGAATAGCCATATTGTCCTGCAAGGACCAGCTAGGCAGAACTGGAGCCTGTTTGCTGTAATATTTTACAATATTACTGAATTCTAAGCTGGCTGCAGATTTCCTTGCCCAAATCTCAGCACACTGCAAGTTGTCCGATCATCTCAATCACTGCAGCACACAGAAGCTGCCACTGAGGTTGGAGCACCTTGATGTTGCAAACCAGCTGCTAAAAGGCAATTTCAGCCTCTGAGAGTCTGTGATATAATCTGAAAAAGTAAAGAAGGCTTTGTGACAGCATGACCATTTGAGATACTTTACATATATATATGTAGCTCAAAGCATGTTTTGAAGGAGTTAACTGTCATCAGGTGGGAAGTGGCAGGGAAATTTCCCCAGGGGCTCACAGCAAGGCAAGGAAACAAGAATGGCCACACTGGAGCAAACTAAGAGTTTTGCATAGCTGGGTATATCTTGCCAAGCTCTGGCATAGTCTAGCCTATTGGAGAAACCTTGCTTACATCAATATGAGTGCATTAAATGAGCCAGGACTCATGCCACACACATAAATTCGTGTCCCCACCAACAGGGTGGCTGTAATAATTCCCAGTGGGAGCAGACCATGGTTTTGGATATCTCCTCACCTCTGCCTGGTTTTCTTTTGACGGTGCTTGTTTTCTTGAGTCAAAACCATGCCAGGGAGCGTGCTGACAATTGATGTATGTGAATAATTGCGGGACAGTGCTCAGAGCAGGACCTGGACCTCTACAAACACCATCACTGGTCCTTCTGGCCCCTCATAAATCTAGCAGAAGGCAGTTATGGGAGGAGGAAAGGGCCTGGGATCAAACTCCTACCTACCGTGTGCTAATACAGTGTTTTATTCATTCAACCACACTGGGGAAGCTGACTTCAAATTTTCAGTTTTGGGGTGCCCAATTCCTACTGAAACCCATCCACTTGACTCATGCCTCTGCACACCCCGTACCCCAGCAGCTCCCCTCCACCGCTGGGATTGCCAAACCCTGGAGCGGTCCTGCAGGATTCCCACTCCAGCTCTGGAGGTCGACGAGCTGCAGAGCAGCCGGAGAGCCATTTCTTGCCCAGAAACACTCACCTACAGCAGAGATGGAGCAGAGCAACCCCTCAGAGGAGGTCCCCCCACCTTCTTGTGGCTTCCAGGAACACCCAGGCGCAGGCACGCACGGAGCACATGTGCCCCCCCCATCCCGCTGCCCTTTGGCACGAGGCGTCGGGGCTGGAGTCCGCAGAGGCAGTGGAGACAGAGAGCAGGCTGTTTACAGGGAAACAATTCAGCCTTGTCTTCAGTCACGTTTGGCTTCAGCACGCAGGTCTCCACGCGATGCCTGGAGAAGGTCATGGGGGAGGGTGGGAGACAGAAATATTTTGTGTTCTTCCAGCCAGGCTGGACCAATTCGATGATGGTGATCCCTCACATCTCATTTTTAGCTTTACGAGAAACAGGTTATCAGGAGAGACAGAACAGCCCCATGGAAGGATGCAAAAGAGAGCTTCTCTCCTTGGCTTTCCCACAAATGCAGCATCAGTCCCCAACAAGTCTCTCCATCACTGACTACCTCAGCTTACCCTGTGCAAAACAACCTTCAAAGCACAGGGCAGGAAGAAATGGGAGTTTTGTGAGCCTAAATGCATTCGTTTCTCTCACATGAAAGGGGCCAGAACCTGGGGACTGGTATTAGCTCTGCTAGCTGCTATTAGCTCTGATTTTCCTCTTGATGTTGTGGGAGCCTAAAAAGTGCTAAGGCCTTCCCTACAGCCAGGTCCCAGGCAGCAGCCTCGGAAATAACTGTTCCCAGGGCAGCTGTGAGTCCCTGGGCCTGATCAGGGGCTGCAGATGTTTGCACCCCTGAGCTGCTGGTTAGAAGAACAGCAGACAGCTGGGGACAAGCACAAGGAGCTCCTGCCTGTGCTCTGCAAGATACAGATGAAATTCCTGCAGAAAGAATATTGCATTTGTGGTGGCCATAAAATTTTCACGCACATAGACACCCACACTCCCAGAGTGCTTTACATACTGCATGTGTTAGATGCCTCTTTGGCTAGGTGCACCGAAATCAAAGGCATCTGGAAAACACAGCAGCATCCTATGTCTTAGTGCACACAAGGCAGTTTAACAAGCATAGAGAAATTAGAGCAGAGGATTCAGTCGTTGAAAGTAAAAATTTGCATTTGGCCAGGACTCATGCTAAAGCCACTCCTGTGGTTGCAGCATGTACTGGGAGATCTCTGATAGCTTTGATATGAACTGCAGTGGTGGGTAATGGGAGAGGACAGCCCTTACTGCAGGCAGGGAGTCAGGATGGGTTAGAAAAGTGGATATCCCTGTACCCGGTACACAGAAGCAAAAGAGCTGGCAAAGCATATTGCCTAAGTTAATATCAGGGCATAGTATAGAAATCAGGCCTGGTTTTCATCCCTGTCAATCTTAACCTTGCATAAGAGCAGTCTCGTGCAGCAGCGACATGGCATGTTTGACACCTCACATCTGCTGCTGCCTGGGGTGCAGCACAAGCCAGAAGTTTGCCGTTGCTTCTGCTATATACCCAGCTTGAACACGTGTCCTGTGGACCAGAGGTGTGCACAGATCTTGCTGCTCTGCTGCTGGGTCCCACTGCACCCGCACCCCCTGCCCCAGGGCAGTGTGTGCGCAGGGACGGCCACCAGCCCTTCACCAAGCAAGGCAATTAGATGGAAACCACCACTTTTCCTATTCATTTACTGACTTGACACCAGGGCTGGCAGGGGACAAGTTTTCACCCACCCCTTCCTGCCCTTCCCTTTCCCAAGGGCCTTTCCAAGCCTTTGTCCAGCTCCTCTTGTGAGATCCCATGGGCTCACTGTGCATTTGCCTGTTCCCCCTTAAAATACAAAAAGCATCTTTTCTCATCAGGGACTTATGGCTGGAATTACTTAAGTTAATAGAGCAGTTAAATAAGACAGCGCTGGCTGCACTATCCGCAGGAAGGGTATGTTTTACTGCCCTGGAGACAGAGAATACAGTAGTGGCTTTCAGACCCTCAGACCCTTTCCTTGTATGTAGCTAAGAAAATCAGAGCAAGCCTAGTATCCCCTTATTTATCTGTCGCAAAGCCTCGGCCGGGGGTAGATGCTGCCATTAGGGACTTTGGTCTCCCCAGCCAAGGCACATGACAGCTACAATGGCCAGGCAGGAATGTTAGAAATTAGTTTGAGCAGAGCCCACTGCAAAAACACGTGATCTCTGGAAAGTCACGTTACCCCACGTCCCTGTCAGTCCCACATGGAAAATTGGGGAAAGCAGGAACTCTGCTAAGACAAAACAGATGCTGCTTCTGAGCAGGCTGCTCCTGCGGGGAGAGGCATGGTGTCTAGGCTGTCGTATCCTGACTCGCCTCTACCTGCTCGCCTGTTGGTTGTCTCGGTCCTGAGTGCAGAGAGGGAGCAGCGCAGGCTCCCAGGGTGCAGGACACCCTGTGACAACCCAGCCCAGGAACATCGGGAAATCCAGCACAAAGCAATCCTGATCACAGCTGAAGCCTCTGCGTGCTACCACAATACAAATTCACCACTAAATCCTAGGAGTCTAATAGAGAGTACCTTAAATTAAGCAATTCCTTTTCTTTTCTTCTGTCCTCTGCAGCTCAGCTATGATGACAGCACTAAATGGAGCCTCCCACCGCATTGAACTCCCATGGCACAGGGTCTTTGCCAGGGTTTGCCAGGTCTTTGATCAAGTCCTTTGCGCTAGATTTTATAGTGTCTTGGCTGAAACAGGTGGACCTCCACTGGAGCACTAGACAGCAGCAAGTCTGCCAAGCTTTCAAGACTACAGGCATTCAAACCAGTATGGACAAATCACAAAAAAAAAAACCTCCAAAAAAGATCAGAGAAAAAAGAAAGATCAATACCTTGATAAAAATGTATGCTTCCAGTCCCGAGTGTGTATAGCACAATGCAGCCCAGTATGCTTTCATATTTATAAGGTGTTGAAGAGAGCCTGATTCCCATCATACTGATAATTCATAAAATACAAGACTACAAGGGAACAATGCAGTATGTCCATATTCCTGCAGGCCAGATGGTTTCAGAGAAATAGAAGGGTCTGTATGAAGACAAGAACTTTTGTTCTGGATAGGTTTGGAGTGTCTGAGATGTGGTTTGGATACAAATAGGAGAAGAAAAGTAGAGAATTTTATAAATGCTTGCAAAGAAAAAAAAAAGCATTGCTTTGATTCAAGTGTTTCAAATTACTCATTTTCCTATGATTTCTGTCTTTTTGTAGATTGTGTATTTTAGATGGGGATCTAGGTATCTAATGTCATGAAAATAAAATGTTTCTAAACTAAAAGCTAAACTTAAAAATCATATTTTACAGTGAGCAAATGAAATACTTTGTTCAGAAAGTATCAGCAAGGGATGTTGCAGCATGGCCTGAACTTCTTTCAAAATATTCTTCCAAAAAGAAGAGTCTGTGAAACATGTATCTCTGTGCAAAGCACTCCAGATTCACCAAACTGCATCCTGATGGAATCTGCTTCTCTTGCAATCTCTCTAATTCTTCTTTATACAAAGTGCTTCTACTCTGCCATATCACTCCAACCATGGCATGATGGCTTGTACTGCTCCAGCTCCAGACAAAACAAAAGGCTTCATGATATCCCAGGTCACTTGAGAAACTAAACCTCAGCTTTCTAGTATAAGGTCTTGGAAAGGGCACCAAATGGGTGAAGATATTCCAGCCTGGAAAAGCAGTGACTGGTCTAGGACAGAGACCTGTATATCCTGGCTGAACCAGGGCAAAGAAAAGTTATTGTTTCTCCCACAAAGGTTTGAGGGCATGTGAGAAGTTGGGCATGAGATTCACATGGACAGAAGACAGCGGTTTCTCACACCACACTAGGTCAGACCTTGGGGTCAGAAGAGGTAAGATAAATTCCTGGAGGACACCACCGCCAGAGGCCAAGACCCCACTGCAATGCCCTAGTGACTGCTGAATGCTGGGAGGTTATAACCAGGGCAGGGATCACTCATGTTTGTCCTAGGCTCATACCCTCTCTAAGCATCCATTGTCAGCCACCATCCAAAACAGGACAGTATTAGATGGGTCATTGGTCTGGTGAGCTGATGCTTTTCTTATAGTCTCTTTTTTCCTATTTTCTTCTGGTTTTTTTCTTCTTTTCTTTCTTTCATATTTTCTTTTTTCTATTTCCTTTTGTCTTTTCTCTCAATTTTTTTCTTCCTTTCTCTTCTCTTCTCTTCTCTTCTCTTCTCTTCTCTTCTCTTCTCTTCTCTTCTCTTCTCTTCCCTCTCCTCTCCTCTCCTCTCCTCTCCCCTCCTCTCCTCTCCTCTCCTCTCCTCTCCTCTTGAGCATTCCCTGCTGGCTTTTAAAGATTGCTTAGTGAGGTCAGCCTAGAAACTCCTGTTCAGCTTTTTGAGAGGTAACCAGGCCTGTGCTGTTCTCCACACAGGGGAAACTGTGGCCACCCTCCCACTGTCTCAGGGTCTGGGACAAAGTCATTCCTGGCTTGGAAAAAACCTTGGTCATGCAAAGAAAAGGTGATTCGCACATTATTAACCAGCTTTGACATTGATGTTTATCCTCATGCTTCTCAGAGAAGTGAGAGAAGCTGCTTTGCTGAGCCACATGCAGCAATGCAGTGGTTTGTTTTGGGGGGAGGTTGCAGCGGTTTCATGCTGTCTTATGTTATTACCTAATGTAGGATCTGGCTGCATTGCTTTTGACAGGGCAGGACTGCCAAGATACCTGTGGCCCTGATTCAGAAAAGCAGTTAAGCACATATCTAACTAGAACATGAGTCAGGGAAGGACACGTATGTGTCCCATTGACGTATGTGGAAATCAAGCATGTGTTTAAGTGCTTTTCTGGCACATGATAAGGTTATGGATGAGATGATATGACATGGTTTCCTGCACGAGCCAAGATGCTCCTTCCAACCCTATATTCCTTATACATATCAGACAGGAATTTCCAAATATGGGCTACTAAACATAGTTCCCCAAATTACCATGTTTAACCTTTAAATAAATATGATATAGTTGTTTAAGGATGCTGAGTATGGGAAGATCCTTTTCACTTCAATGAGGCAATGACGGATGGGGGCATGTCACCTCTCAAGATTAGATTGCACCTATCTCGGGGCTGGAATAAGGTTATGCAAGATCCTTGCTTTTTTCCCAAATTGTAAAACAAAGCCTTTGACTTTGCCTACTGCTCCAAAATTCCCTGGAAGACCCAGGAAACACTGTGCTGTGAAAGAGGATGGAAGATATCTGGGTTCTTTCCTTATTATTCTTAACAGAGTTTTATCATTTGTCTTCAGTGACAAAGTACTGGAAGATGCTGTGTGTTTCAGTTATGTTCTCAGAGGAATAGAAGGAGACAGATGCTCATTTATCCATAGCATCTGTAAGATACGTAGGTTGGACTGGGCCAGTGTACAGACAGAAGGTCTCCATGGGAGCCCATAGGAAAACAGATATTTTGATCTGATGGTCTGGGCTCCTGTTTTGCACGTGCTTGTTCGGATCACTCCTTTTGCTCGGGAAACAGTGCTAGATGCTTTGCACCCAGAGAACTGAGCCTGTAGGAAGAGAGCCAGAATATGCCCACAAAATCCACAGTGTGGGAGCAAGTATTTGAGGCTGTGGCTGTCTCGCTGTATGAGGCACCTTCACAAGGGTACTGCTTGGCATGACAGGCAGAAACCCATTTGCTTAGACAAGGCCTTAGGCTGATATTTTTCCCTTAAAAAAATTTAATTCCATCTGTCTGTGAATTGAAAGAAAAATTTCTCTGCTGAGTAATCCTGGACTGTATTTCACCCTTCTCCTTCTACAGTGGCATAATGAGCCATGATAAGGGATCTGCCACTTCAGTTTTGGTTGCCCGCATGTTCAGGACGATGAGCGGTTTTAAAGTAGCTAGAAAGATGAAGATTTGATAGGAATTGAAATAGTAGAAATGCAAGCTGACATGCAAAGGTGAATGGATAGATGCACAGGCATCAGACAAATTGCCATAGATAGGTAAACTGGGTATGTGCAAGGTATGCGGATAGATGAACATCAAGGTAAGAGAAGAGTGAAGAGCGGCTGTATTGAGCTGGAGCACCTGAGCCAGTACCCCATGTCCAACTATGGCCAAGAGCACGTGAGTGAACGGGCCAGTAAGTGTCGTGTCTTGTTATTTATTACTGGGGTGTCATTCTCCCTGAAAGTCCCATTGGGGGCTGGAGGGCACTACGTTCATTGCATCTTTCTACTCTCCATGCCCAGATGTTCTACAGAACCCTTGCAGTAATGCTAGCCAGCTTCCACTTTTTACCTTCCCAGTGAATTATGGCCCTATGATTTTTGCTCTGTAAAGGCTGAAACCTCAGAGTTCACAGGGAGTTTAGTGTCTCGATACGGTGAAATGCCGTGGCAAATGCATTTGGCTCCAGCCGCACTTATTGTACAAGGCAGACTCAGCGCTGAGCTGAATCAAGTTAGCTTATCAGGACAGGCAGAGAGCAATTTCTTCTGCAAAGAAGAAAGCAGAGCAACACCCAACACCAGGGCCATGCTTGGCTTTTTTTCTTTTGGAATGATCATAAACGTCTGGCAGATCCCTCAGCTCCATGCAGCACAATCAGAGCTAACCAGAAAAAAACAGCTCAGTCGATGGGGAAATGTTCCTCAAAGATTTACAAGGTTTCCTGTGGTTTTTGAATGCAGCAATTACATTTTATTCCATGCAGTTTGCACTTCGCTCTCAAGGTGGAAAAGCCACAGGTTTGGGATGTCTGTTTGTGCATGTGTTTGGGAAAGGAAAATGCAGGATGGGTCAGCCACGGGATGGTCCCACACAATCCTCCCAAGATACTTTGGGGGTCAAACGTTTCTGAGAACTGTTTAATCTCAGTAACTCTTCTTTTAGTGCTATTGGTTTCAAAGAGATCCCTGCTGGTTGAAATGCAGTCTCGGATCTCAAGGATGGTCAGGTACCCAATTCTGTAGTTGTTTCTATGGACAGCCCAGAAAGCAAATATCTTTGAGCTCTTGGGAATAACTGCTGGCAGAAGAGGGGTGTTACTTCCCAGTGAGACATCTGCTAACCCCAGGATGCATTTCCCAGAAAATTGGGCTAGGCTATCATGTCTTGGATACCTCTGATGGGTAGTGTGAGAGTTGGAAATAAAACCACCAAGGTTGGCTTGAGGTATGGACAAAGAGGCAGTCAAATGACACTGTTTCTGCATGGTCTTCCTATAGAAGAGCATTGAAAAGCTGTTATTTGTCTTCCTGTAGAGTCCTTGAACCCCATCTCAGAAGGGAGCCAGGCAGACAGGCAGTATGTGCCCAAGGAAGCAGCCTCTCTCCAGAAGGAGGGCACAAACTGAGCAGATAAGAGGACTGAACAAAAACCACTCAAGCTAGAAGCTACCACTGCTTGAAGGAAAACTATCCCAGAGAATTAGAAATATCTTCTGCAAATTAAATATAAGATTATTTTTTTTAATGTGAACACATGTACATGTGTGTGTCATTATGGATCAGTATTATTTTACTGCAGTTGATTCAGACCCACAGTTCTGGGACTGGGACAGAGCAAAATGAAATCCCCTGACCAAGAGTTGCATTTCCCTGCCCACCTTCCCCCTCTACCTTGTGCATTAGCCTAATCTAAGGGAGAAGTCCTGAGATTTTTCTGTGACATAGAAGGTCAAAGACAGCAAATGCCTGACATGCATTGCTGGAAGGCCATTCCTCAAAAATTTGGGACTCAAAATTTCGTTAGCACAAATTACTTTAAACATTTGGAAGGAAAAGCAGACATTTTTTTCTCCAAAAATTAAACCTGAGATTTTTGCAAAATTGCACCAATCCAGCAACTGTGATTATAAAACCCTCATCCCCAAAATGAAGTGTTGTGAGTCCACGCAAAAGCTGACTTTGCATTTAATTTCTGCTACTGGCATGTCAGATCTTACTTTGGTTTTATTTGACATCTTAATTGAAATTTCACTCACCAATGGACAGCACACTGTTGAACTGAAAATGGAGTCACCAACAAAGCGTAGCAAACTGTTCTCTCTCTTATAATGGTGGAAATCAAGACTAACTTAATTTGAGTAACAGATAATAAAGCTGATATATGGGAAAGAATTAAATGTTGCAGTTGATTAACCCCTCTGGAGACAGATAGGTCCAAAGTCAGGGAGCGTGGCCTTCAGATGCACTTGCTTCAGTCAGATATTATACCTGGCATTCAGGAGCTGGGACAGGCAGAGATATTTCCCCCAAGGACAGGCATGTGACTGAGTCAGAGGTTGTTTCGGACAAATTTAGGTATATAATACGTACAGAATAGCCTGTTTCTAGTTTCAATCATTCAATCTGCCGCCAGCAGAGAGAGGAACTCTCGCAGAAAGCCTACGATTCAGCAAAAGTAGGAGAAATGACTCATTGCCAAGGGTGCAGTGTCTCCTTATTGACTGTAGAGGAGCCCAGACAGTGCCTGTAGGTTTCACCTGGAGAGCTGAAGGGAGGTGAGGTGAATCCCTCCAAAGCTGCTCTTCTGGTCCCTGCTGCAATCTCCCAGGATTTCCTCAAGCCAATTCCTCTGCAGGAGATCAGATCTGTGTTCGACTTCCACCATAGTAGTGGGTAAACAGCTCATGTCTCCAGGCACCCATCTCTCCAAGAGAAGTCATTATGGGTGGCCCATGTCCTTCTGTGCCTCAGTTTCCCCTCCCTTACAGGAGCGACCTTACTCACACCATTTCCCCTTGAACAGCACAACAAGACAAGAGACCTTGCTTTGGCAAAGCACGCTGATGTGGGCTTAACTTACAGTGTTGCCCCAAATCTCTTTGAAGCCCTCATAAATTAAGTAGCCATCGAGGAACTTCACCGAACCAGCGACTCATTCATTCATTCATGCTAAAAAAGTCCTCTGTGAACCATGGCTGATGCATATCCTCCAAGCCCAGGGCCTCGTTATTCCTAACGCGGGTAAGGTGATTGGCAGTGGCTCTGGTGATAGCAAACGGTTCAATCTGCCAGCACAAGCCAGGAGGTCACAGACCAGAAGCTGGGCGATGGGCTCCTCTTGGTCTACCACTAACTGCACCTTCCTTCAGAGCTGCAGCATGCCAGCGGGCTGGGGAGGGTGGGGTGGGGAGG
The DNA here is from genome assembly GCF_026419915.1 of Harpia harpyja. NCBI lineage: Eukaryota > Metazoa > Chordata > Aves > Accipitriformes > Accipitridae > Harpia > Harpia harpyja. Next base: position 89,700,334 of record NC_068941.1, read on the forward strand.
GTCTCCAAAGGAGGTGAAGCTAATTAATTTCCATTCCTTCAGAAGACACTGCTGCTGGTGTTTCCAAACTCTCTCTGTTCTTTACTTACCCTTTTGGATCTCAGGGGATGCCCCATGACAAATTGGAGTTCTCTGGTGAACCGATTGCTTTTTTTTTTTCCCTGCTTTTTTTTTGGTGCTAAAGATGAAAGATTTAAAATGCAATAATGTTTTGTCTAAATTCTTGTGGAAATAGCTTATGACCTTTCATAGAGAAATGTGGTTTCAGCTTTCCGGTAAGAGAGCTCCCAGCTAATGATTTAGCTCTATTTTCTAATAAATAGTTGGCAAGAGACGACCACTCTTATACCCTTTGTCATTAGGGACCTATTATTTATGACTCAGAAATGAATCATTAGGCTTGGCAAACAGCAATTTCTTTGTGGCCAATGTATTTTTCCACTCGGTAGCAGAGTATGCTTGTAAATTCTTCCTAAAAATTACCATTAAAGTATCTCCAAACAGACTCTCCCCCACACTGCCATAAATTCTCTCCACTTTGGTGACTATTGGTGGTCTTCCCACCCGAGGAAAAAGGGTTTCTTTTTTGTTCTTAACGCCTTTCACATTTCCTTCCAGCTAATTACACTTTTATTTAATAAGGTAAATGGGTTTTGTTTTCCTTACGGTCTCCCCTTTACAAGATGAAATATTTCCTTCTGACGGAGCCTTCCTGTCTTCCGTATCCTGGCTAACTCAAGGCCTCCAAGCAATTAGAGTTGGAGAAGACCTTTGCACTTACACTTACTTGGTGGTGTCCGCTTGCCAAGGTCTTCAAAAAGTCCATTTCATGGGAAGGCATGATGACACATGCTGGATACGAACCATCTGAGGGGTAAATTTCCCCAAATTCTGAAAGCATGTAGGAAAAATAGCAAGCCAGTAACTCATTTTCTCTCTCTCTCTCATTCTTAAATCATTATTCACCTAGTTGAGAGGCTTCTTGAATCTATTCCTTTCTTGTACTGGAGCATGTCTCACAGGACATACAATTTATCAGCTAATCAGGACAAGGGAATTAAAAAAAATGTTGAGGAATACAGTTCAGGCTTTGTTCCAGATGCAAATTTTACCAGTGTTCACTCGTGTCCGAATCCAGGAGACTGTTTCTTACTGAAGAGTCAGGCTGACTGTAGGAATGCGATCCCAATACCAACTTTTCTGATATTTGGGGAACTACAGATCACAGGTAGAGCATCAGGTTATGTGAGATTCCTGGGCAGAAAGAAGACAAGAAGTTTTGAGAAAATTCAGGGGGAAAAGTGCAGCTAGAGCCTTGTGAGCATTGCAGCCCTGTGCTGACTATCCAAAAAGATGGAATAAACTTTGCATGTTTAGATTCACAGATTTTAACACTGAAGGAACCACTAGATCATTTAATCTGGCCTCCTCCAGAGCAATTTGCTCTGCAGCTTGGGATTCCCTTAGTGTCTCTTGCTTACCTGTAACATCACGCAAAGACTGCTCTGCCTTGGCTATCAAGCGAAAGGAAGTTTTGGGGCAGGGGGCAAAGGAATATTAATGCTTTCCAGTACAAATATAAAATAATCACTGGGAATAGTGTTTGCTGGCAAACAGCAGTAGACCAGCCTAGTCCTGGCCAAATAGAGAGAGAATAATGCTCTTTTCCCAGTCAAAACAGCAATTCTTACTTCAAATTTAGGGTTTAGTCAAAAATTCTCTTCTTATTCATTTTCTTCCATGGAAAGCCTACAGGTAAAACATACACAATGTACTAGAAAAAATACATTTTAATTGAAGTTTGCTTCTTGGGTTATTGAGTTGGGGTGGGTTTTTTCCTTTTGGAAATATAGCAGCATTTTATTTTCAGGAAGCTGCCTATAAGTCAGTTAATAGGTCAAGTGAGATAAGAGAGAGCAGAGCACTGAAACCTTTGGGGAACAGAAGGAGCAAAAGGCTTGGGTGCCGAACAGACTTAAGGTGTAGCAGAGAAAAATATAAATTACCGTATCAGGAAAACTTTTACAAGGTAAGAAAAATTAAAAAATGGATTCTGAGAAGTGGAGCTGTAAACATAAAAATGCCTTAGATGCCTCCTGGATTTGTTGGAAATAGCTAACCGTAACTAAGCAACCTTAACATGAGGCAGGGAAAAGGAGAAGAAGTAGCTGAAGGTTGCCACTGGAATAGCTTTGAGCTGGAATATAGAAAAAACCAAAACACACAAAAAACCCCCAGTTTCTTTCTGAAGTCTGGAATTTTATTTTAAAAATACCACAAAGTTTTGGAATCTACTGATTTTTTTTTTTAAAAGATGAAAAATAAACCTTTCAATAAAAATCTGGACAAAAATAACTTATTTTGGTCCAGGATGTGTCTGAGCATCTGTCATATGGAGAAGATCACTGTGTTCCCTGTTGGGTCAGATCAGAGATTCATCTCATGGGAGCGTCTGCTTGCAGAGATGTCCTGACCAGACACTTTGAAGGCAGCTAGGAGAACCTCTCACAAAAAAAATTATGGTTTCACCTGTTTATAGAGAACATTCCTATTTTTTCCTTCTTCCCTCTTTCCCAATTTGAGTCAGATGTCAGTGTGGTGCTCCAAGTTAAAAAGGATTCTGTTTTCTTCCTAAACTGTTGCCTATTTCTTTTGGTACTTTAACTATCGATCATTTTGTTCTCCATATAGATGACTAAGCCCCTGTTGACTCTTGCTGAGCTTTTCAGCCATGGAGTACTCTTCAAGAACGAGAAAGGTTTCTCTAGGTTGAGAACACAATCACCAATCTGAGGACTATACCTTTATGAGCCAGTTCCAACCCCTTCAGAGGAGAATGTGTCCAGAAGAGCTGAGTTTTTTATTACAAAAGAAGAAGCATCTCTCTGCCAAACTTGCATATAACATGAAGTGAACCCATACTGAACCTTATTTGAGGTTTGAAAAAGTTTGAATAACCTTTTTCTGCTAAATATTTTCCTTGTATCTCAACACTTTCCAGTTCAGGACAACATTGAGAACATATGTGCCAAAATTCTGGAGAATAAAAACAAAAAAAAGAAGCTCAACAAAAAAAAAAAACCTCCCGCAGAATAACCCTCTTCTCTCCTGGGCATTCCTGCACCAGCTGGAAGCTGAAATACTGGCAATTTCACAGGGAATGAAAATCTACAGACCCAGGAGGTTAAATAAACACCATCCAGGTTCTTGTTTGGTTGGTTGTTTGCCAAAGCCCAGAAAGGAATACAATGGAAGAGTTCATCTTTCCATTTTTTCTAGCTGTTTACCTAAGTCTAATCCTGCTAAATTGCCCTTGTTCCTGGAAATATGTAATTTTACCACATATTTAGTAAGACCAAGCATGGATCTGGCTTGTAAGGAAAGACCCACCTTATGGACTATGGTTACTGATAGGGTGGGCATCTTGTCTAAGCCATTTGTCTGGGCCTATTAGTGAGAAAGGGTCATCTCCAAAGAGTGGTATTTCTAATTCACAGATCCCCAGATAGCTGAAGTCAGATGGAGTGAGTCCTGTTGCTGCTATCTGTAGACAAATTGGAAATTGCTATGGAGGGCAGTTTCCTTGATAGAGACACCTCTGCCTCAGCTGGTGACCGTGACTTCCAGAGCAGAAACCCTGACCCAAGACCTCACCAGGATCAAGCTCACGTCCTCCCTATTTCAGGCATGAAACGCGCTGCTGAACAGCGGATGGGCTTCCTTGGTGCACCCCAACTCATCCATGGGCATCCAAGGTCCAAAGCAGACATGCACCTTCATTCCCCCCATCCTTGTTGGTACAGGAACCCATCACCATCAGAATACACATCAGCAGCCTCAGCAGCCACAGCTGAAGGCCACGGTGACCTCCCAACAGATACCGACAGTGACACCCACCATGCTGGAGGTCAGATAAAACTCAAGACGTTTAGGGTACAATTACATTGGTAAGTACGCTTCTGAAGTGCATCTCTCAGATCTCCTAACTTACCAAGCTTTGATTCATGTCATAGGGAAATCTCGGAGTGCACAAATTGGATTCCTTTTGGGTGAAGCTAACCCAAACCACATGCTATCAGAGCAGACCTACTGTGCTCTGACTGATGGGCATTGAAGCCACAGAATCTGATTAAAATTAGCCCAAAGTACTCCCTGCAAACAGAGATGGCATAACCATAATGTCTGCAGCCATTTGACTCTGCAGAACTGGCCCTTGCACCACAGGATTTGCTGATGTAAACGTAATCTCTATGACTTAAGTTCTCAGGGTTTCCACAGTCCCTTCCTGCCACGCTTGCTTTGCTGAAATCAATGGTTTGCTCTTGACCATCTGACTGCTGGGACAGAGGAGAGTTAGGGATCAGCAATTTAAAATTCACTTAGTAATATTGGGACTGAAAATTGTCATACATGCAACTAAGATAAACCAACAATATACAGCTAGGTAGATGAATATAGACATGACTTAAGAGTATATGATTACATTTGTGAAAGCTGGGATGAACATACTGAGTTTCCAAAGACAGAGACAGATGCACACATGGGCTTTTCTCCAAGTCATGAGACCCTCGCTACAGGATTAGCTCAGCTTTTTTTATTTGCACATTTTCCCTTATCTCTCCCTGTCTACACAACTGATGTCTCATTCCCGAGCTTGGTGGCCCACTGGAGATGCTGTGTTCAACCCACTCAATTGCCCCTTTGCAGACCCAGGCAATTGTCTTGACTGAGTTGATTAATGAACAAAACATTGAACAGATGAGTTCTTTTAAGGGTTACATGTTTTTCATCTGTGCAATCTGCTATATACAGAAAATCTTTATGCACTGATGTAAATATAACCCAAGTTAATCTTTCCAAAGCCCCCAGTTCCCTTACTTCTTTGGCATGTGTAAATGGTGTACCAGAAAGCCTGTGGATGCTGAGCCACCTCTAGTCTCCTGGATGCTTTTATTTTACAGGTGGCTGCCACTACCTCTGGAGAGCTAGACCTCCTTATCGGTGAATTTGGCACTCAGGCAAGGGGTTCGTAAGGCCCACACTTAATGCAAAGAGTTCGGTGCTAGGAGGAGCAGTAGGGCCATCCACCCTCAGAGACAGAAATCCCATTTGTGAAGGATGTAGCAAACAGGGCAAGACCTTCTTGTGCCAGGTAGAATCAGCACAGCGCTTCGGCAGTGACAAGCCACCCCACACTTGTCCTTGAGAGCACCAATTTCATCATGCCTTGGACAGTAATAGGGCAAGTGCTGCCCAGTGTGCTGCTACCATTCACTCTTCAAAGACATATCCTGCTCCTCCAGAAGTGGTGCTGGAGGCAAAAGGCCACTTTTTTCCCCACGTCTGACCACTTTCTAGTTTGCATTTTTTTTTCTCCCTATGGCTTTTTTTCTTAACATGGTTCCCCTTGTTATTTTCCACCCATGTTTGTCCTCACCATGAGGAACAGCACCGCCTCTTCCCTACCCTGAAATGCAAGCAAATTGGACACTCTGTTCCACAGAAAGCCCCGGGGGGGCAGCGGGACATTATTTTAGTATTGTTTACACTTCTGATCATCAGGCCCAGCAAACGCCCACAGGCTGGAAACCCATCCTAATTGTTGTGAGTTGTTTTGTTTTTTTCCCCTGGTGGAAAAAAATCTGTTAGTTATTAATCATCACCAAAACCTTGGTTTTCAACAGCGCTGAGATGTCTATATTGCATTCAGGGAGTGACAGACATTGTGAGAGGAAGCTGTATCATGGGGATGCAACTGAAAACCGGGCTCCAAGAGCTATTTAAGTAGCTCAGCTCCTTAAAGTACCCGGCCACACTGTTCTCAATAGATAAAGTCACTTTTGGCCATAATGGTCCCAATGGGAATATTTACTTCAAACATTCCCACCCTCCAGAAAATTCTGAATTAGCTTCTCCTCATCCTTCCAAAATCCAGTAAAACAAAGGTATTATTTATAACATAATATAAACTGGAGTCTAAATAATAAAGCATTAATCTAGCCATTTACACGCTCAGATTCTGTCATCCTTTCTCGTGTATTCTCATCTAACCATTTATCTATTTATTCATTCATTTCTGTACACACACCTTTTATCATTGTGTATTTATCAGTCCAGGTCTACACATGCACACAAACACAAATGCACACACTGTTTATGTGTGTCCTGCCAGTCTTTGGAACAGCAACAGACCTGATTTGATTCAGTGCCATCCATCCCCACTGTAAAATGTTCAAAAATGCAGAAAACACTTAAAGTTTTTATACACTGAAAGCGCTGCCCAGGCTGCCTTCCTGTAGCATATATGGAAAAGTAGAAGGATGTGGGACCTACTGTTGTTTTAAATGCATCTCTGAACCCATGTCTGGAGCTGCTGCAGAAGAAGCTGTTCTTCAGGAGGACCTGCAAAAATAGTCAGCTCCTCTAGTTGCACGACTGGGCAGGCAGAGAAGGAAGGAATTTGGTCTTAAGGATACACAAAACCAACACTAACGTATAGTCCTAAACAGCTGGAGAACAAAGTATTGCTGGTGTGGGAAATGAGCTCCACCAAGCAGGGGATACAGCTGCTACATGTGACCGGTACCGTGCAAAGCAGCGACCACCGTGTCCGACAATCACTGTGTCTTACAACAGTTGCCAAGTGGACATTTACGAACGGGTACAAAATGGTTTTTTTATGTTCTCTCAAGATCTTTCCTTCCCTGAGGTGTCCCTAAAAAGACATTGAAGACAATGTCTCCCAGAAGGAAGAGGGGACATATTTTCATCCTGCCTATAGTTGTACCTTCATTTTGGGAGAAATGCGGATGGGGAAGGGAAGACGAGAACAGAGGGCTTGCACCTGTTGTTACCTACATCCGCAATTTCCCTTCCCCATAGTATCTGCAAAATACAGATTCCCGCGTCCATCCTTGAGTCATTAAAAAAGCCATTCCTCCCTGTGGAGTACAAGTGACCGCTCTCTGGTACTTCCAGCAGACACATCCTATCATCCTAAAGGGCCTCCAGCTGAAATATAGCTCTGTCTCTGAAAAAAGGCCCAAAGCCGCACAACTCTGTGCACTAAGCCCTGACACATTGCTGGAAAGGTCCCCCTCACGGCTCTTCCAAGAATAACAAACCTTTGCAATGTGCTCTCGTATATCATCAACAATTAAGGACAGCAACAATCCAAACAGCCATCTCTCCAGGGATGGAGGGAGAGAAGGAAGACTTATTAGGCCCTCGAAGAAATGTAAACCCAGCACCGTGCTGGCCTTGGACTTTCTGCCGGGCTTTGAGAGGCTCCATGCAACCAGGATGCCTGGTCTTCTCAACTGCAGCATGGCTTTTGAGGGGGATGGATGGTGCACCCCAAAGCTGCCAAGAACATAGCCTCCTTGGAGAGAGATGCTGAGACCAGAGTTTGCGGCATCTCATGATTCCTCCCCTTCTATTTTTTGGACCTTGGATGGCATTGATCTCCATCCAGCCCATGCTGTGGAGAAGGTGCAATTTGTGCACCAGGCAGCGGCATGGGGCTTTTTGGTGCACCCGCCTATTGGGCTGCTTTTTCCAAAGCCCACGAGCCAGGTTCAAGGTACAAGCAGGGCCATGTCATTTGCAATTACTTAGAAGCAGCTAATTGTGCCCCAGGACAGCTTAATGGGTGCAACGATCGCTTTCCCGGGCCTTGCCAGCCCTGCTCTCCTGTGATGTGGTTTAACGGGAACAGGGAGCCTGCTCGGAACGGCTCCGTGGTGTTGGCTCGTAGGGACTCCAGGAATGGAGCAGACAGACAGACTGGTTTTCAGCCACGCCTGAAGATCTGTCGACTGCAAACAGGGCTGTCTGGCTGGTTTCTTTCGTGGAATTGCTCCCATGGTTCTCCTGGAACAAGTGTTTCACCCCCAATGGAGGGGCTTTAGCTTGCTCTCCTCCCTGTCCTGAGGACAACTTGGCTGCTGCCACATGTGTGAAGACATGGGACATCAGAGCCACAGCCTGCAGGGTGTGAGAACAATGTCACACTTCCCCAGCCAAGCAGGCCCTTCCATGTGGAAATAAGAGGAGAAAGCTCATAGAAATGGCTTGTCCCATCCTCTGCCCCTGCCCCTTCTGCCTTCCCAAGCACCTTGGGAACTGCAGGAAACCTGTCTGATCTACTTGTAAGTCATCAGAGCAAGGGTGGGGGTTGGAACTGGTTGTTCTGCCATTTCATGTGTCTGTTAACCTACCCAGACTCATGCACTGGAAAAGGTTTTGCAACCCGTTCTTAATCTCCAAAGGGAAATGTTGGATTTAGACGTCGAACAAGTAGGATACGGCTCTGCTAGGGGCTAAACACCCACCACTCCAAGCAACCCCCCCAGACCAACTCTTTACCCATCCACCCTAACATTGCACAAAGGTATTATTTTGCTCATTCTTGCACAAACCCTGCCCCAGCCTGTGCCGTTGTGTGTCGTGGGACAATACCCATCACGAGCACATTCATTGGGTAGTTCCTTGCCAACCACAGCTCCACAGCTCTGCTCCACGATGAACACTGGCGAAGAACAGCCTCTGTTAACTTTGTGCTTTTTGGCGTGGTTTGGCTAACCAAGTGGTTCGATATTAATCACACTTCCTTCTTAGGTCCCCGTTGGACTTCTACGTGAGGCCAGGATCAGGCCCCAGGTTTCTTAAACCTGGCTCCTCGCCTACCAGTGCTGCTGGGCCAAGGCACGTTCTGAGCAGGCCTGGCGGAAAATTTTGAATGGGACAATTTTCCATTGGCAAATGCTGCATCAATGAAACCCAAATATTTTGTGGGTGTAGCTCAATTTCCATGAAATTCTTGACAAAAATTGTCCAAAATGCTCCCCCCAAGTGCTGCAACTTTGAATTTGCCATTTCAACGTTCTCCTTTTCTTTAGGATTGCTAACACACTTCATCTGATAAGGCAAAGCCCACTGTGTGCAGACATTGCTGCTTTGTACAGTTTTGTTTTGACTTTTAGAAATTGCACTCAGTAACGGCTTTAATATTTCATAGGGTGGTGCTATTTCGATGTAAAGTATTTCTGTCTTGTTGAAATGAAATCCTCAGCGTTGTCAAAATGAAGCAAACATATACTATCATATAGATATAATCCTAAAATGCTGAAACGCAACGAGTCAATGCTATTGACAAGAAATATTTTAGTATTTCCAACTAGAGTTTTTTGGAAATGCTTTTTCACAAGAAGTTTCAGATTTTCACTTCTGTGTTCCAATTTGGAATAGAAACAGAAGTAGAAATACTGGCATTTCCCCTGGGAAGGAAATTTGATTTTCCAAAAAGTTTTAGTAATAATCTGGGTTAGAGGGAGACATTTTAAAACCTGTTATTAAAAATGATTGTTCAGCCAGTAAAAATGGTGTGAAAGGAATGGATTCAAATATAGATTTACAGGTTTTTTATGTTTCCCCTCCGTAACTAACATATCTTTTTATAGATATATTTCACCTTCCTAACACTCCTTCTTTGTTACAGTACCAGACATTTTCACTCTTAGATGCTCTGATTAACCTGATCAGCTCAACTGCGAGCAATTGTTCTTAAACTTTCATTTAGCTGAGACAATTGCTGCTTTTATTTCAAAAGTGAAAAAGAACTTGTGTGTGAAAGCTAGTCTGTTTTTTTTATTTTTCAGAATACATCATTAGATTCAATAAAAAGCATTACCTCTTCCTCCAAGCCTTGCATAATTGTTAATCTAAAACAACTGATGCAAGAAAAATGCCTGTTTTTCTCAGTGTGTGCAGAAGTTATGCTGAGGTTGCATCGCATACAGCTAGAGTACTGGTTTGAGACCATGAGAACAGCCGCACCGAGTCAAACTAAAGGTCTTACCCCGTTTCTGACAGTGACCAGCACCAGATACCTAGGAAAAGTGCCTAAAGAAGAAAGTGAGATTAGAGCAGTCCTCCGGGATTGTACTACCCCAGGCTCTGGGAATCAACAATTTTGGAATTTACTAAGATTAAATTTACATCTGGGCTATCATGCTTAATAACCATGGATGGATTTATCCTCCCTAATTTATCTAAGATCTTCTAAATTCAGTGGACTGGGATATGTTAAAATAATTCAACCTGAATTATAATCCCTGGTTCTTTTAGTTTTAAAAGTTCATGGGGGAAAATATTGCTTGCAGGGTAAAAACTGTCTCATTTTAACTTTTTCATATTTTAAATTACTTTCCTTTTATCCCTTCTATCACAGTCCAGTGAACTGCATTTTAACCAAACAAGAATATCTGTGTATTCAATTTAGATGGATAACCAATATTTGGATGCTTCTTTTGACTTCCTAATTGAGGAATTCCTTCATAATTGAGCTGGAAATGTCTCTTAGAGGCAGACCTTTTTTGGTCAGAATACTGTTGTTCCTGTCTCTCATCAAAACAGTAGTCTTCATTGTGCACTTCATAAATATGTGTGTGTGTGTGTGTGTGTGTGTTTGTGGGGGAATCCATTTTGGAAGAACGGTTTTACATTACACTGACGTAGTGCACCTATCGCATCCTCTCTCATCAAGATAGATAATGATGCAGGGAAGACAGCATGAAAAATAACATTATATTTTGTGGATAAATTGCTCTGTTTGTGTGTGCAGTCACAGGTAGGGCTGAAGATTGAGGTTCCAGATCCTAAAGAAGTCACTTAATGGAGAAGAGACCTGTTAGAAAGCAGAGATGTTTAGACGAGGAAGAAGTTTCAATGAAGAGATGAAGACAAGGAACTGGTAGGGGGGATTTTTGGTGAGGAAGTGATATCTAATTTGTCATCCCATGAAATCTAAAGCAAAAAAGAACCATGAACTGTAATTTAGATTAAATTATTTTGGCATGTTCCAGGCAGCCTCTGATGTTTTTCTCTCCTGTTCATAAAATCAAGAGCCGTCGCCATAAAATATGGGGACGGCTCTTTATTAACTATATGTGAAAATGAGCACACATAAAGAATCTCTAAGGGAAACTCCTGAGTCCGGGCTAGCAGTCAAGCCTGGACCCTTAAATCTTAATAAACTAAGACGCGACTTCTTCTGGACGGGGATCAGGAGGAATCAAAGCCAATCATCTTCTTCCTGGCTTGGATCTTAAATGCAGAACCAGCCTTTGCTTGGGGTTAGCAAGCTGATCTTCTAGCCTTAAATAAAATAATCTGCAAAGTTAACCCTGCAACACATACTTCTGTTGAGGCGGGGGGAGCAGGGTTAATTGGCACGTTTGTTTGTTTGCTTATTTTTAATACAGACAACTCCAGCAAGCCAAATTCATCCCAGATGTTACTCAGCTGACCTCAGAGAGGTTATTTTGCATTGAGTTTGACAGAGTCGTGCTGGGGTGAATTCATTTGCAGACCTGCCACCTTCCGTGAAATGATTGCCAAGCTGCTTTGCCGCCGGGAATACTCCCTGCCCAGCTGGGCTGCCTGGCCCTTTCCACTGCTGCCTCTTCCCAGAAAGGTGAGTTGCTCAAAGGTTCTCTGAGCCCGTGCCCTCATGGAGTGTCTCCGCACCGACACGGCCCATGGGCTGCACCCCTTCCCATGTCCAGGCTCCTTCGGCTTCTGCACGGCTCGCGCTCCAGCTCGCACTCGGGTCTGGAGCAAGTCCAAGCTCTCAGGAGAGGCAGAGGCTGACCATGCTCAGAATAAAACAGTGATACTGAGTCCTCCTGCACCTGGACTGAGCATCTTTTCTTCTCTTGCACAGAGGTTAAACTACCTGATTATGTCTATACTAGGAAGCAAGGTGTAACCAGGGTATGGGCTTGTGCACTGGCACATGAGCCTCCAGACATTTTTTTCATGCTCTCTGACCACCAGCGCTTTTCCAGGCATTCCCATGCACAGCTAAGAGGATAGTAAGGACAGTTCCTCACACACAGAATCTAAGAAACATTTAGGTTGGAAAACACCCTTAAGATCACCGAGTCCAACTGTTAGCCTAGTGTTGCCAAGTCCACCACTGAACCATGTCCCTAAGCACCACGGCTACATGTCTTTTGAATACCTCCAGGGATGGAGACTCAACCACTTCCATGGGCAGCCTATTCCAATGCTTGATGGGATGGATGAAGCCACCATCTTTGGAGGAATAAGAGTTTAGCTGTGAGGACATAATCCTGGCTAAGCAACTTCACGTTGCAACCAAAGGACCAAAATAATTTTATTTATTAATATATATGTAGCTTTGGGACTGTGGTATAACCAGGCTAACAGCCTGGACAGACATCTTGTGGATCTGAGGCTCAACACAGTTAGGTCTGACCCTGAACTTGCTCTTGCACCTGCAGTGCTGATATCTCCAGTGACCCATTGGATGAGGAGTCAATCTGAAAGTCATTCTCATAGAATAAGAGAATACTAAATCTGAAAGGGAGCTAAGAAGGTCTTTCAAAGATGGACAGCTACTCTACTTGGTTTGGGTTTCGGTGTGGTTGTATCCAGTCTGGGTTCAGATCCAGTTCAAGACATCACAAAAATAAAACAAATGTTTGGTTACCAGAACAAACCAGTCAGAACCAACACCTATCAAACTCAAGTCTTAGTTCAAAACACTGTTGAAATTCAAAATTAAAACTATTGTTTCTTTGACCATTTATTTTCTGACTTTAATGACAAAAATTTTCCGAGTACTTTTTTGTGTTGTCAAATAAACACAGGTTTTTTAAGAGCACTTTGTTTTAGTGAAATAAAATAACATCTAATATATTCTCTGTCATACTGCGTGTCTGCAACAAAATGATAAATCTGAGGACTGAAAATGCTCTTTCAGCACACACTTGTGTTGCTGGAACTGCCAGAACAACTTTTGCTAGTTGACACAGCTCAGGCATGACATTTTTATGATATTCCCAGTAGATTAATATGTCTTTTTTTTTTCCTCTCATTGAGACATGGCTCATCTGCAAATGAATCAAAACTTGGCCCAGTCTTTTTGGGAGCTTTCCTCCTTTCATGTATCTCTTCTTAGATCTCATGATCTCTAAGAAGACGACATTCCAGACCTTCATCTGATCTTTCAACTCTAGACACAGTTAGCATTGATTCTGTAACACTGTCTCCTGCTTCTGTGTGAAATATTTCCATCTGCCTACTGATATTAATGAAAAAGAGAGAAAAAGAGGGGGGTTTTCCTTTGTTTCTCCTTTGATGTAAACAATTTTTCAAAGGAAAGCAGAAAAGTTTCATGTTTCCCACTGATACTACAAAAAAAACCAAACCAGTGTATAAGTCAGTTTTCAGCAACCTTCAGTTACTGAAAAACGTTTGTTTTCGTCTGAGTCTTTCCAAACAATTATGACACATTTAATGCATCTTTGTCCTCTTCTGGCAGACAAAGCAGATGGTTTGAGATGTCCATCAGCAGCAAAAGCTCCTGAGCTCCAGGGGTCATGCTAACGTGTTGTTAGTAAAGTTCCAGCTCTATCAGAAGTAAAGGAAATACCATTAGCAAGGAGGGAAATTACAGCATATGAGAAGGGAAGATGAGGCATAGCCACATGAACCAAAATGAATCAGTGGCAGGGACAAAGACAGGCACAAGGATTTCTTAACGTTCTGTCAATGGAGAGGACCAGGAGGCAGAGGACATGCTGTTTAGGCAGGTGTCAACTTCTCCTGGATTTTGCCATGCTGCCTAGAGGCCTCTAAATAAAATCTTAGTCCTGTGCTAATAGAGCTTTTTCCTGTAACTCCAATGGGAAAAGACTGTGTGTTTTAGGAACAGAAGAAAGAAAAAATTATGTACTCCTCTCGATGTCAGTGCTCGGGCTTAAGTGAGCCAACATAAATGCATTTGGGCAACAGAGGGTTTATTGTTCCCATGGCCCCGCTATTTTCTTAAGTGAGTGAATGTATGTTTTGGAGGGGAAGGTTTTGACAGTGCTGGTTAAAGACATCATATGTTAAAGAGAGTTTGGATGTTACCTCCTTAGTCACCCCACCTGTCACTAGGTCACCCTGCTATTTGTCAAGAGGAAAAATCTTTGTTTGCTAGGAAGCGGTCATGAGTTTGAGAAAAATCCTGCAAAACTGCTTTTTTATTTTAATAGGGGGAAAAAGGAGCTATAGTTGCTGTTATGTCATCAACTGGACCCTTCCGTCTCACAAAATCTCCTGGAACTTGCTCAAGACATACAATCACAGTTAGGCTTTCAAGGAGTGATCATCTGGTAAAATTTAGGGCAGCTTCCAGTGGTCTGGTTTCAGAGGAAGTGCCGTCTGGGTGCAAAAAGAGCAGAGGGAGTCTGTACAGACAGAAAGAGAGCTCCTAAATATTCCTTCCTGGGAGACACAGGACTAGCTACACTCTCACTATCTCTCTCATAAACTTGGAGCCTTCATCCTCTACAAAACATCTTGAGGTGCTGCAAGCGTATGGCAGGAGGAGGATTGATCAGGCAGGGCAAAATTCCCCTTGCAAAAGAGAGATGACCCAAAATCCAGACCACACAAGAATGGGATTTCCATGGTCCTTCATGTTTGTGCCAGCTTCCTTTGAATTCCTCTCAGTGGCGGCTGGACGTGCTGGGATACAGATGTGGTTCCCGTAGGCATGGCAGCCTGCCAGCTGTGCACCACTTCAGATACTGGCTGCTCTTCACGTTAACAGCTCACTTAAGAGATCTACACATCTTCTGCAAAGAGGGAGGGCAGAAGTGCAGAGGGAATGGTGCTGCAGCCATGACCTTCCCCTCCCCTTTGGCAGATGTGCAGCTGCTGCTTCTCCATCGCAAACGATCCCCTTCATCTCTGCAGGAAAGAAGAAATGTTTCAACCTATTTCAAGGTGTCAGCCAAGAAAAATAACGTATGACCTGGCTCCTAATTCTACTGCACATGAAAGTGAATGGGCTGCTCTACCCTGTCTGGACTGTGGCACGCTGCATGCTGTAAAGATGTAAAACATAAACCTGATCTGTCCAGGCCTGGGTCAGAACTGTTGCTCAGTTAGCTATGAAGGAACATTTGTTAACCCAGGAAGCAGGAGGAATTAATGTAAATCAATTGTAAAAATGACATGCTCTTGTAGGGTTTGAATCAAAACCAGTCTCCTACATATCTAGGAATCCAGTGTAATCTGTTAACTATTTCCATCTATTAGAAAAATTCACATCTCTGCCACAATAAAGTAAGGATACTCTGGAGAGGAGATGCATACAAGCCTGTGAGCACTTGAGAGATCAAAGGTAGGACACGTGGCCCAGGATCCTTCTATCCATCTACCGTGGTAGAGTTATGGATCTATCACTTTCCTTGTTCCTTTGTG
Organism: Harpia harpyja; assembly: GCF_026419915.1. NCBI lineage: Eukaryota > Metazoa > Chordata > Aves > Accipitriformes > Accipitridae > Harpia > Harpia harpyja. Next base: position 89,715,619 of record NC_068941.1, read on the forward strand.
CTTGCCTCCTTGTACACATCAGAGTGTTCTCATCTTTTTATTTACTTATTCAGCTGAAAGCCAGGGATGGTATCAACCTGTAGACTGAGACACTTAAATTTATAACATCTAAGTGTCTATAGGTGAGCAGGATATTTGACCTCCCTTTCTGGTCAATGAAGATCAACAGTATGATTTGTTTGCCAGAATGCAGATGTCTTAGTGTTATTTGAGATTTTCTGGTGTATTCAAGACATCCGTATAGGGTTGACAGATGCAACACAGGACCAATAAGAGATGATGATCTTTCTGCAGTGACTACTACAGGCAGGGAAGGATTTCCTAGGGTATCTTGAATGGCAATAAATGTTTATGTTTAGCCACTGATTAGTGCCCGTGGTGTGAACTGATGAGATTGCCATTGACCATAGCAGTTGTTTGGACAACTTGCTTACATGAAGACTCTAATTTTGGTCTCTTAATCTGCATGCAGAATGATAGCTTGACACTTAATCTTAACTAGCCATTTAAATGGAGGTGGTATAGAACTATAAGCCTGCAGACAGCCTCATCCACCTCTGACACAGCTACCTTCGGATGGGATGAAGCAGCTTCTGTAAGTACCAACTGCTTTCTATTGACCAGAGACAGACCCAAGGTGACTGGCTCAGACTAGAAACCTGGCTGAAATTAGATTAATTTATATCCATCTTGGTTAAATTTTGATGAAACTTCATTCCCATCTGCATATCAGCATCTCCAGGTCAGGAAAGGCAGCAACAAGTTAATTGTTTTCAGCATTTGCTTTGGAATTTGGTGTGAAGAAAATGTCCTTTTTGAAGCAGAATTGGCACAAGAGACCCTTCCAGGAAAAAAGGCATGCAATACCAGTGGGACTGATAAGTGTCAGAAATCCCCATCAGTAACATGACATCAGTAGAAAAGGCCGTGACAAAATCCTGATAGTGGTATTTCTGAGGGGCAGGGTGTGTAACTTAAAAGCATAGGAAAGTAGCCAAGCAACACAGAACAACAGTATTAGCTTAGAAATATCTCCAGAAAGGGATGTTTTGGACAGAATCCAAGGTGAACGCATACAACTCCCATAAAACTGCCAGATTAGAAAAGGGTATTTCACATCTAAGGCCTCGATGAGAACAGAGACGGAAAACAGCAAGGTATCCTGGGACTGCTGTCTGGATAGGACCTTTCAAAACAGAAAAGACTGCACAGCCCTCAAAACAAAACTGAAATGTGGGATGAAAATTAGAGATAGCGCTGGCCAGGAGATGCTCAGTGTGCAGAATGTGAAAAAGCAAAGTCACAAAGCAAAGCTTATACAGATATACAGATAGTATATCAGTATACAAACGAGCATACAGAAGAGTTCAGCTTCTTTTCCTGAGCAGCGAGGTGTGCTCACGGTGGAAGGAAATCACTGGCCTTTGCTGCCAGATGCCAGAAATTTCATCATAACATAGAAATGGCTGCACTGCAGCGACTGAAACGGATCCCAAATTCACACCTCTGATGTCTGCTTTATTGAGACTTCAGTGTTCGACCTTACTGCTCCTTGGGGAAAATCGGCAGGGAAAACACAAGGAAAATCTCCCCAGCAAGTCCTGTCTTGCACAGTGCCAAAATGCAAAGCCACGGGAAGATTCACAGGAATGCGCCACACTATCGCTCTTACCAGCATCGAGAAATACATTATCAGAAATAGAGAATTTAGCTCAGTGGTGATACAGCCAGTCCTTCTTTTTTTTTTTTTTCCGAAGAAACAACAAAGTCACAACAGTCTGAATAAAACCACAAGTTCCGCTGGCACTTGGAGAAGTCTGGAAGGAAAAGAATACCAGAGTTACTGTACAGTATCAGCTGTGCTAAAAGGGGACTGAGCAGCAGAGTCCAAGGAATGTGCAGCCAGAAATTCTGAGAAAGAGTCAGGAGGGACGCGATGTGCTATGCGAAAGACAGGAGGAAGCATATTTTATCAGCTTGAGTAAATCCGCAGGTTGAAGCAATGGTCTGGATTGCTGCATCTGAGTATCCAAGATGGAAAAGCAAGGAGACTTTCTTTACTCCCACCATATCCTTCAGCATGGAGGCACAGGTTTCTCTGAATCCTTAGCAAACTGCTAGATGCACTGTTAGATGTTACCAATGTTTAGATTTGGAGTTTTGTTTCTCCTGAAGTGATTCTGCCATACTTTACATCCCTGTTCTTGCAAGGAATCTGCCCCAGATACAAGTGCTGTCCAAGCCCTTCTTTCGGGTCACAGGCAGCAGCGTGTGCCTGAGAAAAAGTGAAGAATTGATAATAATTGGTATTTCGTGAGCATACCAACTTCCTGCCTTACCCAGGGACCAGGGTAATAGCCCAAAAATGCATATAACTTGCTAATCAGATACTGTCCAAAGTGAATCAAGATAGGCAAGATTTCTGTCTCAAAGTACTGAACTTTCTACACAGAAACAAGTCCCCAGGCAGCACTGGAGATGCAATGAGGAGACTGGCTGAGCCCGGTGGGGTCAGTTTTACCCAAGAGTTAAGACCACATGCTCCAAGGTACAAGGCATGCTCTGAGGAGAGGTAAGGGGTCCGTTCAGTCCAGCAGGTGCCAACCTGGTATCTTGTCCTAGAAAGTGTTTTTTACCTCTGCTGTAGCATCAAAATTTTGCAAATGCTGCAGAAAATATCTCTTCCCATGTCTGCTGCCCCATGCAAGACTGGCAAAAAAGGCCTCTTCTCCCCATCAGAACAATCCAAAAGAATAACAGACAGGTTAGTGGGCTGAAGGACACAAAAACCTCCTGAGATTTCTTGCCACCATGCAGGAATCAAGCCTGGGAAATGCCAGCATGAGATATCTGTGCCACCAGCTGCAAACCAGCGGAAACATCCCAGGAGGAGTAATGTGGGATGGCCATTACTTATGGGAAATTATCAGCACCTGAAGACCACTCCTTGATGAGGTTTTGTCCACTCTTGGTGACACTACACCTGCACTTAAAAGAAGCAGCTGGCACTCCAGATGGGCTGCAGACATTAAACCTGGATAAACCTTCTCAGTGCTGTTTGAAAGCATTTTTTTCTTGCCTTTTCCTTACCACCTTTCATCATATGAGGGCTTGCAGAGAAAGATACTCTGTGATGGGTGCAATCAGCTCCTGCCCCATCTGTCCCACAACCAAGGTCCTCATGCCACCTCTTGGCCGCTGATTGCTGAGGGGGAGAAGCTGCCATGCAGAGCTGCAGAGCAGCACAGAGACCCTGGGGTCAAGCAATAACCACGCTGAAAGGAAAGTTAACCCCAGCTGACAGCACGACAGCCCTTCTTCCATTTCCAGGCTATTGCCACGCTCAAGCGAAGGTGGTGTTACGTGTTCCCTTTCCTTTCCCTTTGTTTGTTTTTTTTTTTTTAAGCGAGGTCACCAGCTGCTCCCCTCCAGTCTGACTCGTCCTGCCCTGCACAGACGTTGATGTGGTTGCGGAAATTGAAGGCGTGATAGATGACAGAGTTGAAAGAAAACACAGAGGGCGCTGGGTTTGCCTATTTTTAGCGGACAGTTCAGAGCCTGCCACTTAAATATACATTCCTGATAAGTGAATAATCTCTGGCAGGGCATAAAAATAGCTCTGTGGCTCCAACCATAATTACACGGTCATGGTTCAGTAACCTGGCCTGTATCAAATAGACTACAACTGTCACTGATGGGAAAGGACAGAAGCAGTGAGGAGAAGGAGGACAATTTAAAGTTCAGGGTAAAATATAGTGTTTTAAATGCTAAATATATGACTATAAAGCTGCAGGGACTGGGCTCAGGAATGCTGCAAGAAGTCCTCTTGATTTGGGGGCTGAGGAGGGACGGCGAGAGGCTGGACGCTTTATGTCCTGCTCTGAGGAAGACAACCTGTTTCTCTCCCCACAGAAAATACTGAACCTTCTTGATCTCTGCTTGGCCAGATCATTTAGGTTGATGGAGGAATCAAGTGCATCTCTTGATAGCCCCTGACTGGAAAGAATGGAAGGAGATGTCAAGCCAGGTCAGTCCCAAGGCCCAATGTCCTGCCTCTGACAGCTGTAAAATGCTAGTGTTTTTTGAGGATGGTGTCAGATAGCCACAGAAGAGAGATGTGGAGTATCAGCCCTCTATGTTATATGTTAATCCCTATACTTAGAAACTGGTTTAAACGCTGAAACATGCTATGTGGGTTTTTTTCTATTCCTTGCAGAACTCTTCTTTTTTTTTTTTTTTTTTTTTTAGCTATAAAAACTTTTGCAAAATTCTTGGCCTCATCAACATCCTGTGGAGATGAGATTGACAACGTGATTATAATCTGCTTCTGAACTTGGTTCGCCTGTATGGAAACAGGGGTATCTGCTGCTGCTGCCGTGGTTGGTGCTCGCATCTCTGCCTTCCTGTGGAGAGGAACCGCAGCCTTTCACCAGCATCACAGCAGACCTGGGATGGGATGAGATCAGGTCCCTACCTAGCACAGGGCAGCTGTACACTGAAGGGGAAGAAGGGTGGAAGAAGAATGGGCTTGCTCATGACCTCCAGTTTCTCCCAGAAGATATATTGTGTCTTTTCCCTTAGCAGAAGATACAGAAAGTCCTTGCATGTATATTATTTCAGCCTTCCCTGACCTAAACATCGGTCAGGAATTGTAGGGAGTTGACCTTGCCATATGGCAGCGAGATGTCCAAGGTGAACTCTTTCTCCAAGGTACCATAATCCAGAAATCAGGAGCAAGGTCCGGTAGGTAACATCAGATATAGAGGCAGAACTCCTGGGTTCTGGTTAAAGTTGACTAACTGTGGGATTTTTCAGAATGGGGTGGGATCAATCTCACTAACTGTTGCTGTCTAACAGTTAGGTGTTGGTCTGACCTAGCCAACTAAACCCCTCTGCCATCACAGGTAGAGGATAATTCATCTCTTCTGTCCCAGACCCCAGACTTTGGATGGACGGATGCCCCGTGGAGCTGCCTCTTCCTTTTTGAGGGAGCCTAGAAGACTCGGGCAGGATGGATGGTTGCTAGATGGCTTAAAGTGAAATGAAACAAATCCCTCCCTTGATCCCTTTGGTATGTAAATGTACTATCAACATGCTTAATCTGGGGATAGGTTACTAAATCAGCATGTAACCCAAGGTTTCCTAGTGTGTGAAGAGCCAGCTTCACCCAAAGGTCAGGCAGGACAGAGACATAAGATTTAAGGTCGCCCCAGAGAAGGGAACAGAGCCCAAATCTTCTGTGTCTTACTACAGTCATCCTAATTTTTCAGGAAAATAAAGTTTTGGGACTGGCTCGTGGTTCCAATTTCATTCATGGGTTCAAAAGCAAATATCTCCTATCAAAATGTCCCCAGCAGTCTGGAAGCAGTAATCCTTTCTACTCAAAACCTGAAGAATGCTTAGAAATATTCCTCAAAGCTTCATAATACCCTTCAGAGCTTCAAAATATCCCTCAAAGACATATTCTCTGTTGGCTGGCCTGGGCTGAACTAGCCCATGGTCTGAAACACTCACAAGGGGAAAAAGAAAATTCCGTTTCAGCAGATATCAGGAAAGGAACTTATGGCCAAAGAAGGGAGGTGACTTGCTCAAAGAGCTGGGATCAGAGAGGAGATCATCATGTACATACGTAGATATTTTTGCTGTTTGGGCACACCGCGTCTCCTTGGCCATAGCTCCTTTCCTCCTGGGGGGCTCTGAGGAGAAATGCATTATTAATTCATTGAGAAGCTCAGGTACTGTGGCAGACAAAAACATGTATGAATGGGGGGGGGAGTTTCAAAGGTCCTTTTATTCCTAATGCCCAAGCCAACTGCCAGATGAGCAGAAGCCTTCCTGACAATGAACGGACAGAAATGAGGAAAGCCTTTTTTTTTTCTCCTCTTTCACTGGGGAACTGCCACAGGAGCTGGACGAGCCATGCACACACTGCTTGTCTGCTTGTTATTACAATATCTCCCAGCTTCTCACCCGTCACCGCTAGCACGGCACAAACCCACTGAAATGTATTACCCTGTGAAACTCTATAAACTTAAGGAAGGGGAGGGCCGAGCTCTACTTGGTACTCTTTCAAACCACAGAATCTTAAGTGGCACAGGGCAACATCTTAGATGTCAGATCGTTAGACCACATGGTTTATATTAATCACTTGATTACACAGAAAAGCCTCTTCGCCTGCTTCCAAACTGCGCTTTAACACAGAGCTTTGCAAAGGCTAGGTTTGGGGAGGTGTCTGGTAGGAGGCAGCTTCTATTTTCCTTCCATAAAGAACTCCAGAGCTAAATCAAACATTCCGTGTAAGCCTTGGTTACAATGTTTGATATTCTTAGGATTAATTGTGTGACTTAGTGTAATCACTGAGATCCTACATGGCACTGCAGATGGGTAAAGCGCTGCACGCTCCCTGTGACTGACTGCTAAGCAAGTTCATTGCTTGTTTTGCAATGAACAGTGAATCTTAAATGTCTCCTTCTTGCCCCATTTAAGCATTTTGTTTTAGAGCACAGACATCCACAGCTGAGCTCCCACATGGCACTTTAGTGGGGTGTTCCTCCATCACCCAGCCTCTCCTGGAGGTCATAAGGCAGACCGTGAATATTGCAGCTTGGGTCCATTCATGGGTGTCTGGAAATGAATTCTCCAAATGATGCCAAAGGCTGTTTGTGCCCCTGTCCTCAACCCACATCCAAGCAGAGTAAAGATGCTCTAAAGCAACCACTGCCCACCAACCCTAGCTGACATCTGACCAAACCTCAACAACTCTGAGCTCTCCCTGAGGGTCTCTGAATGTCATTTTTCCCTCCATGGACCAGGTATCCAAAGCTTATAGGACCCTTCTCTCAGTAGGGTGAAGGGATGCTTTCCAACCTTTCTTTCCACCATGGTGCAATAGGGTAGACGTTACCATTTATTTACCATCGTAAAACACTTTGATTGAAAAGCACTGTAGGAGAATAACGTATTTGAAGAGTTTAAAAATCCAGAGACCTCAGCTGGTGCTAGGAATTGCTGTCAGAGCCAACATTTGACCAGCCGCTCAGTTTATTAAAGGAAAAGCCTTTTATATTCTACTGCATCCTGTCTTAAATAAGTACTGCTCCAGTTGTGTTGCACTACAAAATCTTTACTCACATCCTCGTGCCTCACCCCAAAGACACCACTTGCGCTGTGCGTGGACACACGTAGGCATTTGGCATAGACACCTGCCTACCCAGGCGATCGAGCTCCAGCACTGCCACCTCTTGGCAAAGCCCGCAAGATCTGGCTACCACCAGACCCGCCTGGCAAAAAGCTATTTCAAGGGGAGAGGAAAAGAAAAGTGCCAATGTTGCAACTGGAAATAAGGCATTAAACCAATTTTCTCCAGCAGCTAATGGTGCGAGCCCCCTGCCCCAGCAACTTGAAGGAAAGCCACAGTTTCCCCTGTTGCTTTCCTGGCCATCTTCCGTGTCCCCCTGGCACATGCAAACAGAAATCTCTCCTGCCTGTTAACTCTGGTTCACCAGCTCCTCTTCAGGGTTGCATCGACGTCGGCACTGGGGAATGTGTTTGTGTTTGTTTTGACTTTTGCCCTGAGCCACCACAAATCCTCAGGGCCAGATTTCAACTCAACACTCCATTCTGGGGAAGGCAGTCTGTCATCAAGGCCTTTATTTTGTGGGAGGGGAAGCTTGTACTTAGTGTCAGCCCAGGAGGAGGAGGAGGGAGAGGGGAGCAGAGAGGGACTGCTGTTCTTTTTTGCCTTCCAATTTGGGGCCCTTTGTTCCATCCTTGGCCTCCTTCTTTCCAGGTTCCTCCTGGATGTGTCTCCTCTCTGCCCTCCCTCTGGAGCCAGCTTTACAGCTGCTGGAGGCTGTGCCCAAGTCCCCCACCTACAGAGGAAACCACAACGCCGTGCCCTGCCCAGCATCCATTGACGGCAGCATCCCAAGGGCAAGCCTCTCCTCCAATGCTTCTTGCTATGCCCAGCCCAGGAGAAGACATCAAGAGCACCGGGTTGGTCTGTTTCACATTACATGGGATTTTGTCTGTATTGATTAGCTTGATTTCTTTTTTTAAGATGATAATTTTTCTTTTCTTACTGCCAAAGCCACTGGAAGATGTTTCAGTTTGCTGGCCTTTGCGCCAGGTGGGAAGCATGATGTCCATGCAGCCTGACCCCATGCATGGCCCGCGTATTCCCACTTCAGGGCACAAGCATCCAACCCAACACAATGGATCTAAAGCATGGCTTGGCTCTGCAAAACAAATGTATGCTGCGGTGCCAAACATTTCTTGTCTTCCTCTGAGCTTGGTTAGTCTACAGCGAATAAAAGGTGGTTGGGGGATGAAGGTTTGTTGGCTTTTTCTCCTCCCTTACATCCAATGGCACTGTCTTGACCTGCCAGCCAAAAACTGGACGGACCTCACAGCTGGCATAGCCAGGAGGAGATGGCAAAGGAGGATGGGGGTCCCTAGTGACCCAGCTCAGCACCCCATTATCCCAAGCATTGCTCTCCGCCTTTTAGCAGGGCTGTGCAAGTCTAACAAAGAACAGAGCTTGGCCTTGGACCTTCTCGTTTCTAGATTGCCACTTTGTCTGTATTCAGCAGAGGGCTCTTTAATCTAGCAGACAACAGCTTAACAAGATCCAATGGCTGGAAACTGAAGCCAGACAAATTCAATCTGGAATAAAGCACGCTTCTTTCTCTTTCAGTACGATAATTAACTACAGGAACAACTTACCTAAGGCTGGTGTGGGTTCTCCCTTTGAAATCAAGACAGGATGTCTTTCTGAAACACATGCATGAACTCCCGTGTGAGTTATGGCACAGGAACTCTGGGGCAGGCAGGGGATTTATGTGGGAGGTCAGAGATCTTTTCTTGTCTTACATTCGATGAATCTACCATTTGCTACAGGAGTTGGATCCTTTTCCCCTCTGAAAGGCTGCATTTCAAGTGATTAATGGCCAGCAGGATTCCTTTAGTCTATCAACCCATTTCAGATTTTCTTTTCTCTTTTCTAAGCCCTTTCCTGATAGGCAGAGGACATTATCACTGACTTCAAGGCCAGCTCGACGTCCTTTTCACCACGCGGCTTTTTTCCCTCCTGCTTTGTCTTGGAGCAACCATGTTACATTTCTCTCTTTGAAGAACTAATTATTCCCTGGTCCCCTTTTCTGTTGGACCCTCCAAAGCATCCATCAACATGGAAGGAAGTGCTTTGGTTCCTCTTAGAAAGGTATGTGTAGAGAGGCATCTGCCACACCTAACCTGCGGATTTCTTTTTGGCAGAACCACCAACTTCCACATAATTCTTAGCCGCAGGATCTCAGTCCCTTTCTTTCTTTATTTTTGCAGAACAGCTAGGAATTGCTGGTCAGCTGCAGACATGTATAGATTTCAGCAAGCCTGCAAGAACAGAGCTAATTTTTTTATCCTTAGCAATGATATCTATACATTGGTTTGGGGCCATTCTTTAGTCCCAGGGTACTGCAAATCTAAAATCCAATGCCTCACTTCGTTCTCCAGCTAAATTAAGTCTCAACAAAGAAAGAGGGGAGAGCAGCAGGTGTGTTTACAAGATATTTCCACATTATCTCCATTACTAGTCTTGAGCTTGTATTCTTCTGGAGGCTGATTCGTACATCCCTGTGGTGGGAGGGAAGCCAAGCCATGGTGCGGGTAAAGCTCTGAGTGCGCCCTGTCCCAGCTCCGCATGTCCATACTGCTTCTGTAAGGTACCCTGCAGCTCAGCTGCCGATATTTGTAGTATTTAAGACATCACACCGTTTAAAGACTGGATTCAGGCTGCCTAGAGATCGTATCTGCCATTTCAGTAGGAAACATCTGGGCTTTTCTAGGGACGGCCTCAGGCAGTCTCATCTGCCTGGGGTTAGGGTACGTGGTGGTGGCAAGGCTGGTTACAAGGCATGGTCCCACTCTTGGAGACTGCTCTGTCCAGCCACAGAGTTTAAAAACCGTCTGCTAGCAAACCAACCTGCTTTTCTGACTCCACAGAGACAAAAAAACAGCATGGATATTTGTGTGTTCATCAATATCTGATGGTCCATGGCAGGCACCCTCATGCCAGCATCTTATTGAGAGAAAACCCATACACTGCTCCCTGTCCTGCCATGGGACAGGGCCTGCCTTCTCCCCATCTAAGCATGTGTCAGGCAGGGAGGTAGCCCAAGAGGCTGCAGCCAGAGTCAAGCACATATACACAGTTCCAGGCTGTGCACCCCCAACACCACAGCTCTGCAAGCCAGTGAGCTGCTCCTTGGCTTCAAGGTTAGGGAATAAACTGCAAAACTGGGTTGAGGAGGAGGAGCAGGACACAGGACCCAGCTGGATGAGTCTTTCACATCAAGAACATGATCTGAAATTCAGGGGGCTTCAATCCACACCAGAGTTGTGCTGAAAGGCTGAATCCTGGGATAACCCAAAACTATTAAGAAAAGGTTTTAGCCCACTAAGGTCTTTTGCTGTCTCCACTGTGCCTGGCTCCTCCAAATGCCTTCTGTTCCCCTCCCTGGCCATGCATCTCACCACCATCAGTGACTCAGTAAGCCCCAGTTGAGGATATGCCAAGCAGGTGGGGAGGAGCTGGGGAGCAGCAGAAAAGGGGTATCACTGGGAACCCTGCAAGCATAGAGGTGGGAGCTGCAGTGAGTCCCCAGGGCAGGAGGGGAGAGGGAAGGCATTTTACACCACGAGTGATCTCCCTAGGCTGGCCTGAAAGTAGGACAAGCTCTTGGATGGAAGTGGAAATCTCACAGGGTTGGGCCAGCTAGTTGCAAGATGCCACGAAAACAGCCTTTCCTGGCATGAATTTCAGTGTTTCCAGCCAGAACGGGGAAGCACAGAGACACGAAAAATAGTGGAGGAAGAGGACAGAAGCAAGCAAATGTCTCAGGGCACCCACAAAGGGAGGTCAGTTCAGGATGAGACGTGGGCAGAAGCACGGGTCCACCTCTGAACATCCCCACCGCCCTCCTGTCCCTGCCCAAGGGACAACAGGGACGTGCAGACTGCAAGGATCCCAGTGCCTCACTCAGCAGCAAGGACGGCTCGGCTTTGATGAAGGTGGTTTTGCTGAGAGCCAGCTCTCAACCGCAGGTTTTAGCCGTTAGGAGCCTTCCTCCTTCCCCTCTGCAACGTTCCCACTCGCATCTTCACATCCTTGGGCCCATGGCGGCTGCCACCCAAACCACAGCTTAATTTGATGTGTCAACATGCCCCGCAGAGGCGCATCCGGCTGATGGAAGAGTTTATAAAAAGAAATGTTCCTACTATAAATGCTTTCGGATTAAATAAAATTGCAAGAGGAGAGGGGATGGGAAGGCCACACTCTCCTTTTTGGGGAGTGTCTGGCATCTTGCTGCAGAAACCGTTTAGCTCTAGGGTTTCAGATCTTCACCCCACCTTCATCCAGCACTTCCAGACCTTTTTAGACCACACTCCATTGTAGTGGCTAAGAACAGTCTACACCTCACCCTGGGACGTGTCTCCTGGAGAAGTAACATCCTTGGGTTGAACGAAAGCCCAGGGTTGGAAAATACATACATGTGTAAACACATATACACTACTGATCCCTGCTGGTTTAACACAGCTTCATGCACAGACATGCAAACGCGAACGGGTCTCTCTCTGCCAGCTGGTTCAGACTCAGGATCTTACCAGCAGCCAACCCTCAGGCCCCACAGTCTCTCCAGTAGCTGGGCTGTGACCCATGGTGCTGCTCCAGTTTCTGATACCTGGTCCTCTGTGCGCACACATGCAGACAGAGCAGAGAGCCCCTCACCCAGGAAACCAGCTAGAAATTAAGTTTAATGAGAAAAAAAGGACAGACTTGTACCAACCTGCCACCTTTTTACATGCAGACAGCCCCTTTTGTCCCCTTATCCCCCTCTTTTTTCCCCACACTTGTTCCTCCCCAAATCACCTTGATCCCTCTCACTGCCCATCTTTGATTTCCTCCCTAAAAGCCATACTATACCCTAAACTTACCACAATAAGTCTTGTGCAATCCTGAAATGCTCTTTGTCTGCATCCCCTTGGTCTGTGAGGTGCTCTGGAGACCACCTTGCCTTGACTCACAGTGACGGGTGTTACCCCATCCACAGGGCCAACTTGTCCCCTGGGACAGCCCTAGGCTTGGCTGGACCTGGGTTCTCCTTTGTGTTTGGGGAGATGAGCCCTTATTCGCATAATCTAACACCCCCAGCACCTTCTTTGCCAAGGAAACCCCATTCTTCTGCAGTTTCGAAGTGACCCGTGCCTGGGAAGTCAACCTGCAAGCCTTCTGCAGGTGAGTGCCAGAGCCTGCACACAGCACCAGCACCACATTTCAGCCCATCTCTGCACGGGGAGATCTAATGAGCAGCCAGATATGCTGAAGAAAAGCTTCTCCTGACGCTATCTTCTCTTCCTTGTGATAAAGACTTTGTAACTACAGGTACAACTCCCTGCCACAGTGCCTTGCGCTCTCCAGTGTCTTTCAGCTCTAAAGCTCTCATGCCATTTGGATGCTGCCTTTGCTGCGTAGGTACTTAATCCAGTCCCAGTGGCTGCAATCAGTGGGACAAACTGCTATCAATCACAGCTGTCATAGGCTAGGAGCCTCTGACTACTTGTACCACAGCCGAGTTACGACAGACTCGAGGCACTGAATGTCTTTTTGGCAGGGTAGAGGATTCTCGAAATGGGGAGCTTGCCTGAGCTTTAACCATCAGGCAGCAAGCGTCAGGGGTGGAGAGAGGCACCAGCCTGAGCTTTCCGTCTCTGTTCAAGGTACAAACCCCAGAGCAGCTCCCGAGATGACCTGGACACCCACAGGCAATCAGGTGTAAAGTGCCCTGGGCTCAGCACAGTGCAGCATTTGTGTGCCATGGGATTTGCAACCCTTTCACTAAGAAACACTCCTTTTTCCAGGGCTGAGGCGCTGTGCCCTAGAAGCCACTGTGCAGAAAGCAGTTAATATCACCTCAAATGGAATACACCAATTTGCTCGTACTTGGAGCATATTCTTTTTCACTAAAGCCTTTCTGTGGTTTTGGCTGGGCGCCGTCGCCTGCCCCGAGCCCCAGAAGCTGGCAGGACCGACGCGTACATAGACACACAATTGAAACGTTACCAGCGCGAGGCTGCTGGAGCAGCCCTCGGATGACAGAAAAGCGCTTGTGAATTTATTGGCTAATTAGGAGACAGGCACATTGGAAAGTGATGTGGGAGGTGGCGTCGGTGACTCAAGGGGTGGCAGGTTTCCATCTCCCGCCGGACGGTCCTCGCCATACTAGAGGTCGTTGCGCCAGCGGAGGCGAAGACAGAAAAAGGCATTGTCCCAGCTCAGGCATTCAGGAGGCTCTGGCATGCTTGTGTTTTGCTTTGTTTTTCTTTCCAGGGGAAAGGTGTTAACCTCCTCCTCCCTCCTGAACGTTTTCCCACTGGGGTAAAATGCTCTGCCTTCTGCGCTCCCCCATCCTCTTGCAGCATTTCCACTCCACAGAGCGCATTATGTCCTGCATCGCCAATGTCACCCTGCCCGTGGAGTTGCTCAGAGCTGGATGTACCTGGTTATATACCTCCTCGTGTAACTCATGTCTGTTCTCAACCCTGAAATTCCCAGCTCTTCAGGTCAAGAGGCACTTTCTAGTTTATGGATGCATAAGTGATGTTGGTCTGCAGTCAGAAGCCAAAACCATTCTCAGCTCCCATTTGCAAGTTTTGGTTCAGTGAGGCAGCTGCAGTGCTCGATGGGTGTTGTAGTCCCCCCATGAGTCTGGTTCCTCAGACAGGCTACAGCTGTCCAAGAATCCCCAAGTCACAGTGCTCCTCTGATGTTCTCTGGCAGCTTAGGGAGACAGAAGAGGCAGAGTAGCTGTGATGCCCACCTTCAAGAAGACAGAATAGGGGATGAACCTCCAAATGGCAACTCTTAGAGGGCACAGATATTCATCTTTCAAAAGATTTGGTTGGGTTGCGGGGGGGGGGGGCAGTTTGGATCAAACAATTTAAGTTTTAGTTGAAACAGCCCAACATGGGCTGAAAACATGAAGGATTTAATTTTTTTTTTCCTAGAAATGTTCATTTTGCAATTTCAGTTGTTGCTGGTGGTCACTGTGTTGCCAGAAGACTAATTCTGGGCCTGAAATCTGTGCTTCTCACTCTCCAAACACTCCTAGCCATAGGCTGTTAAAAGGAGCAAAGCCATTACAGTGGCAATTCAGTGACGAGCTCCAAGGAAGCTGTGAACACAATTCTTCAGCATTAAAGCTGTGAAATTGGCATTGAGAGGAAGGAATGGACTTGCTCACAGTAAATCTCTCCATTGAGCCCTTTCCATGATGCACAGGGCCTTAAGCAAATCCAGGAATTAATCCTCTTGGAGGTATCTCTTTGGCAAGTCTCAATACTGGCCAGAACATGGAGAGAGAAAGTCTCAAGTGCTTGTGTTTGCAATTCAAAGTACTGCTTCAGCATTCTTTCTACAGTAAAAGTCCAGGAATGTTTCTAACATTTGTTCGCATTTCAAATGCTTATTTAGGCTCTATCCCTACAAACACTGATGCAGCCTTCCTGGGAGTCGAGGCAGCACTATGACTCCCAAAGGTCTGGTGGACAGCGAGGTTTAGTGGTCTGACAAAGATCACATTTGGAAGGATGTGGAGGAGTAGGGGCTTCAATCTGACTCCTAGCAAACAAGTGTCCTGGCTGTTGGACTATCAGTCCCTCTCATGTTGAACAATATACATAGACATAAGCTGAATCATGCTTCCTACCTTTAAGACCTCATTTTCTTTAAAAAACACTAGGATAAGTCAGACAGGTGAGATAGGCTAGGTGTTATGGTAGAAGCTGTATTCAATCAGCAACTCCAACTTCCCTGTCAGCCTAGCGGTGACCAAAGAAGCAACTTCCAAACCTTCTTTCTTGGCTCTGAGAGTCCAGGCAAGAAGAATCACAGTGCAGTTGAAAAAAGCAATTATCTAATGTGCTAAGGAAAAGAAGAAAGAGGTGATGGATGCATGACTGGGGAGGCAACTCCCAGGAGCACACAGATCCCACAGGTCTCACAATCCTACACTTTGAAGGGAAGGTGTCCTTTTTTGATATGACACCATGAAACGCTCATCACCAAAACTGGATGCGGACTCTTGATGTAGTCCTACAAGCACTGTTTAGAGATGGGTAATTACTCTCCTCAAGCTCCTGGCTGTGCTGGTGCCAGTACAGGCCAGGATGCTGTTGGCCACCTTTGCTGCCAGGGCCAGTTGCCCAGCAGGACTTGCAGATGCAGTTCAGAAAAGCTGCTCCCCAGGCAGGCAGCCCCCAGCCCCAGTTTTCCCCCAGTCCACTCTTTCATAAAGTTTCTCCCCTTACTGATTCTACACTGACTAATAACATGTGAACTTCTACACCACAACTGCCTTCCTTGGTTGGGATGTTTATAAATGTAATTTATCCCACGGCTGTCATTTTTTTTGCCTAAGATGGGCCAAAGCCTCATAACTTTGACTCTTCAGCCCCAAATCCGCTGTGATTACAATCATCTATGGCTATCAAAGTTCAGTAGAAATGCGTAATCATGCAGAAGGACAGCACACAAGGCATGACCAGGTAAAATTTGTTTCTCAACAAAATCTTGCCTAAAACTCAAACTGCATGCAATGCCCTGGAAAGAGCGTGACAGAACTATTTTATTCTAGAATACTGGATTTTGGTTAACTGGGGTTTCAAGACATGGTCTAGAAAAGGATGCATTTGCTTGCAGAGCATGTCTAGTATGTATTACTGCTCAGCAAAGGAGACACAGATCTGAAGCACAGGGTATTTTGCAGCTCTTGTTTTTAACGAATTCCTCTCCCTTTGGGCATGTCTCCAACTAGTGAAAACAGCCAATGACTGTTACAGATCTATAGCAAACGTAGGTGCCTCTGAAGATCTCCTGGTGACAGACCGAGGCTCCATACATCTTGGGGCAGACCTCAGCCGCTGCGGGGTCTGAGGATGAGCGCTCAGCCTCCCACCACATGTCCATGTAATTCACAGGGTAACGGCTCAGAAGTGCTTCTGTTTCTGATTTTTTTTTCTTTCCTGACTGCAAGGAAATTTGTCTCTCAGCCAAGCCATCTTAGAGAGCAAGAGTGGCAGAGGCAGGAAAAAGGCGGATTTGGCATCGCGCTTTCGAGACTGTTCATTTTAGGTAGGGCGCAGACATTGGATAACTTTCATGGAGACTCAACATATCATTCAATTTCCTCTTTCTTCCCCTGAATCCGAACACTCCATGGAGAAAGACTGAGAATTCAGGCAACGGCTGATGGGGAAAACGTCTCATTTCAGAAAGTAAAGGGCAAGGACCGCCCTTTTTCCCCTGCCTTGGTACATTCAGAGCTCTCAGTCTCCCCTAATTATTGCTGATTTAAATTGTACTGAGAGACACACCCTGTGCTGTAAAATACAACCCTCGGGGGGTAGAATAGCAGCCCCTTTCTGACAAGCATCTGGAAGGTAGAAGAGGCTCTGTCAAATTGTGGGCCCTTGAACTGCGCAAGCTGGAATAAATATGTTCAAAAGGATAGTCCTCAGAATGGAAAATCGTGGGAAATTAAAGAAAAAACACTGCTTGGATCTAAATTCTCATGAAGCTTAAGAGGTTTTCATCAGTACAAATCTGAGTGCTGTGAGATCCTGGGAAAAATCACCCACCTGGCAAGCCAGGCTTTTTCATTAAATACAATTTGGAAGGGGGAAAACCATCATCTGCAAGGTCATGTAAGGGACTCCTAATTAATGTCGATGGAGAATTTAAAGGAGTAATGTCTCCCAGCCGAGGAACATGATTTGGTTTCACTTGACAACTGCAAACTTGTGGAACCTACAGTCAAGTATTTCCACTCTACCTTTCCTCAGTGTCAACTCATGCAGAAAGTCACTGTTTGCAACAGACCTGCCTACTACAAACAGCATTGGGGATTGTTTACAACCCCTTTTATGGTCTCTGGAAAGAGATTTAGTGTCATTTACTTGCAAGGGTGCCTTCTTGAGTAAGGCAATGGTAGAAGGAGAGGGGTCTCTGAAAGGTCCAGGATGTGTTCCTGCCCCACTAAAAACTTCCTTTATGCCCTTGGGCAAATCACATAGGGTAGTGTAGAGGAGGACTTGTTTATTTTCTGTGACGAGGGTGGTGAAACACTGGAACAGGTTGCCCAAAGAGGTTGTAGATGCCCCATACCTGGAAACTTTCAAGACCAGGCTGGTCGGGGCTCTGAGCAACCTGATCTAATTGAAGATGTCCCCGCTCATTGCAGGGGCAGGACTGATGATCTTTAAAGGTCCCTGCTAACCCAAACCAGGCTATGATTCTATTGCCTTGCAAAGAGTGGCACTGCTGAAGAGATAGAGCCTCAAGGGTGACACCAACCCGTCTGCACCCCATTACATCATGAATGAGGAGAGGGTCAGTCCTGTAAAACAGGAATCATAGGAAGCAGTGCACCAAGGAGGAGACTGTAAGCCAGGGGATAGGAAAGCTGAAGGGGTTTTTCAGGAGCAAAAAGAAAAGCATAAGCTTCTTGGCTTCACTGTTATTGGAAGAAGCAGGGGAAGGGTGAATCCAAGATCCAGTTATGAAGAGAGTAGTCATGAAATTCAGACCCTACAGATATTATCGAATGACCTCCACGTATAAAACAGAAGGAAAGAGAGGGAGAATGCATTTACCTTTATATGAAGAAAATACCCTGAAGAGGGTCAGGGTTCCTCTTTTTGGGGAGGGTGTCACAGGTTCCTCGTTGTACAGAGGCATGGCTCCAAGAAGGTGCAGCAAACTTCTTCCCTCCAGTAACTCTGATCCTGGGCATAACTCTTCTCTCTGAAACAGAGATGTACAATATGTTGGAGGAGTCATAATCCTTCTTCCACCAAATACAAACAAAAGCCAAGGTAGAGACATCGCCATTGAAGACTTAGTAGTCTTCCATGTCCTTTTGTGCATTTGTCCCACCACAAAATGGCAACAACCATACTGGTGCAGAGTGCTGCTTCATCCTCCCAAGAGCTTATGAAATACTTGGATATCATAAGGAATATATACTGAAACAATATGACCTGTCTTTTGCAGAAAAAACAGGGCTTTGAGGATGTGAGATCTCAGTTGAAGAGACAAGCACCAAGATGGAGAACAACAACCCTTAGAGTAATGCTTAGTTAGGAAAGAATAGGTATACATCACCCATTAGTCATTTTAGGCAGAGAATTACCAGCAAGTTTCCAGCCACCGAGACAAGAAGGCTCTGAAGCAATGCTTTAAGTAGCAGAGAAGGGCCAAAACACTCCCAGACTTGTAACAGAGCTAGACCATTTCACTGTCATGTAACCCAGCATCCCTCAACCACAGGGACCTCAGCACAGTGACCCCAAAGGATTTTCAGCTCTGATTTGTAAGAATGAGGCCATGTATGGAATTGAGACTGATCAATTCTTTGGCCCAGGACCATTCTTTGTTTTAACCCAAGCTTTGTCTGGAATTGGAGTGGAAAGGGACAAACGAAGATATTAAACACAGCTATCCCAGCTGGAAGCTGGTGTTGCCAAATAACTTCTCAGCCACCCTGTTTCCAAGTACATGCACATCCTCTGGCAGGTAGCTGAACTTTGGGGTGGCAGCCTGACCAGAGCTGTAATATTCTTGAAGTACATTGATTCCTATTAGCTAATCATGCATAGAAAGATTTTCATAAGAAGTCTGGAAAGAAAAGAAATGCAGAAACTGAGAATACAGACTCCCCCTTGGACCACATTATTCCCAAAAGTTCAGAGAAGTTTCAGTCTGTAAATTATGTAGGCGTCAGGTGACCAGTCGCAGCTATCGTACCTTCATCTTTACAGTCTAGAGCAGTGGGAAATTTACAGCAAATATTTCAGCTGAAGCAAAACAGAGGTGAAATTCTCCACAATTCTTCTCCGTTACTTCATAAGACATTGATTTTCAAATGTTCCCTGTATGGTATTTACCTCTAGCTTGAAGGTAGATATGTTATCTTCAAATGACTGCTTGCATTTGCTTTGGGAAAAGTCTAGGAAGAAAATGCAGTACTTCACTTGTATCTCAGTAAAACGGGGGTAAAATATCACATGGGCAAAGAAACAGTTCTTTCTTAATCTCACAACTATTCTGGCATACCAAAGGGTTGCTACACATAAGAGATCCCAAAATTTCACAAGTAAAACCACCAAATTTTACAATCACTTGTTACCTACACAGGCTAATATGGAATCTTCATACAAGGGCTCTGCTCTCTTCTCCTATTTAGAGAAAGCAGATGCCAGGTTGCTGTTCAGTCTAGCTCTCAGCAATTAAACTAAAACTGAACCAAAACTGAAGAAAAAGGCCCCCTCCACACACAGAGTTACTTTAAGCATCATCAGACGGTGGAACTAATTGCCACATGTTGCAAAGGGCAAGAAAATAGAGAGATCCAAAAATGAGCTAGACTCTGGATGTGAGTTAAAGGAATATTGAGACTGGACAGAGATGCTAAATGTTGCAGGGGTTTTAATTGCCTGTTTAGAAGGGTTCTGGAAAGGGTCTAAATCTCAGAAACCATGCTATATCAATATTGTTAACTTCTTAACTTACAAATTAACCTGCACCGGCCCTGTTGTGAGATTTTCTGTGTTACTATTTGCAGCATTTGCTTTGGACCACCGGTGCAGACAGGACACACAGTGGAGCCTGGGACTAGGCTAAAACCATCATTCCCCTATGATGGGAACACTCAGTGATCATCATCTCCAAGGAGCATGTGGTGAAGATGGGGTTGGGCTCCCAGGCCCCAGCGCTTGCATCCCTGGAAATGTTATTAGCTTTGGCTCATTGACTTTGCATTCATGACTTTCCAAGTCCTCCTACCCACCTCTTCCTCCAGGGACAGCCCCACCCTGGCAATGGCTTTTACTGCCGCCTGGCCCAGCAAGTGACAGAGTAAGTGAGAATCCAGGAGGGAGGAAACACTGGAGCCGAAGACATCTCCCTCAATCGGAGCGGACATTGCTGACTCAAGAACCTGTGAGCATATGCTAAGAGCAGCCAAGGCTGGACGCGCTTGCAGCACTTCCTAGCCCAGCCCAAGGTGCTGAATAACCCAGAGAAGGGGGGGAAAGATGGAGTAAAAGACTAAAAAAAAGAAAAAAAAAAAAACCTGTAGGGGGGAATAGCTCACTGCCTAGTATGAACAAATGCAGTTCGAGTGTGACATGCTCTGAGGTGCTGCTAGGAAGCTACTTCATGCTTCCATCCCTATAACACCGTCTCTGCCCCAGCATATGCAACAGGCTGGTCAGCAGCTCCTCCTGAGAACTGCAGATGCTTAATAGACCTTGAGATACAGCCAGTCCTGGGATGGGGAACAGCACTGAGGAAACCATCTCTCAACACAGAAAAGAGAAACCCTTCAACCCCATAAGGAAGGAGGGGCAGCCACTGGGAACAACAATCTTTCTCTCCTGTATGCCACATTTTGTTAAAGAAAAGGCTTTATATTTATTCTATGATATTCACCTCTTCTGACTTCCAACCTCCACGTCAGCCATTCAACCTAAACTTACAGCTCAGGCTCCCTCTGTCAGAAGAGTGGGAGTAATGTATCCTAAGGGTTGTTTGTCCCAACCTGCGTTGGATGTCCAAATTGTTTGAGAAAGATACCTCTCAGAAGTACAGCTCACTCTCCAGTGATGAGGGCAGCCCTTGCTACTGATTTATCCCCGTACATTTAACAAATATTACTACCTCTCCCCTGGCAAACCTTGTCTTGCCTATATGCTTCAGATCATCATGGAAATCCCAGAATATTACTTGTTCAGACTCGACAACTCACAAGTATTTAGGTTAGGTCAAGTAGGAAAGACGGGACCCAAGACCAAATGTCATGTCTGCATGAATAACGATAGCTTTTAAAGCTCACAAGGTATTCTGACAAAAAGAAAGGAAACATTAGGTCAGATGTGCTTCTCCACAGTATCTCTAGGACACAAAAGCTGAAAAGACATTTAAATTGTGATCATTTGATGTAATATCTAATAAAAATTGAAAGTTGTATGTATGCAAGAAAAAAAGACAACACTTCATTGAAAAAGTTGATTCCAACTTTTCTGATATCAGAAGTTAGAGAAATCAATTTCATACAGTATTTAAGATAGAAGTGCATTTTCTGAGAAGTCCATCTGTTACAGCATTTCTGAGTAACTCTAGTATGTATAAATCCAGAGAAGACATCAGCCCCAGCAGTACTCCCCTGCAGAAAGGGCTCCTTGCCTACTTCTACCTGTCAGATCCTCGTCATTAGAATTCTCACCATTTCAGTTGAAGCAGGGTTGCATGTCCAACACAAAGCCCAAAGGCCAAAGGGAAGTTGAAATGTTCATTTTCTTTGCCATTACCCAGAACATCATCACCTTCCAGGTTGTCTTTGCAGTGATGGTCTTCCAGTTGTATGTGGAGAGCAACATGACTTTTGCCATTAATGGGGTCTGTGTCACATCCCTGCTTGAACATCTTCACTGTTTTCTTTTGAGATTATACATTTAAAATAGGTCAGGACCCCACAGATCTCTCAATACCTCTAGAACTAAGAGAGCTGAATTTTATCCCACGAGTACATTATTCAAGTTAGTCTGGAACGGATTAAGAGAACCTTCCCCCATTTAGTACACGTTCATCAACGAGCAATATGGCTTTGTTGCATTTCTGGACCTTCCCCAAACAACAGTTCAGTATAAGGATCGCTTGCTCCAAAACATCCCTGGTTTTTATTTTGTGGGGGAAAGGATTGACTGATATTTACAAAACCAAACCAAGCCCATTTTTCCCATTCTGCTTTCCGCTGGCCCATTGGTTTTGCTAAAATAGCCATCCTTACAATACCCCGCTCTTCTGCTTTTGATCTCAGCTGGAGCCAGGAAACACCAAAGAAGCCACAAAACAGGATGGGGGAGGGAGGAAGGGGGAAGACTGAGCAAGAAAAGTTAATTGAACTTTTCTGAACCACAGAAAATATTCATGGGATGATCTCATTTTATGGGTCTATAATCTATGTGCCAGTCCCTCAATCATCTTTAAGGGCTGAAATACATCAACAATTTCGCTTGGAATTTGGCAAAGAAGGGAAGAGGTCATGAAGTAGTGAGAGAAAGATACCTTTCATGCATTCAGGGTTGTAGAAACTTCAAGGATCAAAGCACCATCCAAGAGTTACTCCATCAATGGTCTACTGAGCTACTTCTGACATTGCCAGCAGCCTCCAAGAAGAGATACTTCCTTCTTGCTAAAACAACCCAGGATTATTTTAAACACACTTTCTACAGACAAGCTGGGTTTGAAAATTTTCCAGCTACTCCCTCCATTAGCTTCTTTCTAGGTGTCCCATGTTGAGGATGTCTTTTAAGGCTGGATCTAATATCGTATCAGGGCATACCCAGCGTTGAGGTGCTTCAGAACAAAGGTTTCAGCTCACACTCATTTCCAGCATTTGCGGAGCATGCAACTTTTGTCTCAGAAGTTTGTGAAGCAGGATGGACTTTTAGAGTTGTAGGATTACTGACCGTTGCTGACGCCAGCTGCCACAGCAAACAGGATTTTTATTAATGCTGGCGCATAAGATGCAAAAGGTGGTACAGGAGCAGGTACCTCACCTGGAAAGAAGAAATGGAAGAGCCAGGGCACCCACACTGAGCTCTGCAGGAATGCTCAGGGAGAGCCAGAGGAGACATACTAAGGAAGCCACTCCTGGAATTGCATGGTACAGTGATGCATCGAGAGCTGACCCAAGCAAAAATTCAACTACCCAGCCCAAGTTCAGCTCACCCTTCAGGAGCCATAAATCTAGACCAACACCATGAGCTTCCCATCTAGATCACACCAGATTATTCCCAATTTGGTCTTGCAAACCGTCACTGGGTGCTGAACGAACTCACCCTGTATTTCATGCAGCAGTATTTGCTTAGACAGTTTTCTTCAGCTTAGCGTGAAGTAGAAAAAGCCTCCTAAGGGGAACCCCAGCTGTGTATCTTTTCAATGACTGTTTACTGCCTAATTCCCAAGCCCCATTTCTTCCCTTGCCACTGAGAAAACAAAAAGAGAAAAAGGGAAGAGAAAAATGGGTCTTACAAGCCAGCAGCGGCAGCAAGAAAAATGGAAGTGATCGTCATTGATTTTTCACAGTTGTTACTCAAAGGCCAGGATTACAAGTTCACGGGGAGGCCACTGGCAGTAACCCCAGTCTGCAGTTAATGCGTTCCATCCAGAAACTCCCTTGCAAAAGCCATCCAGTTCCTATGAATCTCAGTGATAAGTTGAAGCTACCCCAGCAGATAATGGAAAAAATACGTTCAAAATACGATGCACCTGTCCGATTACACAAAGACACTACCAAAAGAAAAGGGATGCAAAATGTATGGGTGCATAACCGCTTACTGGATCAAATCCCCCTACCCCATAAAGCTATCTCGCTGACCTTGGCATCATTGGCCTTTCAGGAAAGAATTAGAATCGTTTCTGTTGTGATTACTTCCCCACCAAGCGTAAAGAGACGCTTTCATCTGGAATGTAGGAGGAGCTGAGATGACAGTTGTTGTGGTTTTTTTCCCCCTCCAGTGGATGGTGCTGAAATCAAAGTTTAGTTTTTCGATTGCACTCATCATCCAAAAATGTGCATGCTTTGTGTTAGAATTATCTCAAACATTTGCACCTGGAAAAGGGAAAAAAGCAAAAATAAAAAGAATTTCCAGTGGCCTGGTTTGGAAAGCTGCAGAATAAGATTTCTACCAGTTGCCTGCGGTAACTCCCTGGTTCAAAAAAATAAAATAAAATAAAATTTAAAAAAATCAGAGACCAAACCCACCTATTGGATCACCCCTTCCATCTCAGCTAATGTGGATTACTGCCCCTAATTATATCATCCATTTTAGTATTAAAAGCTGCAGCCAGCGTGGCTTACACACACACTACCACACACCTCCTGAGGACAATTCCAAGCCAAATAGATTTCACTGATGGCCTAAATGATCATCTTCATCTCATCCTATTACCTCATCATTATAACCTCATTAGACCACGCTAAGCAATACATTACCCTCCACAGTGTTGACATCTTCACTATTGTTAAACTATTATCATGTCCCAGCTTTAGCTGGGACCTCCTTTCCAGCTAACATTAATCACAGGCCCCAGAACAGATGATCCAGTGCAGGATGTTGTACTTTAAATCTTTCTTTTTAAAAAGAGGCTCGCCAGCTCTTCGATTATCGCTGCTTCTCTTAACTCTCTCCAATTTGTCCACATGTTTCTGGGCACATGTTGCGCACAAGTAAACACAGCAAGTCAAATTTACTGAAGTATTCACCCTGGTTGAGGCCAAGGCAGCTTGAAGGTGCCAAACCTTTCCTGAAGGTGCCAAACCCTCCCCAGGAGACCAAGGACCAGATGCAACATCTGGTTTCTCCGAAGGAGACCCCAGCTCCCTTCACCTAGCTTGGCTGGACCAAAGTAAGCAGGTAAGGCACGTGCCCCAAGGTCATTCAACAAGCCAGCAGCGAGAGCAGCTGATGGGGAACAGCAAGTCCAAACGTGGGACCCATCTGCTCAACTTCCCACTGCCTCCTGGACTGGTTGCAGCTTTCACAGCTTTGTAGCAAGAGCCCATTCACATGGGACAGCAGGCTGAAGGGATGGGGTCTTCCATGAGACTAATGTAATACATATTTAGTAATAAGGGAGCAAAGGAGGGCATACTGTTTCCATCCTACAATGGGATTTGGACCGGCTGATGGGAATATATGTATACTCGTAGGTATATGCAGGTGTATTATGGGTACACAGCCAGCGGAGGGGGAAAAGCCTGCAAGTATGAGCTACAACTTCAGAAGGATTTCTGTAGAAACTGGTCTGAGCTCTGCCCAGCCAGAAACGCACATTCGCTTTGCTCTGCCAGACACTGCAGACAGCACAATTTCGCTTTGCTGCCTAAACGTACGATCCTCTCAGATTGGCCCAAAATACTGTGGTCTTCCCAGGTTATTTTGCCTTTTTTTGATTTTATTTTTTTCCGCCTACCTCTCATTTCCACCTGAAATAATTCTACCGAGTTCCAAACCAGCATTTTTTCAAATGGATTTAACTCTCACCAGAATTATTACCCAGCTCTATTCTTCTGAAGCTGTGGTTTTAGGCAACCTTGAAAACATTTAAATATGTAATTATAATAATTTACAATTCCCTCAACTACCCCCTAGACAGCAATTGCTAAACAATAGCCTTTTCCCTTTCTCCTACTATTCCCTAGCCCCTCTGTAAGAGCAGGGGAGAACAGCATACTGCATAGCATAAATCATAATATTTAACAGATTTCTGGACCACAAGTCTTGTCAAACCTGCAGAAATATATCATATTAATTACATGTAATATCAACTATTGCCTATTAGATAACATTTTATGTGTATACACACTATTTTTTATAGAACCACAAAGAATACTGAAAGCCAACAGCACTAATGTTAAACTTTTGCCTGAAGAGCACTTTTGCATGCATGTCATTCTGATTGAAAACAAACAACACTACCAGTTAAGTGATCTCTCCCCTACCATAACTGCAATCAGGAAGCGATTATGCCATATGCACATGCTCCTGCTGTGATCTCAAAAGGGAATCTGCTCTTGATCTAACGTTACTCAACATTTTTATCACTGATGTAGAAGAAAATACGAAATAATTGCTGTTAAAGATGATAAAAAACAGAGTGAAAAAAGACATTCCATTATTCTCCTGGCACTTTCCACCTAAACTATACAAAAGAATTTCTACTGCCACTTAATATCCAGTACCTGTGGCTAAGGTAGCAGGTCCCATTTCCTTCTGACCAGCAACTCTGTTGCGTACATACTATTTTGAGCCACCCTTTTGCACAGCCAACAAACAAGGGAGTATATGAGATTAATACTAATTGGGCTTGAAGGCACCTCGAGAGGTTCATGGCCGCCCCATATCGGAAGCGTGCATGCCGAACCCATGTGAATACCTGAGTGTTCAGCCCCCAGAAGGCTGGGCTGGGCTTTCTCCAGGAGCCTCTGGCAGGCAGGGAGCTGAACCTGGGTCACATCAAGCCCTAATTGTCTGCCCCAACCATGGGCTGGCTTTCTCCTCTTACAGGGCTGCAATTCCAGGAACAAGGAAAGTAGGTCACATTCAGCAAGTACATTCCCCGAGAGTCTGAAATCCCGAGACACGCTTGAGGTCACAGATGATGAGATGGGACCCAAAGTCAGCCCTTGGGGTATATACACAAGCGATGAGAAGGAAGATGGCATGTCCTTTACATATGGTATTCATGAGACCTGACCGGAGAGACCGTTGCATTCTGGTGTCCACATTTCAGAAAGGACATCAAGGGGGGAAAGGAAAATTGGAAATGGTTCAGGAAAGAGCTATAAGTATGGTTTGAGGTCTGGGAAACCTGCCATAAGTATCTCAAGCTAATAGCTTATCCAGGAGAAGGTTAAGAGGTGACTTGATCACAGCCCACAAGTACCTGCATAGGGAAGAGGTTTTTGATAGCAGACAGCTCTTTAATCAGCCAGCTGATGACTACATAATGAAATCCAAGAGTCAGAAGCCAAAAGGAGGCAAATTCAGGCCTGAAATGAAATGGAAGTTTTCTGACAATGTGAGGAATTAACTGCTGAAACAGTCTACCTTGAGACACCCTGGACTTTTGGTTGCTTGGAGCTTTAAATCAAACCAGTTATCTTTCAAAACCCTGGGTGGGATTCACATCATCCCTTTTTCCATCTGCAACTAGTAAGGAGGAGTCCAGGTATTTGGTTTAATGACCAGCAGAAAGGGGAAACTCCAGAGGACAGTTTGCCCCCTTCTGTTTTTTTAAAAGAGGTGTCTATCAGTGTTTTCCCCTCCTACAAGTTGCATTAGGGTAGGGAGATGTCAACAGGACTTTGCACCTCTCAGGGCACAATGGTCCGGTCATGGTGTACATATGATTTCCTCCTGAGAGCTGCTTATCTGTCGGTCCTATCTCAAATGTGAGGGCCTTAACCCATCTGGCTCACGGACCAACAACATCATGCTCACATTGACCAGTTACTTGGGTTGGAGGCTACAGCTCCACTAAGCTTCCCAACTTGCTGTCGCTATTTCTCGGTGAAGACAACCTAGAAGAGCTAAAGAACAAGAAGGGACCGTTCCCTAGCCCTCCTGACATGTACGTAAGTACAGGAGCACACCTTCCCTGCTCCAGCGCAAAGGCAACCTGAAAAACCTAAATCGCCGCTGCTAGTTCTGGGAATTTCCGCATGGTTTGCAGTCCAAACTACATTTACGGGAAAACTCAAGCAATGGTAGCATCCAGCTCCTCGAGGAATTGCGAGCACACTCCAAGAAGGCGTCAGGGGAAGGCAGGAGTCTCAATAGTTCGGATTATTTCCAAGCAAGGGCTGAAGTTTGGATACAATCGGCAGCTTAACAAACAGCATCCCTCGGGTCAAACCGGCATTCATCTACCGTAGCTGACGGCTCTACACAGTGGCTGGAGGATTCATTCCTTTAATTAGTGTTTGAGAGACACTCAAACACAACAGCACCGAGGGCTGTAACAGCAGACAGATGAACACTTGGGAGCGTTGGTAAACGGTATCGAGAGAACAAAACGCTGCCCTTTCCTGCTGTGCTTCTGGCTTTGCAAATTTATCCAGAGCAAGACAGTCTCCGCAGGCAGTTTCGTTTGCCCGAGCCTGGGGTTGTTACAAACCAAAATGCAAAGAGAGACTATAAACTTGACTCCCTTTCATCTCCCTCACCCCAAATAAATCTTGGCCATTTACGTTTAGTAGCCAGTGAGCTATTAGGAGACAGTAGACTTTCCAGGGCATGTTTCTGAAATGCAGCAGCAGACAGAGCAATTGTTGCTTGGGGACTCCTTGGAGTTTTTACAGTTTCCATAGAAAACTCAGGCTGTGAGGGTTTGTAGGCCTTTTTTTTTTTAAAAAAAAAAGAAGTTTTCTTATTAGCTGATTTCCAGTCCAGTGTCTGTTCAGACCTGCCTCCAACATCTCTCCTTCCTTCTACTGCGCAATAACTTTAAGAAAGCTGAAGCTCAATGCTTGCTCAGATTTACTTCATTCTCAGAAATTTCATCTGAACCACTTGATCTGGCAACAATTCACAGCTCCAGAGCAGGCGCGTGTGCGCTGGCCTCATCTCAGCTCCCTGGCAGGTCAGGACCTGAGCACTCACACCTCTCCCTCCTTGCTTATTTACACCCCAGCATTTGTGGGGACAATGAGGGGTAGGAGGGAGCATCCTGCAGCTACATCTGGTCAGGGTGGCTGGAGGATTACTGCAGTACAAACCCATCACGTACTTTCCATAGAGGCTTGGAGAAGCACCAGAGGGTGGAAAGGAATTGGGGCACCACACAAGGTTAAAGCAGCCCACTTAAGTAACAGTTCCCACGGATTTTAGGAGAGCAACCCAGACTGGCTTGGAGGCCCTGGGGTGCTTAATGAAGCAATAGTCTTAAACACCATCTTGCAAGATGGCCAAATGACTGTTTCTAGTGGTTTCTCATGGCCATATCCATCACAAACAGAACCCAGTCTTCCTGCTGCATGCTCAGCCTATAAAGCTGAAAAGGTGGGATTAAGCGATTCCTCACACATGTGAAAAAGCCAAACACTCCTGGACGGTGGAAGTTTTTGAATTTGACTGCGAGTTAAGGAACTGGACCCCAATCCAGTTACAACATTAATAATCTACCAAAGAGCTCATGTTTGGAGCTCCTCTCTCAGGGCAAAGCCCAGCTCAAGACAGTGACTCAACTGACCTTTTCGGGTGCTGGATCAGACCCTGTCTTCTGTCATGCAGGAAGAATTGCTGTCTCACTGCAGAGCAGTAGGTGCCAACACTAGGCAAGAACAGCCTTTGGTTTTGTCATGATCCTGCTGGCGCTGAGCAGAGCCAGCCAGTGCTGTTATTTTCTGCAGATCTCTGATTTCTCAGTTCACAAGCAGATCTGAGAAACTGGAAAAGATATTCGCTTCAGGTCAGACCAAAACAGAAATATTTAAAAATTTTCAGCAAACCAAAGAGCCATAAAAGTGTCACCGTAGGGTCGAACACAGCCCATCACCAGACTCAAAATGAAATATCTTGTTTCCTCCTTGAGCTTATTAAAAGCTTTTATTAAAAATAAAAATGAACATAAATTTTGAACGAGAACTTCACTTCAAATCCAAAGTTGAAACTTTTTGATTAAAAAGACTGAAATCATAGAATCGTTTAGGTTGGAAAAGACCCTTAAGATCATCGAGTCCAACCATAAACCTAACACTGCCAAGTCCACCACTAAACCCTGTCCCTAAGTGTCACATCTACACGTCTTTTAAATACCTCCAGGGATGGTGACTCAACCACTTCTCTGGGCAGCCTGTTTCAATGCTTGATAACCCTTTAGGTGAAGAAATTTTTCCTAATATCCAATCTAAACCTCCCCTGGTGCAACTTGAGGCCTTTTCCTCTCGTCCTATCTCCAGCCACCTGACAGAAGAGAGCAGCACCCACCTCGCTACAACCTTCTTTCAGGTAGTTGTACAGTGCGATAAGGTCTCCCCTCAGCCTCCTTTTCTCCAGGCTAAACAACCCCAGTTCCCTCAGCCGCTCCTCATAAGACTTGTGCTCTAGACCCTTCACCAGCTTCATTGCCCTCCTTTGGATATGCCATTTAAATAAGCCATTTAAAGTTTTTCCCCCCACTGTTATTTAAAGGGTTGGATGTTTCCATCAGAACAATTTATCCAAAACCAACACAAATTCCAGAAATGCTTTCTTTGAACCCACTGTGCATTTTTCAGTGAAAAACAAAGTTGTGGCTGAGAAGACCTGCTCGGGTCCAGCTGGGACGCAGCTCGTGATGAGGTTGCTCAGAGTTTCTGCCACAGGCATGACAGCAGAAGGTGCCACACAAGTGCTCCCTAACCCCTGTCAAGCAGGCAGCCAAAATTAACCTGTCAGTGAGCGTAGGTCTGAGCTTACACATCACTTGGCTGTCTAAAGCAAACCTGGAATTGTCCTCATGAGTCATTTTGCAAGCAAGGTTGTGGGTGCCATAACCCCCACTCTAGAAAAAGGGACCTGTGAGCATCTGGTGCTGCAACCACCTCTGGCAGGCACAGCTCGGTGTGGGAGCACACACAGATGCCTGTCCTACCCTATCTGAAGGTCACCATAACATACATGCCGTCATCTCCGACTGGACTGACCCATCCTTCCATACTTGAAGGAGCTGAGCACAAAGCCAGCTCCATCCTATTCACTGATGTATTTCACACGCAACCCTGTTCAACAGTGGAGTTTTCAACATGAAAGCCAGGGAGTGACCCACACATCTGGATATCCAGGGGCTGGAGATGAAGGTGGGAACTCAGGAGTCTTTCTCTACCTGATCGGGACCAGGGCCTGACCAGAGTTGTCCCAGGTGCTGGCTGAAAGTTCTCCAGCACCGCAGGGCTATTGGCTATTCCACTATGCTCAGGTATTGTCCTGTCAATGTGATTCCCTATAAACCAGGGGAACCCTTTCCATTCAAGATCTGAACAAAGCTAGGATTTTCACAAAAGCAAAAGAAAACAGAGGTTGTTTAAACTGGGTTAACACTTTCTGATAAGGGCAAAACAAATCTTCAGGAAAAAAAAAATAATCTCAAGTGCCTACCACATCAGACACAGGTTGCAGCCCAGATCTGCAAGTTTCCTACACTTTAATTAGTAAAAAAGATTAGAAGTGTGTCACAAAGTTAAAAATAAAACAAAAAGTACTGTTCTTTATGAAAATGCCAGGAAGGAAAAGGGAAATGATCTCCCACAGTTGGAGTAAAGTGTCACTGGAAGTTTAGTTGCAAACATCACTTCATTAGTTAGGTGTCTTGTCATACAGCCATTTCCAGAGGGACACAGTGCTTAGGACCAAGAGACATGCTGGCACCTGAACCACCTCCTATTCTCACCTCCTTATTGCTCTGCCCCAGCCTGGAGCACCTAGTGGCTAGCCTGACCTAGAAGGAAAAGGGAAGAAGCCTCAAGCTCCAGTCAAGGGCTGACAAAGTCAGAAACTTAAGTTTTGGACATGCCAGTCCCAGAAGAGGACAGCAGGCAGAGGTTGTGCAGGGATGAGGGCATGAAGCAGAGCAAATTAGTCTGCACGCTCCTAGCAAGACTTTTGCAGACCCTTGCTAGCTGTCCACCTCCCAGCTGAAAAGCTGCCGTCAGCACAGGATCTGCTTTCTGAGATCCCAGGAGCCAAAAGCCGTCTCCTGAGTAACGACTTACCCACACCTTGGCCATCAGTTGGTCACACTAAGGCAAGGTAACATCTTGCTGCCATCAGCAGTGACCTCAAGGCAGTGCACACAGGACCTGATTGTAAGATAAGCGGGGATGCCCTGCATCAGGCCACTGGTGCATCTAGACAAGTACCTGTTTCAGACAGGGTCCATAAGGAGACGTCCAGGGAAGAGCAAGAATAGGGCAAACAGATATGATAGTTCCCCTGAGCGTTCAGACTATTTTCAACTTGGGAGGTTTCCTAAGATTGTAAAGGACTACTAGGGAGATGAGCCACACCAGCTCTCTCTTCCAGATACCTGTATACTCTCAGCTGGACCCACAAGGAAGCATCAACACCACAACCTTCAATGCACTGGGAGCTACAGGAGTCTCTCTCATACCCCTGCTCAAAGAGCAGAGGTTGTGTCCATAAGCAGAGCGTGCAGAAAAGCTGTGGCATGCAGTTGCATTAATATAATTATCCCCTGATATGCCACACAACTGTCAGCCCCATCTCAGTCTGCGGAGTTAGAGCAGAGGAGTGACACTGCACTGGTAACGCACAGTCTAGTAACTGCTGCCACAGAGGGAAAACTTCTGCTAGACTCAGCTCCAGCCACGCTGATTTTCCTGAAGCCATGTCATTGCACTGCCACAGGGAACAAGGAAAATTTTCTCAATCCTCCCCAAAAATACTTGGGAGAAAAACACAGTTAATGGGACTTGTCCCTCAAAGTCAGATAGGGACATTTTAACATCTCTCCTTCTGCCTAGGGGACAGACTAAGTCTCTCTTACAAAGCCAAGCCTGGAGCAAGATGCTAAATCTAAGAAACACTCTGGGGTTTTTCTTTAAGCAAATCCTTTGCAGCAGGATATTGTGAAATCCAGACAGGGGCCACTGTTAAAATGAAATGCCACAAGCACAAAGGATAGTGCTTACAGCAGAAAGCCCGAGCGACTCCATGCATTCTCATACACTATCTATACACACACATTTTATAATTTTTAAACTGCTCTGATTCTCTGCCAGCTGCTGTAAATTTCACCTGGAGAAGGGGATCAAGTCCAGGCCTCATTAGGTTTTTATATTCTTTCTGATTGCTTTTGCAGGCCTCCAAGCCTGTCTCCAAGGGACCCCAGGGTTCAAAGATCAAATAAATTGTCTGGCAGATTTATCAGGTCTCATGGTAGGTAGCCATGTAGTAAACTTCCTTTGCTTTTCTCCCCCTCCCCCTCAATTCAACAGCAGAAAATAAAAGGGACACTAAAAAGAAGATGGCATCACATCGCCTACTTTGTCACCTCTCTGGTTTTAGGCTGCTGAGGGTCTGATGCCTTCTGCTCAGTCTTCACTGGCAGAAAGCGGTAGCAGCACAGGAAGAGAGCAGGCAACAGAAACATAGTCAAACAAGCCAGAAATAAAGCTGTTAGACTGAACATCAGGAGAAAAAAAAAAAAAACGCACAACAAAAAAGGCATTTGCAAAATCACCACACTGTCTTTCATGGAGCTTTCCTCTGGGTATGCACCCTGGAGTATTTCTGCAGAGGCTGTTGCAAGCAAGGTGCGAATCAGCCCTGCCAGATGCCTGCAGGCAGCTCTGATCCCAGCAGATCATTAGCTCAGACAACTGCTTTTACCCTTGTTACACAGCTTCCAGTCCTGTGCCGGCGTGCAGCTGGCCAGGAGGAGTACAGGCAAAACATCCCCATACCTGCCTCCAAAAGACGATGTATACATAGGGCTTGGGCTCTCCCCCAAAACTGTCCCTCCCTGCCGCGCTCCTGTAGCTAAAGTAGAAGAGCAAGAAGTTTTCTTTGTTCCCAATTTTCAGTGATTAACTGAAATCAAGAACAGACAAAAATTCTCTTGGGTTCTCTTTGAAGAAATTTCAAGTTATATACTCTAAAATGTAAGCCTGCAGCACAGCCATTTCCATTCCTGGGGAGATGGTATGGCCCAAGTGTCCCTGTTAGGAGGAAGAAGCCTGAGCTGGAAGGTCAGCCTGAGAATGTGGGACAATGCAGGACTCACGGCACTCCCAGGCAGCGATTAGCCAGAGCAAATGAAGAAAACCAGAGGGGTTTGAGGAGCAGCAGTGGATTTTCAGCTGAGATGGGTTGAGGATACAGGAGAGGCGAGGCTTGCAGGAGGTGGTTATAACTTCTATGAAACCAGTGAAGATTGCTGGAAGGACAAGAAAAGGATTAAGGTGGAAAAGCATGGGAGCCTGGAAACTCACCTTTTTATTTTATTTTATTTTTTAATCTCTGGGAAGCCAAGATGGCCACACAGGAATGGGTAGGAGCAGCAGTGGCCACATGTAATCAGTTATGTGGCACGGCAGATGGTGTTGGTCAGGAATCCTTTCTCACGAGACTTAAAAGACAGCCAAGGCAAAGTGGACATGGTTCTGAAGGGTGTCATTATGGAGAAAGCCTTCCTACCACAACAGTGTCACCTAGACTGCTTTTGCCTAGGTGACCTCCAACAGATACTTGGCTGTCCTGCCATTAGACAACCTCCATGAGATTTTTGCGTGTCAGGAAAGCAACATTATATCTACACCTACCCATCATCCTTTCTGCCTAACAGCATCTTATGCCAGCCAGCATGGGGTAATCTATATAGACGTCATCCTCAGCACTGCTTCCCCTCTGCTCTTCACCCTAGAGCAACAATATAGGGTTGAGCATCACCTCTTGACATCAGGCAGGGAAGCATGTGTCAAGAGGCATGGCTTTTGCTCAAGGAAGAGAGCATCTCCAGTATTTAACACGAGGGTAAGCAGGTTGTAAAAGCAGCTGAAAACCCCTCAGAGTAGAGGCACAAACCTGAGTGCCTCACAAGACACAGGGATGCTCTTGCACCAAGTTTGACCAATCAATGTCATGATTTCCAGATTTATTGCTGCAGTTCTGCAAGGGGTGAATGCACAAGATCAGAGTTAGAAACATTCTTGTGCTGCCAGCAGAAATCTGTGGGGAAAAAATGCATCCAAGCATTTTATTCAGATATTGAGAGAAGGTTTAGTACCACAGGACTCCCAAGCCAGACTGATAGCTCTCTTGACAGGTTGACTCAGAAGACGAGCCAGGAAAGAAAAACCAGGAGCAGAAACAAAGCGGAGACAAGCAGAAACACAGGACTGGGCAAGACCAGCTGCCCATAATGTGTCACAGGAGTACTCCACCAGGGAGGGGGCAGACGGAACAGGACATTTCAGCACAAACTGAACCTCCCCAAACTTGGTGCTGCTGGGAATCCATTGCTAGTCAGCTCACTAACAGGCTTTCCTCTGTAGTTTTTTGGGTTTGGGGTTTTTTTCTGAGGGAGAATGGACTCAAGGGGGTCACCAAGTCCCCACCCGGCAGCCCGCACAAATGGAAACCCCCCCAAAGCTCCATTGCTGCTTGCTCAAGGTTGAAAGTGACTCCCTAGTATCGGCTCCATCCCTGGCACCCCGTGCATGCCAGAGTTGTTATATCTGCATGGTGGCTAGTAAAGACATCCTGGGAGGATTTTGAATTTGAGGAACATCTTGGTCCCTAGCAAGCATATGCAGAAGGCAACACCAAAAGACCTCAAAGAAGGACCATTGACCCCTCCTCAGGGCTCTCTCCTGCCTGATGTGGCTGCTTCGAAGCCCAGTGCCACATCTAGTGGCCTGATATCCATCTGCTCAGCACTGCGCAACTAAAGAGTCTCCTGGAAGACCATCAGGGTCACCCCACAACTGCCAGGCCATGGAGACTGTGCCAATTTTGGCCTCAACACTGCGTAAAGGAGAAGTCTATGGTCAGCCAGAGCCAGCTGGACTGTTTTGTCTTCTGCTAAGCTCTCAGATGGTAATGCTGAGCCCAGTTAATCAACTGTAGCGTTCCACCCCAGAGTTGGCTGCTCTTCGGGGAAGAGGGAAATGACTTCTATATATAGGTCGGTAAGTGCTCTGGGAATGAAAGATGCTTTATAAAAAGGCCTCCTCCTTAACATACAGCATCAGCTGTGCTTTTCAGGAGGGGTTTGGGGTTTGTTTTTTTCTTCAAATGATTTTTCCATGCACCAGCTGATCTGGAGTTATCTAAATGAATTTCCACAGGCATAAAGCTTAATCTGCTCTCATTGCAGACTTCCATATATTTTTAATATGTCAAGCAGTGGAAATTTCTCAGACCGAGTCAAGGGAGCTGTGAGGTTTACTGCTCTGGAAGATCAGAAATAGCTTATCCATCTAACAGACTTACATATAATAGCAATGCATAAGAAGCATTTTACATGGGATGGCTAAAAACAAACAGGAGGTATAGAGCAGACACCTAGATGGAGCTCCATAATGGTGCCCATGCAAAATTGGGATTAGAGCAGGCACAACACTTTCCATTGAATTTTTTTTAGTATTTTCCGCCCTACTTCAGTAGGGACTTGGACTAAAACGCTAATCTCTTTTGATGAAAACAAAATTTAAGTCCTGAGATGAAGGCTTCGTTTTCCCAGAAAGCGGGCCATATTTTATCCTTCCCATCCAGATTTTACATTGATGGTTGCTCCTTTCCTTGCAATACCACTTGTGTTAAACTTTGTGCACAGGTCTTGCAGAGCAACAGCTCCTGCCTGAACAGGATCCAGAAAGCAGAGCTCAGGGAAAGACAAAGCAATGCATAGTGCACACAAGAACGAGGTGTTTCTTCTAGGCTCTCCTGTCCCGTCCACCATGGGCCAGGTATGTCAGACCCTATGGTAGGACTCAGGATTTCCCCAAATGCTATCCCCACACTGAGACCATCCAAATAACATCACTGAATAAGGGCATAGAGGTGTTATAAGGCCATACCTTACAAGGGGAAGGGACCATATCACACGTCCATTACTGAGCCACGTGAGGATGCAGACCTGAGATCTGCCTCATGAGATGCAAGTGAACAGCGAAGTCCCATAGACTTTCTGCATGCTGCAGACAGCAGCATCGGGGACACAGCAGACTGGCTGTCCACTCTTCCAAGATTGGGCCCAGGCCCTATCAGCAGCTGGAATTGCTGCTCGCCAGACAGGAGCGAGTCAAGTTTGCAATGACTAAAAGATCCCATGGCAGAGCTCATTCCCTCCCACTTTGAGCAGCTCAAATCTGGGTCCGAGAGTAATTCAGCAGATACCTCTTGTACTAATGAATCCAGTCTGGTGTAATGAAAAGGGGCCTCACTACACACCTTTACCTCTCTTCTACCATGTCTGGTAACCCTCTTCCATGGCGACGTCTACCACTGCATCAGTGTGCTACACGGCTCGCAGCAGCTCCTCTGTGGTAGGACAGGTCACTCTGCATTCAGGAGATCTGATGAAGACTAGTTACCCATGACATTAATGGTGAGATTCCTCTAAAACCTATTAAAGGTTTGACTTTTTTTAAACCCAGAAGAGAAAGATAAACCTTTTCTTCCCTCAAAGCTGGCAAAATGTAGGATTCTCCTTGTCTAGGCATTGCCATCTAAAGTATAGCTGCCTCCACTTCAGGTTGGAGGTGCAATTTTATTTTTTTAATATTATTTTTTAAATAGTCAATGGAAAGAAGCGTCTCCAGAGTGAGACTCATCTCATAAAGAAGAATCCCACCCTAAATCCTTTGGAACCTCTTTTACCTTATGAAATCCTTGTGAAATGGTCTAATTGGCCCAAAAATTATTAAGGAGGGTGACAGAAAGAGACACTGTAATTGCATTAGCCTCACCGCCTGAGGAAACGAGGCTAAGAAAATCCACTACAGAAAACAGAAGGGTGGAGTTTCTCTTCCACTGCCCAGGCCAATTTCAACACATAGAAATCCCACCCATGCTCTTTTGCTCACACAAAAAGCTTGCAGTATGCCTGCTGCCTCTCCAGGAAGGAGAGTGGGTGGAAAAATTACATCACGATTCAGTTTCTCCCCCATTACCCTTTTATTTAAAGACATTTAGTGCTAGAAAGTGGAAGGAGCAGCCAGCATCACGGTTACAGACAGCAAGGAGATGACAGCAGGGCAAGTCCATCTAGACAACATTCAGTTGCTTTGTTAAGCCTGCCATAACAAAGGCTCAGGGAAACCTCATCACAGTTTTCCAGTACCTAAAGGGCAACTATGAAGAGGATGGAGGTTCTCTCTTCACAGGGAGCCACATGGAGAGGACAAGGGACAACAAGTACAAGTTGCACCATGAGAGGTTTCATCCTGATATAAGAAATAGATTTTTTTTTTTACAGTAAGAATAATCAATCACTGGAACAACCTCCCCAGGGATGTGGTGAAAGCCCCATCACTGTTGGTTTTCAAGACACAACTGGACAGGGGTTTAGATCATCTATGGGGTTTTTTCCACCAAAGGTTGTACCAGATGATCTTTTGACATCCCTTCCAACCTGGGCTGTTCTATGATCACAAGAGTTACTGTCCCTAAAATGATCCATGCTATTTCAAGCCCATCTTATACCTCCTGCAACAGGAAGGTCTGCTCCTCACAGGGGACATCACTGCTCTTCCTTCCCTGCTTACAAAAGCTCTCTAAGCCTACCTGGTGGGAGTGAAAGGCGTGTCCCACATCAATTTAAGTCACAAATACTTCCAGTAGCATTTGCTGGGTCTTGCCTACACCTTGCTGCTCCTGCGCCCTCACTTATTCGTTGGTGAGAAATAGTACTTAATCTCTGAAGTGCAAAAGGGTCAACTTCACTCACCTTTCGCTATGGGCCATGAAGGATCCTCCGGGCATATGCTTCCACAGTGATCTCTGAGTGTTGCCCTGCTCCAACACAGGACACAAAACAATTAATTGCATCCAAAAGCACTAGGAAGAGGAGCATTGACCAGATATTTGCTCCACCACAGTGAGGGACCAGCTGTACTTATACACTATGACGTACCTGCTACTTGGTGTCTCAGTATTGATGTCTGAAAATAAAATGTCAAGGTTCCCAGTTAACAAGGGGTTACCAGGATAACAAAGGATTTAACTGTTACTTGGGATCTGACCTATTACCCCCAACCTTGCAGTCAGTATGGGATCATCCTTGGGCAAAATACAGGGTAAGAGAAAACATGGTCAAAGTCCAGCCTGTTGTTTGACAGACCAAGAGCCTGCTCAGTTCCCACCTCTACCACAGACTGCCTTGGTGATGTGCAGGCATTCGCTTTCCTTACCTGTGAAACCAAGCTGTAAAGTCATCCTCTTGTCTATTTAAGATGCCCTTCCAAGACTTGATTCCCAAAGAGAGTCAATGGCAGCCAGGCACATCCCCCACACAGGTGCTCTGCAAAGCCTCACTCCCACATTGCAAATACTTTGGTACAAGAGCTGCTGTAACAGCCCAGAAAAATGAAGCCTCTGTTAAAGTGAGGGCTGAATTCAGCTCAAGCAAAGAGGTTTCTTCCACAGCTTCCCTGAAGAAATAATGCATCAGATTAGACCTCAACTTTAGGACACTTCTCAAATGACATTTCCTTTTGCAAGCCTTTTCCCTATTCCTCTCCTCAGTTTTGGACTCCCAAAATAATGAATTCTTGTCTGCCAAAATTACTCTGGTCTCTGCCTGCTCTTCCTCCAGGCATAGAGGCTGGTGAGCATTTACCTCCAGAACTCACAAACATGCAAGCAGGCCTGCTAACAAATTAACCTTCCATCTTCCCTCCAGCCTAGCAATCAGAAAGGAAAAAAAAAAAAAGTTTTCTGCGTCAGCCACTTGAAAGACTACAGATCACCTACAAGTATTTTTATTGAGGGAGTTTTGTTCTTGTTCCGAATTGTAAATACTTTATGTCTTCCAGGTGTTGGCTACTCAGCTGTCGATAGAGTGTGTGTTAGCAGCACACACAGCTGCAACATGCAGGTGTGTGCAACTGGCAGCCAGCATGAAGCTAAACAGCTGTTGGACTGGGAGAAACTGGAAGTCATTTTCAGTCCTAATGAAGATGGTTTCTTATTAAACTTGAAGCCATGGCATGAAGTCCTATGGGCCTGGAGCAAATTTGCATCTAGAAGCAATTCCTTCGCAAACCGTTTTGGAGACTTAAATAATGGAAGACAGCAAGCAGTTGTGGGTAGAGAAGTGACAGAAAGCAGCACTGGGGAGTCTGCGTGGGCGATAGACAGCAGCTTTCAGACACATCGCTCAACACAAAGCTGCTCCCTAGATGGTGAGGGACTGGGAAGTCTTCGCAAGGCCAATGCAAGACACTAGGTAGCACAAGATCAGCACAGTCAAGAAATCAGGATGAGGAAGGAAGAAGAGTGTATCCACCTGTAGTTTTAAGAGATATTTAGAGGAGCAGAAGTGTTCACTCAGGTTGGAAGAGAGGCCAGACACTAAATCACATAAAAGCACAGGATGATCAAACAGCCCATCTAGATGTTCGATTCCACATCTTATACACTTTGTGATCTCTCACTGGTAGTTCAAATGCAGACTTAAGACCCAGAATATCTTGAGGATAAAAAGAGATCAATTAACCTAGAAGACAGCACGCACCAGTCCACTGATACATCCTGGGTCCACAGTGCTCAAGGACACAGACTTCCACTGGGAAACAGACTCATCCTCAGGCTGACTTACTTTATCCATCTCTGAATAAAGCCTTTTCACAAGAGCAAGGAAGACAACCATAACTTTGGCTCAAATCCTAGATTCCTGTTCCTGACCTTTTGAATTGATAAAATATTGTAGGGGTAAGAGGGGTCCAAACAGGCATTTGAATTTTAGTGGCAGGAAGTTTGCACTGGCTCTGTCCCTTCATTTCACACATATCCCCTTTGAAATTATCTGGTAAGCATGTTGACAGCAGCCACGAATTTTAAGCAAACATTTACAACTGTTAGTATTTGTCCCCTGGGATTTCAGTTAGTCCATCTTCTGGTTGTTTTGGTTTGGGTTCAGCTGAGACTGAGACAGTTTCACATCCCTTCCAGTTTTAAGTTCACAAAATGCTTTAAAATAACTGTTCAGTCCTGGCTTGGGGTAAGGGGAAAAGCAGTGCATTTGCACACCCACTCCCTTTAGGACCAGCTCAGCTCTGGGTTTGTCATTTACAGTCATGACCAAAGGAGCCCCTGGAGCTGATGCCACACCAGAGATTGCTCTGAGATGCTTATCAGAATGGTGAAAAAATAAGGCAAACAATAAAGTGTGAGGACCAAATCATGAGCTGATATGAGCCAATTTCACAGGCTTCAGAGACTCTGTAAAACAACACCCCAGCAAAGAAACATCACTTGTTCTGTTTCCAGCCATGAACACGTGCCCCACCAATCCCCTTTTGAGCACGCAGCTGAACAGCACAGCTAAGCTCACAGCTATTTGCTTCTCTGTTGGGTTATTTTTCTCCATTTTAGCACTATGGCAGCTCAAAGGTAAGTCAAGCACCAGGGCCAACTGGGAGCATGTAGTGGGGATGGGGCAAGGATCAGGTCAGATAAACTTCTTCCTTTCTGGACTAAGTCTGATGTAAGAGCTGATAGCAGACAACAACAACAACAAAAAAACAAAAAACAAAAAACCAAAAAAACCCCACCAAACTATTTTGTCTCTAGCATTCCTTACAACCAAGTGGAAATTGGGCACCTAATTCTCCTCAGCAGGTAGCAAATGCCTTTTACACAGCTTCATATATGGTTTACATCAACTGGGCAGCACTGCCACAGAAAGGCATAGGTCTGTTTTCTCACCACCCCCAAATGTATTCACAGGACCAGTTTCATCTCAGCTCGGTTACCCAGTCTCGTTCACCATCCAGTGTCAGATATTTGTGCCATTAAAAAGGAACAAGCAGCCAGGGCAAGCAGTACTGCTTCTTTTGGCAGTGGCCCTGGTTTAATCACTATGTTAACTTACAGCTCAAGCCTTTTTTTGGTAATAAAAATGAACCAATTCAAATTGCATGTAGAATTTTGATTATAGGAGAACTAACAGCAAACTTGCTTGCTGCCCAGAGTGGAGAGAGAGATTATTTTTTCAACTGGACCATTTGCTGAATGTGTCTTTGAAGCATGGGTTCATCTCCTAAGACAAAAAAAAAAAAACAAAAACACAAACTCATTGCCCATGGGCAACTAGCAGGTTAGAAGCCTTTTGCTGTGCATCTTTCTTAACCCTCAAATTCATAGGTAGAGAGTGCTTAGCCTGTTCCTAACAAAACTGGAATGAAATCAGTGTATCAGGGAAAGATTTAATCACCTTCCAATAAATATCTTTTTGCTTTTGAAAGGGAAATTACTTCTGAGAAAAGTCCAATCTCTTCATTTTAAGAATGTGTGAAAACAAACCCTTGGCCTTAATCTTTAAATTTCCTGAACTTTAGCACTTTTTGCAGTGCTCTTAATTAAAATTGGTTGGGTTTATGTATATACTTTGCAGCAATAAACCAAGCCTTAGGTGCCTCCTCTGTAGTGGAAAATGGGCTGTGGTGGAGAGGGAACATCTGCAGCCCCTGGAGTCATCCAAGACCTGGCTGCACATGGTTATTAAGATGTCACCCTTAAAAACCAGTGAAAAGGTTAATTCCCAAAATTACCCCTTTAACATTGGGCAGGTTTGGACCATCTGAAGGCAGAGGAGCTGTTATCCCGTTCTTCTCCCTCCCTCGCTCGCTGTGACAGTTTGCACCAGCTCTACAACGGATGGACAGTGTGCCCTCACCACTCCATGCATCACCACCTGACAGGTGCATGTGGAAGGGTTTGGCTTTCCTGCTTTGCAGTACATCAAATTCTGTCTTGCAGCTGGTTTAGTGTAGCCTACTGGCTGGTTTTCCATCAGACCTGTGTGAGAAAGCTGGGTTTTCCCTAAAAAAAAAAAAAAAAAAAAAAAAAAAAAAAAAAAAAAAAAAAAGAAATCAATCTTTTTATTTAGACCAAGGTTATATTTTCCACAGGAAGTATTGACTTTCTAAAAAGAGAACTCTAAAATGCTTTGAACAAGCTACCCACCACTCAAATTTGTGTTTTTCTTTGCCAATCAACTGAGTAGAGACTCTGTCTCCCGATGTTCATCATGTGAGGAGGGTCCCCAAAAGGGAGACAATCCTGTTGAGAGGAGGGCATCATCCTTTCTGGGAAATGCAGTCTGACCTGAGAAGACAACCTATAGATAAATAAGACCAGAGAAAATGCTTGACAGGTATAAGTGGCAGCAGATGGCCAAGAAGCACAGTAGCTACTACACCATCTTGTACCTCCAGCACAGGATCCAACTGCATGCATGCAGGTGTGCCCACATCTACAGACCATTTCCACCCCACGCTGCAGTAGAAAACTTGGAGTATCTCATCTGTAGTCAGGACTCTGCTGTAACTGGCTGCTGCTTGAACTGAAGACCAGCTTGAAATAAAATCCACATCACCCTGCCACTTCCAAATGGATAGCATTGTTAGGGTCCTCAGAAGAAGCTATGGTCTCTATCTTGCGCATCAAATCATTACCAAGCTTTAATTAACAGGCAGATCCCACAAAGCAATGAAGTCTCACTTGGGTCACACTGCACAGTCTTCAACTCCAATGATTTAGCTTAACACATAACTTGCCACCAGGCCCCATGTTAGACAGAAGTCTAATCAGTGGAGAGGAGTCAGCGTTTCTGGAGGATAACCCAGAGGACCTCTGTGAAGTGCTTTGCCTCTTTCCAGTAAGCCCACAGGAGTCTGGGCTCCTGAAGGTACGTTCAAGCCCCCAGAATGGGTGGCTCAAACACCAAGATCAAG
Organism: Harpia harpyja; assembly: GCF_026419915.1. Taxonomy (NCBI): domain Eukaryota; kingdom Metazoa; phylum Chordata; class Aves; order Accipitriformes; family Accipitridae; genus Harpia; species Harpia harpyja. Next base: position 89,758,704 of record NC_068941.1, read on the forward strand.
GGTTTGTCTGCACAGACACCTGAGCCAAGCTTGCACTAGTGAGGTTCACCCAAAAGCTGTACTGGGATAAAGCTCTCACAGCACCAAGAGTTGCTGCTGTTTGGTGTCCAAAGGAAAGCAGGAGCCAGCAGCAGCCAGCACTCCTTTTGAAACCATTGGAGACCCAGACACAAGGCATTTCTCAGCTCAGAGGTTAAACCCAGTCATCCCAGCTCCCAAACACAAGGTGGAATGTCATGACCGTAAGCTTCCTGGGGCAGGAGCTATTTCTTCATTACACACCTGAATATCACCAATGCAGGGACTCCAATTCCCAGTTTGGGTTCTGGATGTGTGCTACAGCAGCACTAACACTCAAAATAAAAAAGTAATTTCCCCACTGATTTGTGCCTGCCAAGAGGCACGCTCCTGACCATACTTACCTCATACATGAAACGGGATCATAGGAGCACAGCCATGTTGCCTTAGTTGGGTCACAGCAGCCTGAAAAAAATAAGTTTCAAGTGCATCCTTTGCCAAATATGCAGAGCCAAGTTAGAAAGACCAGTCCTGAATTGTTTGAGCACATTATAATATATATAGGAAGATAAAGTGTTTCATTTTGTCACATTCACATAAAAAGTTGAGGCAGATCTTTTTCTTCTATTTAACCTAATGCATTAAAGTCTTTCAAAAAGCCCTTAACATCTGATAATGGGAGGGGTGAAGGGGGGAAAACAATTCTTCAGCAGAGAGAAGACTTGCCCTGTAGGTCAGCCTTAAAAGGTACTTCATATATCTTCTTGTTCCTCAGCAGGCCAAAAAATAAACTCTGTCATTTGCACTGTTCTCCTGGCAGGTCATTGTTTCTGATAATTGAATACCCTGGCAGTTACTTACATTTTGAACAGTATTTTAACAATGGACTGAAAGCAGTTACAGACCTCAAAAGTATGTTTCCAATATTCATTCTCTTCATTTAGGATAATAACCTTAATAAATTTGAGCTTAATTTAATAGAGAAATTATTTCATTTTATTAAGTTACTGATTGATCACTCCAACATACTTCTATTAGGATTCAGCTATTCAATAGACTAGCTAGCTTTGACCCAAGTCAGTAGAGCTAAATTTAACCTTCCTCCAGGCCTTTTAAGCTAGATCAGAAAGTTTTTACCCAAAACTCACACTGGGAACCTCACCAGGCTTCCAAAAGTCCTGAGGAAGCAAGAGAAGTCCACTGGGGTCAGAGGGTGCAGCACAAGCCATAAGTAATATCTGACTCTGTGTAAGAGCTACGAGACATCTGTCTATTCCTCCCTGGGAGGAATTTCATCCCCAGCAGACCATTTCTTCACACACATCATCCCCACAACGTCTGCATGAAGGTTTGTTGACACGTTTAAGGAGCTGGATGCCGACCACTGTAAAGGTGTCACTCGGACACGTTGAACCGCTGCCTCTCCCATCACCTCCCATGGTCAGAGCTCGGACAAGACCACACGGACTTCTACGACCTGAGGAGCCACTCTCACTGCCAAAGCATGACACGGTGAGAGGGCAATGAGCAAAGCACCAGCCACAGCAACCTGATACTGCTCATACTCCCTGCGGGACCCAGAGCTGTAGCGAGGAGGAGGAAGGGGGACAGACAACAAGAAAAGGAGAAGGCAACCGAGGAAGCAGCAGCAAAGAAACCAGATTCCAGGGACTAGGGACTGACAAGGGTGAGCAATAACAGATAGGGGAAGGAAAACAGGAACAGCAAGGCCTGCATATACAAGAGCTTGGGAGTCACTGATACATGGTAGGGCAGCTGGGTCCCTTTGCTACTGCAACCCAGCAGCTATCACCACCAGGTACCAGTTAGCCTCTCCTGGAAAAGAAATTCAGTGTGAGATTGAACTCCAGACAGCCAGAAAGTAGACACATACACCTAAGACAGCCACCATAGACATTTACTCAATAGAGAGCGTCAGGGATACCTTCTCATTGCACCTTTGCAGAGTAGCTAAGGCTTAAAACCCCATCAAAAAGCTATTGCCCCAAGAACCAAGGTGAACCAGTCAGAAGAAACAGGTCTTGCCTCTCTACCACTCCTCAGAGCTCTTCCACTACCTCCCTCCCAGCACCCACCCCTCTTTAAAAGCTATAATGATCAACCCTACGTTATATAGCCTCCCCAGCCCTCCCATTTGCAATCACCTCCGGGAGCATCAGGAGTTCATAGAGTTCAGCTGCTGAAAAGGGTTCATCTCTCTTCCCTCTGTATGCTGTTTTTTCTGCAATTCCCTTTTGTTTCTTAGAGATGCTAGTATTTTGATGATCTTTGAAATTATCACCATTTAGCTGATGTAAGATTGCTCTCAGAGACCCCCTTCCTCATCCTAACACAATTTTAATACTGCCTGGGTGCTCAAAGAGCACTAGTGGAAATTGAACATAAAGGTAGGTCAGCCCATGCCATCCATTATGTGCCCTCAGCTGGAGCCCACGTTGCCAGAGATGTTGTACACAAGCAGAGCAGGGCTCAGTCCTGCCTGGGGCTGCTGGGAGAGATTCTCCTTTCAACTGGAAATCCCAGGGGTTTCCCACTTGTTTTCACCCAGGGTTGAAGCAAAAGGTTGAAATATAAAGTATCCTTCTGCAATGGTGTCAAAGGAGAGCTATATTCTGTTCCAGCGATTGTGTTTGCTGAGGTGAAGGAGGGACTGGAGGTTTCTGGAACAAGAACAAGACCTTGAAGCACATCTGGGAGGTGTGGAGCAGGGTGGATGGAGTGAGGACACACAAATTAACATAAACTACAAATAAAAAGCTGTTGTTCATTGAAATGCACTAAAAATGCTTGGCGCTCCATTTTGGACCAACCTGCCTTTACCTCTGTGGGGAATAAAAGAGAAAAAAAGTACCTTGACAGTGGTATTAAAAGACTATTTAATTTTAAATCCATCTCTTCCTGCCCTTCTTCTGAACCACTGCTACTTGGCTGTGGGTGTCAGCAGAATGGGATGATGCCTAAATGGGTTGGGTTGGTAGGGACACGGGATCTGTTCCCTAAAAACAGACTCTTAGTGTAAGATTAGGAGGGAATCGGAGGCAGTGATTTGGCATTGTGAAGTGCAGGAGGTAGCAGCAGGGAAGGAGGGGGTCAGCATGTGCCTGGGCAGCCATGGAGCTTCCTGCAGGAGGATGGGGAGAGGAGTGAAGGAGTTATTCAATGTTGGGTGAGTCTAGCTGAGTCAAGGTGAAAGAGAGGGACTCTACTACGGGAAAGCCAGAAAAAAGCCTAAGAGTGGTAGAAAGAATCAATGAGCTGAAATGGGCAAAGAGATCACAGCTGAAAGGATGCAGGGTTTGATGGAGGAGCAGGAGTTGGGCGGAGGTGGGGATGTGCTAAATGAGAGAGGCAGAAATTACAGCTAAAAGAGCCGAGTGAAGGGACCTCTTCTTACGGTGCTTGAAGTCCTCCCACTGACTTCCTCAGGTCTCCTTGAAAAGCAGCCTGTGGCTAGGTGATGCAATTGAAAAGAGAAAAGTCTGTAAGCAGCCTGTGTTAAAGGAGTTTTGTGTGTGGTTAAGAGCTCGGCTCCATGTCTTTATCCCAGAAGATCCCAGGTTAAAGATTTAGGGATCCCTCTGGAAAGCATTACGTATTTAAACCAGTCCACTTTGGCGCCTAGCTTTTGCTGGACTTTAAGGAGGGATAAGGAATGTGGGAAGATCGTGGTGCCAGGGGAGTCGTTCAGTGAGAGCAGTGAACCCATGGGCATTCAGCAAGCAAGGTGGCAGGGCTGAAATGGTAAAAAAGAGTTGTACTGCAGCAGGAAGATTCCTGAACTGTCTCAGATAACTTCTCCACCCATAAGTTAGTATTTCAACTAGCAAAGACCGTGGTGGGCAGGGAGGCAAGTAAGATTTCTGCTTTTTCCCTTCAGGAGCTTACTCCAGAGGGAAGTTCACAAGTAGGACACATTCCTCTGGTAACCCCTGGAGTCCATCCATGTCCCCAGACCTGTCCCCAAGTGCCTTGTCCTCGATCCGTGGAGCACAGAGTGGGACAGTGACTGCAGAAAGCCAGCAGGTTTTCTTTGTCCGGTCACCACACTGGCGGTCTCTCTTGGCTGCTGTTTGGAAAGGCTGTGTGCAGCGTGGAGACCTCCCCAGAGGTTTGACTCAGACGCTACCGTGTGGCATTTGGACAGCTCCAGCATCTGCAATGCCTCGGCATGACCCTTTCCAAGGAGATAAATCTGCTGACTTTCCTCCTGCCTCATCCAAGTTCCAGGAATTCCTCTGCCCTCAATGGAGTTCCCATTCACCCTCCTGTTTCTCTGTGAACCCAATAAATAACCTGAACCGTTCCCAAAAATACTGAGCATTTCATCTGGCATTTAAAAAAAAAAAAAAAAAAGTGATAAGCAAAAGAGACTAGAAATTACTTTAGATGCTGAAATTCTAGGTGTTAATAAGTAACATGCAGTCCGGCCAGCTGGGTGGTTTTCAAAGGCAGGTAAACCTATGAATATGTTTTTTATCAACTCATCTAATTTCCTTGACAGATGGGGCGGGGGGGGGGAGAAAGAAAAAAACTCAACTCCTTGATTTCTCACTCTGAGCCAGACCTGAAGAATGAGAAATCTCAAGCTTTCAATAAATGTTTTACATGGATAAAAACTCTATTTTTGGTTCTGCTGTGTAAAAACAAAAGAAAATGAATAACATTGTCCCTGTTGGAGTCAAGCTTTGTTTCTCCTTTTTAATTCTTTTTCCTTTCCACACTGTGAAGGGAGCACGCCAGGGTCAGGCACAGTTCAGAAATATATACAGTCCAGGCAGGATTTTACAATTCCCCTCAGCAGGAAGATTGGGTTCTTCTCTGACTCCCAGATCCACAAATGAAATGAATTTCTTCCGTAATAATGAACGCTGGCCTGTTCCAATACAGAAATGGCACCAGTACAAGGTAGAAATGAATCCAAAGAAGATGGTCTTGAAATATCTGCTACTGCTTGTTATTAGATTTCCTGCAAAAACTACAATCTTTCATTAAAAGTTTTATATCAAGGAACAGCGGTCCGCCAGCAGTTGTTTAACTTGAGCGCAGTGAAGTGCTCTAACCTGGCTTGCTTTCCCCAAAAAGGGGATTAAAACAGATGAGTGAATTCCTGTAATGCTGAATAATAAGTACGAGCAAAACAGCCTATGGTGGAATAGAGTAGTTTGTGTGATAGCCCAGGGCAGGAGCATATGAGGAGAGACAAACAAGTCTCAGTTTCATCATTCGTCCCTCTCCGATGTGAGACTCGCCATTTCTATTCAGCCACCGGTAGGAAAAAGTGCAACAGCGTCATCTAGACCTCAGTAATATTTCCAGGACTAGAGAAGAGCTCCAGGCCACTTGGAGGAGAAGCATCTGGCCACAGTGGCATACCAGGGGAGCTGCTGGCAATGCGGTAATGGAGGAAAAGGAATCTCCTTTTCCGTCTGGGGATGGAGGTGGATGGGAATGGAAGGAAATACCCCCTCCAGAATACCCATTTCTGATAAGAATGGTTCTGTGCTGGCCACAACCGGTTGAGGTTGGGACAAGACCCTTTGGCAGCCTCAACACCTTCCTGTGGGCATGGTAGCAGCCAGGCTCTGCTTGCTGTGGAGGCTGGAGACCAATCCCTCTCTCCTTCCCCATTCGGTGGGGGTGATGTGGGCACCACCACCCCATTACCTCCCCTGCCCTGTTCCCCACCCTCACCCCTTCCCCTGAACCTCGCAGAACAGGTACCACTTGCATAGCCTGGAGGCTTCCCAGCCAAACAGATGTAGCAGCAAGGAGCTGGGGAAAGATGATAATCCAGCCAATTAGCAATCAAGGACTGAGCCATGGCCCACCTACGGACTCACCACTGTCCAGCATCCAGCCTTGGATCTCTTTCCAGCTGATACCATATGCAGGCAGTCTATTTAAGAGCTTGCCTTTTGGATAGAGCCTGCTGGAATCTGTACTGTTTTTACTACTTCTTCAGGCCAGTTTTTCTCAGTCTTGGCCAGCACCCCTGATTTCCAGCCTCCTATCGCACTGTAGTATCGTTTTATTTTATTCTCGGCAGCTGCTTGAGCTTCCAGGCAGGATAGACTGGAACTGAGTATTTTCTTGGAGAAGCCTCTTGCTTCTGGGGTGGGTATTGGTTGTGCAGCCAGCCTGAGTTTCATCAGGAGCAAAGAAATTAAAGCCTCACACCAAGTTCTGCATTGCTTCATCATCGAGTGAGCCACCTGATGTGACATAAGGGAAAAATGCGGTCTCCTGAAGACAGTCCCTTGCTCCCTCCTCGCTGCCCTACTTTCCTACCTTGACGAAGGTATCACCCCTCCCCGGGGCTGCTGCAATCCGCGGGGCTCTCTCTGGCTCGGAGGGCATGTCTATACCGTGTGAATGAGCTGGCAGGGCCGTGTGTGCCTGGCAGGCTGCCCGCCTCTCCTGTTAGAAACCTGCCTCTAATAAGCCCTGCTGCTGCTTCCAGTCCCCAGCTGGCAGGAGCACAAGCCTCTCCGCTTGTGCTCCGTTTCGTAATGTCACCACACCCTGAGCGTGCACTGCTCGTGTGACAGCACTCCTACGAACCGCGAGGAAGTTGAGGCAAGGGAGATTTAAGTTAGATATTAGGAAAAATTTTTTTACTGAGAGGGTTGTCAAACATTGGAATGGGCTGCCCAGGGAAGTGGTTGAGTCACCGTCCCTGGAGATATTCAAAAAGCGAGTGGACAGGGTACTTCAGAACATGGTTTAGGGGGCATGGTTAATGGTTGGACTCGATGATCTTGAAGGTCTTTTCCAACCGAAATGATTCTATGATTCTATGAAGCATTGCATCAAAACAAGACTCATCCTCCCCCAGCGAAGCTCAGTCTCCTTTATCCAGCCATTCACTTGCTCGCTGGCCGAGCAATGCACTCGTGTACGTGCGAAGAGGGCCAGGAGAAAGGATGGAGGACCACTAGTTAATGGACTCGCCATTCCAGTGGCCCACTGCTGTCCTCCATCCCAGCAAGCTCGCACCGTAAGCCACGATGTGGGGTGCAGATATCTCTGCCAGCTCCAGCGCAGGCATGGGGAAGCGGTCCCAGGAAAATGATGAGCCCCCAGGAAGGAAACGTGGAAGCAGTGTTTGGCGCTGTGCATCTACAGGAGAGGTTTAATCTTGGAAGGGAGAAAGGAAAAATGTTTCAAGGACTGTTAGGCAGAGAGACCGCCCTTCCTCCAAGACACAGTACCTTGGGAATCCTGTGATTAACCTGCGCTGAGAGATGTCTTCTGCTTAGCAGCAGCGGAGACAGTGAAATGAAATTCTAGATCCACTTGCAAGGGGAATTTGGTGCTTGGAGGATAAATACCTATTTTCATTTTGGAAAATAGACCAGGCTCACCCACAGACTCTGGCACAGAGCTCCACGGGAGCGGGGAAGGGGGTCAGGGCTTTGGTTTCACGTCTCGTTGGAAATATGGCACGCACCCCTCATTCCTTCCCCCAGCAACATTTTGTTTCTTGCTGACTTGGGGGAAGGGTATGGCCCCTTCCAGGCCAGCCCCTCTTTTCCTGCAGCATTGCAGGTTCTCTGCGGAGGTCGGCTGCCCAAGAAGTGGCAAAGAGGCCAAATCTCTGTAGGGGCTGCTGAGAACACAGCTGGAGGTGGCAAGGCTCACAGGCAAAAAGCAACTTGCTGACAATGTTCAGCTAAGGGGGGAGGGTGGCTTTTTTTTTTTTTCTCCTTTCCAGCTCCAAGGAACTCCCTGTTCTTTGCACTCCAGAAGCTTCTGGCATAGTAAAAAAAATAGAGCCGAAAGCCATGCATGGGAGCTGGCAAACAGAGGAACAGAAAAGCAGGTGGGGTCCTGCATGTCTATTCCTTTACCTTCTGGAGAGAGCTTTCCATGTAGGGTCCTTGAGGGAGTTGCTAATGGTTGGGCCTGAAGACAAGGCTGAGATGCCATTAGCAGCTTTTTGCTGCAGCCTGGGAAAATGAACCCTTTCCCTCAATCTGCTGCCATGAACTTTTCCCAGAATGTCTGAGCTGGACAGGCAGTCTGGGAGCAGTAGAAACCTGGAGCCATCTCTCCTGGAGCACGTCCTTGCATGAGATGTGCTCCAGCAGACTCGAACAAAGTTTGCTCTGCTTCAGCTGCCACTGTGAATAAGTTTTTCATGATCAAGTCACACATTTTTTTCTCCACACACCTCTTGCTTCTATATAATCTACATAAGTGCAAGGGGACGGTGCCATAAAAAGCGATGTTTAACCCTCGCAATCAACTGGCTCCATAGCTTTGCATGTGAGCTGAAAGCCATATGCCTTACAAGTTCTTCTGCCAGAGGACTTCTGGAGACCAATGCCTTCAGGAAGGCATGGAGACCAATCCATCACGCCCAAAGCTTGTCCTTCCCTGCAGCTCCCTGAAAAGGAGCCAGTGTTGTTTTAGCCACCCAGAGATGCCAAGCCAAAAGCTTTAAAATGTATGGTAAAAATTCAGACTTGTGCCTTGTCTAAGTAGGGAAGATGGGGAGCCTTATGATGATTATTTCATGATTGTTTTCTTAATTTTCAGCTTATTTATGGATGTGGCATGAGGCTATACTGTTATTTACCTTTCCCAGTTCTACCCTGGGTCCAGTCTGAGATCTCTTTGTGCATCCCAATTTTTCTGTTAAAATCTTGAACTAAATTCCATTTCACACATTTTAATATGAATGATTTCACAGCGGATCTGGCAAAAAAATAGCATTGCAACTTCTTATTATCAGAACAAACTCTTTATTATTGTTCACAAATAAAGAGAATTTTCTTTAAGTCCTGTTAAGGTTAGCATTCTCTAATTTGGGTAATAATGTTCATTGAAAACCAAAAACTGTATATTCAGCTTTCTTGTATATAACTTCACTTCTTTACCTTTTTACGTGCTGAGAATTCCCAGGAAATCCAATAATTCAAATTTAAAAAAAAAAAAATCCACAAAAGATGTTTGCTGACAAAGCCATTTATCTCCAAGCAAATGAAATCTGACCTAGCCTAGCCTTACGTGAAAGCAGCCTTTGACTCCATAATGAGGACTAAAAGGGCTTTTGTTTAAAGAGCTACTTTTTCAAAGTGGTCTAGAAGGCTCATGTATCAGTAGATTGGCCTGAAAATTGCTGCAGTGCCTTTGTAGCTGAGGTGGGTCTCGTGGTGCAAATCTGGAGTCAGAGTCTCTGGTGCGCTGGGACAGATCCTTCCCTCGTCAACACGCTGGGCATTTCTGGCATCCTATTTTTTCTATTTATTTCTTCTCTAAAGCTGTAGACAAAACAAAGCAGGTGGGACTCGACCCAAAAAAATGAGATAATTGTCCCCCTGCGAGCTGGGGAATGGCATGGAGAGCCTTCCCTGCTCATGGCAGCGGGAGAGTTTCCTTCTGGTCCCTTCGGGCTGCTGCTGTGTCCAACATCTGGCGCACAGCTATGGAGATGTCCGAGCGGTCGAGGCTCAGGTCTCTTCTTCAAAGCTCTTTCAAAGCCACGCGGCCAGAGAAGTCGAAGCCTTGGGTATAGCTGGCATGACCACCCCTCCAGGTCCTCTGGGTAGAATTGAATCCGTGTCCCAAGGTGCCAGGGAAAGAAGGGAAGCGATGCAGAAAATCTGCTTGTCCCTTGCTGTCAGAGCCTGGGGTGAAGTCCCACCTCCAGGACTGGATTTCAACATGCCAGATCCCCACAGGCTGGGAGGAAACCTCGGACTAGGGGTGTCCAGGCATTCAGCCAGACCAAGATGAGCCCAGTTGTCTCCTCGAGAGGCCCTCCATCGCAGCTGAGCTAATCTCTGGTCTTGTGACAGGAGGGGACTGCAGAGTTCAGGACACAAATCCGTTCTGAGACCTTCTCCAGAGAGAAGAGCTTTAGGAGGGGGGAGATGGTAACAGGCAACAAGCCAGGCAACTGTTCAAGCCAGTGGAGAACACTGTATGAGCCACAAGTTTCCCACTCCGTCCCGAGATAAAAGCAGATAAATAAAGACAGAAATATTGATCTTGTCCTCCAGCAGGGATGGAGTCACCAGGATGGTGGGCCACGATGGGGACGGGGACACCGCTTGGCTCCAGGAAGGCCCATTTACCAGCAAGGTGTGTGTCTGCATCACAAGCACCGAGTAGCTTTGGCAGGATCTCCGCTCTTGACAGCTTTAAACAGAGCACAAAGAAAAGGCTGTTTAAAAAAAAGAAAAAAGTCCTTATTTTAAAAAAAGCAAGAAGAAAAAAATTCTTCACATTTAAAACTCTTTTTATTGCCCTCATTGCTTAAGATAGCGTTACCATAAATCGACTCGACCATAACATTATTTGGAAACCAAAAGGATTACCACATCTATTAGAATATTTAAACCATATGTCTGGGGTTCAGAGCTCCCAGTCCCACAGTGCATGCACACACTGGCCAGCAAGGCTTCTGCTCCTGTTGGCAGGGAGCTGCTAGCTCTTCACAGAGGGGAGGACTGTGTCCCTCTCTTGATGTGGCAAATTGGGCATTTCTTTGTTCTTTTATGGCAGCATTTAGCCAGGGACTACGATGCAATTTATCAATAATATCAAAGCCACACAACTCCACCACCCCATTGCCAGCAGGAGCGTGAAGCCTGCTGTATCCCACAAGGTGAGCCACTCCAAATTAATAGGGGCAGGATGGGGAGAGATCACGTAAATTCACCTGGTTCCTCTAGGCTCCAAAGTAGATCTGAGGTGGACCAGTCCCTGATGTCTGCCTTTAGGAGTCCAAGTCATGAACAAAAAGTGACTTGTCTTAAGGGGAGGCCAAATTGGTTATGAGTAGAAAGAAGACAGAAGATCTCTCGATGCATGTTTTCCCATGGATAACATTTTTTTGGTCTCAGAGCCAGCAACAATCCCTGAAACACCTCAGTCTTCTCTCTCCTTGGATGCAGTTCACGGTCAGATGGTGATGTGTAGAGATCTTCCCAACAACCAACAGAATAGGTGGATCTCCAGGGGACAGGGTCTGAATCTTCAGCATCCCTTCCTGCCGACACAGAGGGTTGTGAAGCTTCTGAGCCACCCAACTACCCCTGCCTCTACAGAAGGATGGTAAATAGGCATAAATCCTCTGCTTGTCTGCACTGGTGCTGTGCAGTGCCAGATCCAACAACAGCATGTGAGCAGATTCTTTGGAAAAGGACAAATCACCCTTGGAGTCTTTCTTGCCATAGCCAGTGCAGAGAAGTGGCCACCTTCAACTGGGATTTTTAGGTAGTGCCTTCAGCCTGCTGTGTGTGTTTTAACCCACCCTCAGTCAAAGCTGTGTAACTGAATTATTTCACTTTAAAAAAATAAAAATCTGCTTTCTTTTAGCAGGGTTGCTTTTAAACTACATCATTTCTTGGACTGGCTTGAGACCATGGCCATACAAACACCTTCACTGACATAGCTGGGGTGGGGAGAGAGCAAGGATGGAGACCCCATGGCACGCTGAGACGATCCTCCCTAGGCAGGTTTGGTGAGGAAAGATTTGTATCGTGACACCCAGGCACAAAGTCTGACCCACTGTGAAAAAAACATGAACTGCAGCAGCATGTAGGACTCAAGTTACGATGACATTCAGCGATGGTTGGAGGGAAGATGACACCACTGGAGAGCAGGTAGGCAGTGGAAAGACAGTGAAACAGCAGATTAGGTGAGCTATAATTGAGCTATAAACATTGAACTACCATCTAAATGAGGTGAGTTGGCACATCTCTTTTTAAGTCCCTGTTTCAATAGTTTATGAACCTGCCATTTTTCAGCTATCTGGTCTGATCTTTTTCCCATTGTGTCTACACAAAGCAGGATTTTTCTAGTCATGTTCCAGCCAAAGTGGTTCTGCCGTTTCTGAAAATTACATTCACTAAAAATAGGCTATCTTATACATCAGGGAAAGGAAGATCTTACAGCAGTTTCCCCAAAAAATTCTAGCTGGAGGGAAACAACTTGAAGACAGGTTCAACCCATTCATAGATACCTTCTGCTCTCCTAGTTCAGGATGGCCAAGCTATAAATCTACCATTCACTCCTGCTTAACGCCAATGTCCCACAAGAAGAATGCTCCAAATCAGGGCCACCACAGCTTGCAGGGCTTCCCCAGGGGGGGGTTGCTCTGACCCACTGTCAGCCAATGTGGTTCCCGAGGTCAGGAAGGTCCATCTGCTCCCACCGTTCCTGCTGCAGCTTCCAAGGATGAACAGGTCAAGGCAGCGCACCTGGGTCTGAGGAGGGATGAAGGAGGTGAGGAGTAGGGTTTGGAAGAGAAAATCTGGGACACTTGGAATGACTGGGAAAGGACACTGGGACAGGAAACAGGAGGAGAAGGGCATTGAACAAGGGTAGTTGGTGCTTTCAGGCACAGAGGTAAGTCAAGGGCTGGAGAGCAAATCTTGGGATGGTCTCAAGGTGAAGGCAATTGAATATCACAGAGGAAAAAGAGATTCCTCTGATGGGAGAGAAGGGTCCACACAAGCTTTAACAAACCTTCTTGGAGGGCTTGGCACTTCTTAAACATATACTGAGTAAGACTGTCAGGAGGTGGCTGGCACGCTGCAGTGAAGACAAGAGGGACCGGTCAGGAACCTCCCATCTTCCCCTCCCAAGGCTGCTCTTTGAAAAACACTTAGAAAAGTCCATGAAATGGTCCCCAGTGCTTGAGTATGTGGGAAAATTGACTCCAGCCCACTTTGTCCAGGCCCCATTGTAGAACATAGGCATCTTCTCTCCTTTCTTTTTTAGATCTGTCTTCGCTTTAGCTACTTGGAGGCAAAGCAGTCTCATCTGCAAAGGAAAAGTATCTGGATGTCTCTGCAATGGGGCCCAGAGAGGGAATCCCTGGAGAAGCTCTGAGGGGACAAAGGGCTCTACATTCAACAGGGTCACGCTCAAACCGCCTGTCCAGCACCCGTGGGCTGTCCTCTGCCCTGATACAGGATCTTTGAGGCATGGCCACACATCCAGACCTCAGCAGGGGATGGGAAATTATGCATCAGAGTCCTCTTGGCTCCATTTGTCATCCCGGGAGGATTTTTTCCAGGATTAACTGGAGGGGGTCTTCTCTCCCATCAGCCTCCAAGCCTTTTTCCAGCATTCCCTCCAGCCTGGCAAGCAAACTGAGAGTGTCCTACTGGGGTGGAAACTGTCTTGAGGAGGGAAATGGAGAGGAGATGTTTGAACAGGCTGAGGTGGAGGGATTTTTCCAGTCAGGGTATAAGCTGGGGGTGGGGATAACACTATATCAGGAGCTGCCTCATCTTCAGGAGCTTGATGCCAGGCTGCTCTGTCCGGCTGTTGTCAAAAAGCTGATTAATAGGGACAGCCCTGGATGGGACTGGGGGGGCTCTGCCTGTCCCAGTTAACACAGACTGGAAGGAGCTGGAAGGTGAGCCCAGGGCTGCAGCACCACATAGGGTTTAGCCTCCAGCTCTAGCCGGAGCCTGATTTCTGCCTCATCTGCAATGGAAGGGCTCCCTCTGGTGCAACCAGGAATCCTCTCTGCCTCTTCCTTTTTTCCTCCTTTCCTTTTTTTTCTTTCTCCTCCAAGGAAGGCATCTTTACTGCCACATACCAGTCTGTTCCACAGGGGACGACAGGATCCACCCTGACCTCTTCTTCAGAGTCAGGAAAACCCAACTCCTTGTCCCCCACCCACCACTGAAATATCCTGCCCATCCATGGACACCCCAAGAGAGACCAAAATCCTGGGAAACCTCCCCCAGGAAAGCAGGGCGGTGATCACCCACCTCAGAGAGGGCTACCAAGCCTCACAGCCACATGTTTTGAAACCATCCAGTTAATTGTGGTCATGTCTGCTGAGGATGTGAGCCCACGTTAGGAAATGTCCCGGTGTCTGGGTACCAAACTAGCACCCCACATTGCTCTCACCCTAATCCTGTTTCTGACTGAAGCTGGACCCCTTTCCCCTGTGTAAAGAAGGGGAAAAGCTCCGGAGAGAAGCTTTGGGATGGGGCAGGTTGCAAAGGTGCTTTGGTAGCCGCTCTACCTCCACCAAGGGCAGTCTGTAGCTCGAGGTGCTGCTTGCCCTCTGAGCGAGCAGTTGTCCTAGTTTTTTACAGGCTGGCGGGACAAGAGAAGGGTCTGAACTCCGCTTGCCTGGACCTGGCAAAAGGTCATCGAATAGATGTGGCCAGAAGATGCCACAGGGCTAGAAAGAGCCAGGAACAGGTTCCCTTCCCCACCAGCTCTGCACTGCTGCATATCACCATCCTCCTTATCTGAACAGAAATGAGACACTGCTCCCCTGGCAGCAAGCTGGGCAGACATCAGCTTTTCAGCCATCCGATTCCTCGGTGCAACCAGGGCAGATCCCTGCCTGCAGGTTTCCATCCCTCAGGAGGGTGCGGGTCATTCCCCCCTGCTTGCAGGTCTTCCCTTCCCTGGGAATCATGGCACCGCTTTGTTAAATGCTGCCGCTGCCGTAGCCAGAGGTGGCTGCATAGCAGCGCTGGGCAAAACACACCCTCGTGAAATAGCAGGGAAAGGGGCCTGCAAGGCAACCGGGATCAAAGGTGTGCTGCAATATAGCAGCTGTTGTTACGGATGTCTTACAGATGTGGAGGGGCACGGCTCCATCCAGGGCTAATTCATCTTTCACTCACAAAACCGATCTGGCAAGGGAGGATTTGAAAGTTCCCACATGATTTTTTGTTTGTTTCATCTTTTCCTCTTTTTTTTTTTTTTTTTTTAATTAAGTTTCTCCTGATTGCAAAACCAAATGTAAAAACCTGTAAGTCTGGATAGCCCTAGGGAAAGGAGCACTCAGAAAGTTCTTGACAAAATTATAATTCCTGCTTCACTTGTGCAGTGAGAAAATGTGCTGGATGTGAACAAGTTGCATGTATTAATTATGGCCATAGATGGCACCATGATTTAAAAAGACAGGAAAGGAGTAATTGCCATTAATGTCATTGGAACAGAGCAAATGGTTCTGAGGCAGATCCCAGTGCAATCACAAGAGGAAGAAATCTTACATAACCTTAAATAATATTTAATAACTATTTAATGAATTATTTAATAATTATACATAAATATTTTAAACCTGGTTTTCTGAGGCAATGAATCTTAGGCTGTAGCTTAGGCTAATTTTGCACTCGCTGACTAGTTGCCTGAGTAGATGGGAATGTGAAAATACTGATTTGACTATAGGCTAAGGCAGCAGCTGCCTCTACCTAGGGGAAGGGAAGGAAAGTCCTGTTCAAGAGCTGTGTAGTGATGAAGCTTGGCCTGGGAAGGACCTGGAGGGGCAAACCAACCAGGGCTGGTGCCAGACTGAGGACATGGATGCCTGCAAGACACACATCTTTGCCTGAGAAAGCAACAACTGGACAGAACCAGAGGACCAAGAATATTTTTAGTGTTACCCTCCACACTCTGGCCAGCCAGTCTCTGCACAGGGATGAACCTCGTGGTCTCTTTTTTGCAGAAGGACAAGCAAATAACTCAGGCCTGGGCTGTTAGTTTGTCCCCCTGTCCCCAGTCCCCACACTGCATCCTAGCTCCATGTCTCCATGTCTTCTCCTAGTCTGCACTCACTATTCCCCTTGTTTTTAACCTTGGCAGAAAGAGCAGTGCTTGGCTGGGCCATGGTGCATGAACCTCCTCATGGCTTGAATTCATCTCTCCAAAGCGACATGAGAAGGGGCTGTGCTGGGAGACCTGAATGGGTGCTTGCTGTTCACTGGCCAAGGGGAGAACTCCAGTTTGGCAGAGCTGCCAAATCCATAACCAAATGCAGTGGAAAACAGCAGCAGTGAAAGACCCGAAGCTCCCTCCAGCTTCTGAAGCTGCTTTCTTGGCAGTAGCCAGCCATCTCAGCATCCTTCCTGGGGAAATGGACTTTACATTCCAGCCATGCATCTCTAGACTTACAGGGATATTTTGTTTTTTTCAGACACAGCTGTGCCTCTCCCATTTTATGCACCCCTTTCCTCCTACCCCTTCCCTCTCAGACCTTCCTCTTGCTGGAAAGCCCAATTTGCTGCAGGGAATGCAAACAGAAACTCACCACAGAGGTGGGTGATGTGTTACACAGGGGCTTTGAAGTTCTTTTTATTTCCTTTAACCATGGAAAACCACCCCCAAAGATGTCATAAAATGTGCCAGAATTCAGTATGGGACAGGCAGTGGAGTAAGATATAAATATGGAAAATACGGGTGTGTACAAAGAAAGACAGAAAGGGGGGGGGGGGGGAGACAGAGAAGGAGAGGGAGAAAATGAGAACAATTAATGAAAGAACAAGAGAGAAAAAGAAAGAGAAAGGAAAAAAGAAGAGAGAGAAAGAGACAAAGGAAGAGAGAAAGAAGAAAAACAAAGAAAAAGAAGAAAGAAAAAGAAAAAGAAGGAAAAGGAAAAGGAAAAGGAGAAGAAAAAAGAGAAAGAGTAGGAGAAAGTCTAAAGCATTTGTAAGTAAATTTTGAACAGGAGAGATTGTACATGCAATTATTATAAGTTTGAGGGCAATAAAAATACCCTGTGGGACCTCACGTGGAATCAAGCTGGCGTTAAAAGGCTCGGGTCTGGGCTGAGAAGCTCATAGTTGCAAGGCACGTGGCTCCCTGGCTCGACGGCGGGTTCCTTTCCTTCCTACAGAAACAAGTGGAAAAGAGTTTGCGTGGGCCCACCTCACCATCCCAGGGCAGCGGAGCAGGGTCTGGACGAAGCCACCTTCACATGCCCTGTCCACCAAGGCAGGTAAGTGCAATCACCAGCCCTGCAATACAGCAAACAGAGGAGCAGGAGGAGGCTTCTCACAGGGGAGCCCAGTGGCGAGGCAGAAAAAAAAAAGATGATCTGGATTTGCTGAACCCCACTTGATTCCTCCTCCTCGAAACCTGCTATGATTCACGTTTTGTGAGGGCACGGAAAAAGTGAAGAGATTTAACCAAAACCACTCAGGAAGTCAGTAGCAGAGAGTGAAATAGCTGTCTGGATTCTTGTGTTTGCATTCTCCCTGCAGCTCGCAAAGGTTGCTCCTTCTCTTCATTGCAGGGATTGAGCGTTCGTTCTGAGACAGGAACGTCAAGAGGTGCCATCTGACCCCAAAGTCCAAATGCCAGCACACAAAAGCGGGGACTTTGCACACCTAAGGGAATTATCTTGGCAGTTTTCAGACCTGGTTTCAGGTCTTAAAACAGGGTCAAACCAGGGTAAAGTCACACCCAGGTCCTCAGACATGCTGGTCTCTGCGTCCAGACAGCGATGCATCACTTAGTGATGCACACGGACTGGCAGTGATCTACAGGCCACCAAACAAACAGGCTCTATCTGAGCCAGATCCTCTGTCCTAGGGATTTATTTGACCCAAACATCCAGAACTGACATCACCTTCATTAAAAAAAGGAAGAAGAAAAAAAAAAAATACACAGATCCCAACTCTCAAATTTTGGATCTTGAATTTTGTGGCAACTTAGGAGTTAAGTTCAGTCCACCGGGTAGGCAGGACCTTGAAGTATTTCTCCCCATGCTGTGCACCTGGAGTCATCTCCCATCACAAGTTTTACAGCTGACAGACCACTGGATTAACCTTTCTAAGGCAGCCGATAGCCCCTTGGAGACCTCGCGCTCTGGCAAGATGTATCTGCCAGGAAGGCTTCCAGTTGGACCAAGCACAGGATACGACCACGGTCCTCAGAGCGTTATGTTCTAATAGTTAATTACTCTCGCCGCTGGAAAAATGAAAAGTGCTTTATTTCCACACCGAATTTGCGGTGGGTGCTTGTGACCAGACTGATCCAGCGTAGCATGTTTCTTTTTTATTTATCTGTTTCACACTCGCTTCGAGAAACTTCATCTGGGTTGGGGCCCCACTGTGGTAGGCAGGCTATAAATCCATCTATCCAGTTGCTTAAAGCAATGGCTAACCACCCACCAGCCTGGATGGAAACTCGATGACCTGCTCCCTCACACCTGTGAAATTCCTCTGGCTTCGGAGCAGCCCGTCCTGATTTCAAACAGCCGCAGGGACATCAGCTTCGAACGGGGGCACGTCTAAATCTTCAGCGCTTACATACACCACCGCGGGCTTTACCAGCCATGAAGAGGGGTGTTAGCCTTTCCCTCGCCTGTGAAAGAAAAGGTGAAGAGGGAGGAAGAAAAATGAAAGGCAGGTCAGCAAACAAAGGCGTCATTCCTCCGCACTTATCAGTTTTTCTCCATATATTTCATTTATGGCTTTTTTTATTGACCAAAGGAAGCCCTGGAAACCTTGTTTTCCTTTATGCCGTGGTAACACCAACTCGGTGAGACGTAGGACTGACCACAGGCACATCTGAGCATAATTCACTAAAAATTCCAGTAAATGTTTTTCTAGTATGAAACTAATAGTAAGTAAGCAAACCCACCTCCCCCCAGGGAGCAACTAACCTTGCTGTTACCCGAGAATATTCTGCTGAACTCCACCAGCTACTCTGCCTCTCAAGTGGCACCTCTGGGCTTTGCCGGGTTCAGGTTATTGTTGATGTTTGGTTTTTCGACTGCCTCCCTGCGAGAAGCCAGGGATGGTCCCTCCAGCTCGGGGACTTGCTGGCTGTTGCTGCTGGAGATGATGGGAACATTTTGGGGAGCAGGTGCCCACCTTGGAGCCGGTGCCTCCGTGGGTTCGTGGTAACCACGTCTCTGTGCGCGTTGGGTTGCCACCGGTGGAAAACAACCACCCTGTGGCACTACCTTCTGTGTGGCTGAGACCAGGCGATTTTGGAGAAAGGGGAGTCTGCAGAGCTGGAGGGAAGAGGGAGGAGAGAGAGCTGACCAGAAATAAGAAAGGATTAGATAGGAGAAGACAGTAAGGTGGCATCGAGCAAGGAGACGCTCCCTCCCAGAGTCTCAGGATCCATCCCCATGTGATCTCCAGCCAATCCTTTTCCCTTCCCCTTGGGATTTTGATGGCTTTTCCTAATTACAGCAGTAAATTCCTTGCAGCAAACTGTGTCTGTGAGAGGATACTAGAAATGGGGGGGATGACTGACATCAAGCAGCAAATTTTGGGGGCTTTCTGTTTAACAAAACTCCTAACAAGGGAATAATACAGACATCTACAGGCTGGCTTTGGAGCCTGTTGGTTTATTCTCCGCATGTCACTGGCATGTGACTTCAGCTCCTGCTTCCCATTGAAGTCCTGCCTTGCCCATTAGAGGTTGAACATCATTATCCTTTGCTTGGCTGGTACAAAAGGAAGTGGGGGGATCAGGGATCCCATTTTCCTGAGCATCTTTCCTTGACTTTGCTGTGCATGTCTTCATCTCCATACGCTGTGTCCCTACAGTTTCCATCCATACATCTTGCTGACTGCTAGCCCATGCACACATACAGTGGCTTATCTTTTGACCTTAAACCTTTGGTTCTCACCTCCCCGTTCTCCTTCCCTGGCTACCAGGATAACATTCAGGTGGCCGAGCACCCTGGAATGGTGGTGTTTTCCACTGCTTGGAGTTAATAGCCATCCTGCTTGGGGTCACAGGATGGCATACTCCGTAACTCAACCTCCCAGATTTGTAAAGGCATGTTACACACTCCACATCTCCTAATGACAGTCTCCCAGTTTCCATGGGGGAAAGGGGAAAAGGAAATCAGCACCTCTGTGGATTGACATCATGAGACTTTCAGTAAATACCGGCATGCCTACCAGACTTAAAAGGCTTTTTCTCTTTTTTTTCTTCTTTTTTCTTTTTTTTTTTAAAGAAAGATTGAAACAAGGTAAACTGCAGCCATTTGCTATAACCCTCTGTCGTGGTTTAACCCCAGCCAGCAACTAAGCACCACGCAGCCGCTCACTCACTTCCCCCCGCAGTGGGATGGGGGAGAAAATGAGGAAAAGAAGTAAAACATGTGGGTTGAGATAAGAACGGTTTAATAGAACAGAAAAGAAGAAACTAATAATGGTAATGGTAACACTAATAAAATAAGGATTGGAATATACAAATGATGCGCAATGCAATTGCTTACCACTCGCTGACTGATGCCCAGTTAGTCCCCAAGCGGCGATCCCCCGCCCCCAATCCGCCCAGTTTATATATAGGTGTGACGTCCCATGGTATGGAATACCCCGTTGGCCAGTTTGGGTCAGGTGCCCTGGCTGTGTCCCCTCCCAACTTCTTGTGCCCCTCCAGCCTTCTCGCTGGCTGGGCATGAGAAGCTGAAAAATCCTTGACTTTAGACTAAACATTACTTAGCAACAACTGAAAACATCAGTGTGTTATCAACATTCTTCTCATACCTAGCTCAAAAACATAGCACTATACCAGCTACTAGGAAGACAATTAACTCTATCCCAGCTGAAACCAGGACACCCTGGTGAACATGTGCTGCCTTCATATGGAACTGCTTCCTTCAAACATGCCTTTTTTCTGCAAGGGCATGCCTGGGACACCCCAGTCAGAAATTGTTCTCAGCATGAAGGAAGCAGCTTTAGGACTTGCTTTAGGACTTGAAAAGCTCCATAGTCTGGAAGGATTAATTAGAGGAAGGAAAAGCAAATTGTAAGAGATGCCAAGGTGCAAAACAAGATCGAGGCTGTGCAATCGGTGGACTCCACCTCTCCCTGGTAAGCTGGATTGCTCTCCAGGTTTCACTGCCTGCACTCACCTCTTCTCTGCCTGCAGTACTCTGGACACAAGCACCTGTGAACACAGCTAAATCTGCATGTCTTCATGTGGGATTCAGTTGCCGAAACAGAAGTGTCTGTTGGTTTTTGGGATGGTCTGGGGCACCTGAGACAAAACCCAGATGGAGCTGTCAGATATGGCACCTTCGCCCTTGTGGGATGGCAGCTGGTGCAATGCCCTGAGGCTCTGGAGGTGACACCAGCAGCCCCATTCAGCTGCTCGTGGACAGACATAGAGGACAGGGATGTGGAAACCTCTCCTTCAGGCACTCTGTGCCACCAGAAGGAAAGCAGTACAGCCGGGGCATCCCGTGCCTGCTGTGTTCACTTGCCCAGTTACCTGACAGTAATGGCTCGCGTAGATCAGGGAGAGATGCTCCTGCTCTGACTCTCACGGGGCTTTTGTAAGAGACATTAGTGCAATCCTGTGAAAGGGAAACAGAGGGAAAGAGGCCACCAGGACCTTGCCCACAGTCAAAGAAACCACGCACAGAGCTGGAGCCGGGTGCAGACCCTTGAGCAGGACCTGTCCATCCCACTCCAGCCCAGGCTGATACGAAGCAGGTCTTCTCTGCCCATTGGGCAGCTTATCAGCAGAGAAAAGGACTCAGTGAGGCATCCTCAGCATCACTTCTGCCCTGCAAGGCAGGACCCATTCCTGGGCAGAGGGCACTCTTCAGATGGGTGAGCAGTTGGAGAGACACACTCAGAGAGAGTTTTCAATAAGCTGCCCTTATTCATTTGGTTAAAAATAGATGTTGACAACACTGTGAAAAGGCTCTCAGGAACTCACAGGTGCTTAGCCCTGTTGAAGCTTTCTGGAAATTGCTTCTTTTCTGTTTAACTAAAATGAGAATCCACCCAGGGCAAGAAACAGCTCTTGAACAAAAACCACTGGCTATGGAGGCATCCTGCTGCAGAGGTTCCAAGCCTTCGACAAAATATCACTGATTGGTACTTTCTTCCCGTTTTCCCTCTTGATCCATACAAAAAGCATCTCACTTTTCTTGTTTGCCAACGCATCCGGAAGGGGGAATTAGCGCAAAGCCTTTTGAAATGATTTAGTAATAAGGGTCATCTCGTTATCGCAGAGAATTAATTCATAAATAGCTTCCTCCATGAGGCTCTTAAACTCGTTAGTTTGCTTAGCGAGGTGAGTCAGTTTGCAGGAAGGATGTGTGTCCTCTCCTGTGGGGTCTGGCAGCATGAAATGGATCCCGCAGCATCCTCTCTGGGCAGCTGCACAAGGCAACTGCAGAGTCAACACTATGGGCGGCAGTAGGGCTATAAAAATGCGTTCGTCAACATTTTCCAAATTTCAAAGTAGCTCCCACTTTACTGGCTTCAGACTGAACCTGTCTCAGTGGTTTTAGGTGAATTTTTATCCAAAGCCTTTTTCTGAAATTAAAAATTTCAGAACCAGGGTTTCAGAGTAGAAAATGTGGGAGTGTTTTTGTTTGAAAAATCCTGACACAATAAGATTTCAGTTACAAGTTTTCTTCTTCATGAGGTATAATTCTTCAGAGAAAAGGAAAAAGGCTCTTTTCTTCCCCCTGAGAAAAGATAAATTCTTACTGAAAAAAAAAATCTGAACATTGCTGTATGTGATGATTTTGCCATCAATAAGAAAGCAGTAGAAGAGAAGTACATGTAGCTCTTCTATGTTTTTAGAAGATAGAAGAATAGATCAGAAGGCAGAAATCATCACTCACTCTTGAGAAAAGGTAGACCACAGAAAGGTGCAAGGATTTTTTTTTTTTTTTTTTTTTTACTCATGATCCTTCGCCCATGGAGAGCCCTGGAGAGGCTGTGTCACCTGTGGAGGTGGCATTCATGGGACCCCATGCACAATTGAGTCTCTCATGCCGATGTCCCTTCTCTGCCATCACCACTCATCCAAGCCCTCAGCACAACCTGCCATGCAGAGGATAGGCAGGGGTTGGAAATGTTTGCAAACCCAGGTCTATTCTGGCAAACTGCAATCATAGGAAATAGAAGATTGCTATGAAGCATTTGATTTTGATAGTTCTTCTAGTAGTCTTTTTATTTGCTTAGAACCTTAAAAGATTGCTTCCTCCCCTCAAAAAAGAAGAGAGAAGAATCCCCAGTTTTTTCCATTTCTCCTCTGACAAGGAGAAAAATCTTGGTTAAGAATCAGCAGAACAAAGTTATTAACTCAGGGAGATTTATCATTATTTATTACATAGACCGAAGTAATGTCAAAGTTTATGAGTGAGGACTGGGATTCTGCTGAGGAAGGGGCTGTGCAAGCACAATGCAAAAAGATGGGTTCCTGCACCAGAAAGCTTAAAATAGGAGTGATTAAGGAGTGGTAAATGGAGGTGGAGAGTGGGAGCTGTGGTCATGGACAAGTTGGGGATGGGAAGATTGAACAGTAAAAGAAGGAGAGAGGAAGAGGATGAAGGGTGGGCAGGATTCAGGGACTGGGGGAGAAAAAAAAGCTGAGACAGGGCTCACACCAACAGCTATCACACCAGGGAGAAGAGCCCCCAGTGCAAATCCAGGCAGGCATCATCTGCGCCTGATGGCTCCTGCCAGGGGGAAAGGGCATGATAAGTTTTAGCCTCTTTTTGCTAAAGCAAGAAATGAAATTCAGCAGCACTTTCTGCCTCCCGGAGCCATTGAACTCACCACCCAAATTCAACCCGATTTGCTGGAAGGGTGGAAGTCTTAAAAACAGTTTTGTTTTGGAAAACCTTATGAAAATCAGTACTTGAGTAGAGGAGAAAAAGAGCCAAAGGACAGTCCAAGTGAGGAAAGGACAAGAGAGGTGCTTCAGCAGGCAGGTGCAGGGGGAGGAAGGGGAGCGGGGAAGGACGTTCGCCTGGGAGCCCTCTCAGGCATCATTTTCCTCCCTTTTGCAGCTTTGCCATGCACTTGCTTAATCGCCAGCATCTGGTTTGTGTTGAAACACACAAGTGGCAGACCTTCTTGGAGAGGGTTTGACTGTGTGTGCACGTCTGTGTGTGTGTGTGTGTGTTCGCGTGTTGTTTTTCCATTGTAGAGGAGTGAAAGGTTAAAGCAGCTGTTTATGCGGAAAGCAAAATCTTGGATTAAAAAATGGTCAGGAGGCAAAAATACTTGAGTTCTCATGATTTGTTCTTCTGGTGAGACACTCTCTGGTTCAGGACACTGTACATTAACTGCTTGGACATTTGTGTCCCCCTGCATGTATTCGTGCAGAGGCATGTGTGCTTGTGTGCACGAATGTGTGTCCCATGTGCATATAAAGCATAAGACCCATGGTAAAAACACAAGAAGGGGCCAAGGGAGCTGCAAAACCCTTTCACGTTGTGGTCAATAGTATTGCACGTGCTCTATTTCCCCAAAAAGCTGATAAAACAGGAGTGGCTCGTGGTGGTGGGACCTGGCACCAGTAGGGTCGATACAGAGCCATCATATTCACCTGCAAGAACCAAACCAGACCTTGACTGGTGTGGCTCCATACATAAACCTTTTGATGGTAAGGAGAAATCAGGGAGCTGTGATAAGAATTGAATGCAAGCCAAGAAAGAGCAGCAACCATTTGCAAAATTTTGGCATTTCCCTCAATCTGGGTTTCAAACCTCCTGCCTTTAAAGCAGAGATCCAAGACCCACACTCTGGGAGAATCACTGTTGTAGGACACCCAGCCCCTCTCCTGGGCCTTCTGGGTGTTCTTCTGGCCTCCATCACATTGGGCGGGAGTTGTTGTGGCCTGTTGGACTTCCCTGTGTCAGCAGAAAAAAATAATCAGTGTCAACGTGACATTGGCTGCGGCCACAGCCCAGATGCATCCAGCAGTCCTTGGCTTTTGGAAGGGGTCCTGTGGACAGGAGAATCCCCCACAGCTGTGAGTCACCAGCCAACGGCAGGAGACGTCGCCAGACATATGAAGTCCACATGAACCTCTGATGATGGCATGCAAGCTCACTTAAAGCAGATGCAGGCACCAAGGCAAAGAGGTATGAAGCCAAACACCCGCTACCCCACAGGGAGTAAACCCGTTCAACTTGGCCCAGCACAGGAGACAGCAGCTCAGCCTCTCCCTGCTCCTTCCCAGATGAAACCAGGATCATGACTGGAGCCTCCCTGAACCCCTGGGCAAGACAAGACTCAGCACATGTCCATCACTCCGTGGGATGGCAGGTTGTGGCACACGAAACACCAGCAGCTTGAAGGAGGATCAGAGAATTTGGGAAATGGCAGTGGTGAAATCACCTGGTTTTCCTCGATTCAGGGCTTAATTGAAGTCTTAAGGGTGCAAGGACTCAACTTTGGGGTAGACAACATACTCAGCTGAGGGGCAGGAACATCCCTACACCTATGTTTTCCCTAGGCACTGAAAGGTGAGGTTTCACCAACTTGGGTCTCCATGGATTCTTGGGACTCTAACCAAGTGCTGCAGCTAAGGCAGCTTGGATGATGCAGGTCCCCAGCCTACTGCTGAAAAGCAACGTGAGATCGAGCCTTGCTGAGGCTTAGCAGGAACAAGGTGAAATGCTGCAAGCAGAGCTTTATTCAGTTGCAAAGGCTGGAGAGCCTTTGATTTAAGGCTATGGTGGGTCACCTTGGCCACAACCAACCAACCCAACCCCAAACCTACAGCTGTGCTGTGAGGGCAAGGTCTCACGGAGGGATGTCCTGCTTTCTCTGAGTCTTTCAAACGGAAAACTGAGTTTCACCCAAAGTCATGGGGGGGTAAATTAGTGGCAGAGCTGAGACGCTGGTTGCTCCCAGATATCTCTTGCATTAGATAACAACATCTATCTGGGTGGGTTGGCACATTCCCAATGCAGATGATATTTATATAGATGACCTTTAAAGGTCCCTTCCAACCCACACCATGCTATGATTCTATGATGATTCCACATGCAGTGGACCTTCATATGCATCACCATGTAGGAAAACCCAGCTCTCCACTAGGCTGGAGCCACCTCTTCTTTTGCAGCTGATTTTTCTTTCCCTCTTCGTTTTTTTTTCCTGTGCAGGGAGATGAGACCTGAGGTGGGTTGAGGAAGGAGAGGAAGAGGGAAGCATGCTGACTTTTGTTATCCAAGAAAACCTATGTAAAAGGGGATATTAACCAAGTTATAAATATAGAAATGAAAGCAAAAGTGTCACCTCACTGAACAATGGGGGCATTTATGGGATAAAGTTACCGCAAATTAAGGGCTGGCACAAGCTGACTTGGGATCATAATTTATAGCATAGCCTAAATCCTGGCTCACAGACAAGTGGGATAAAGTTGAGTTCGTTGTGAAAGTTTCTATTTTTGTACCACAGGCACGGTGAGCCCAGCAAGCAGTGGAAGAAATGACTTGAGGGTCCTGGGGGAGGCTCAGCCTGCTTTGCAATATTTGTTAGTCCTACCTAGAACTTTTCTTGTAAAAAGGGAAGCCCCAAGTCGGATTAAGGCTGGATGACCTTCCTGACCAGCTGGTAGAGCTGGGATTTGAAGACCAGTGAATCCCTCCATGCATTCAGCTGGGTTTTAACCCAAGAAAGTGCATTTAGGAGCAATGAAATTCTTGCCTGTGCTGTCCAATGCTTAACATGACAATTCTTCCCAGGGATGTTCCTGGTGACATCCTCCACGAGGGAAGGGATGGAAATGGGGCTGCAGGCTCAGCTCAACAGAGTGTTGCACGGATGTACAGCAAGAGACAAGAAATTGCTATTTCAGGTGCAAATTCACTCAGTCCAAATTCCACCAGTGCAAGCGGTGATGGGGGTAGGATTGCTTAGCAAACCCTAGACCAGAGGAACTAGATGAACAAAATTCTTCCTCCAGGTGCTCCAACTGCCAATGCTGAGATGGTGGACAGGCTAAAGGAGGTGGCACGCAGTCATGGATGAGGCCCCATTGTGCTTGGTGCCGTATAAAAGCTCTGCCCTGGGAACAGCTGAATCTATATTTGAGACAAGAGGTTTCAGCAAGGAGAGCAAAGACGGTGGTGAAACAAGGAGAGGGTGAATAGCAGTGCTTCTGCAACCCACATGCTTTCATAGGAAACATAAGGGTTTCAGAGGAATTTCAGGAAATCAAGTAGGTGAATTTTTGGAGATCTGCCTCTGGGAAAGCTCCTTTCTCCTGTGCTCTCCATGGGGAGCATTGCCAGATCCACTACTGGTTTGCTCAGTCCTTCGGTTTAGAGAGGGGCAAACACTTCCCTAAGTCTGTATCCCCTGGTAGCAGAGGTGTGCCATCACCTCTTCCAGGTATAATGGGATTTCAGCCCATTTCGGGTGTAAAGGGGTTTCAGGGCTGTAGCAATAAAATAACATCAGCAGTAGAAGCATCAGTGCCTCTGCACGTTCCCTCCGCATCCTAGGTGTTGCCCTTGCCTCAGCTTCTCCTGCCTGTGACAAGAGAAGAGGAAGCAAAGTACTGAGTCTTCTCTGACAGTTTAGGATACAGGTGCAAACAGGTCTCCATCATGGTTCACAGTTATTGCCTTTACCATCCAGAATAAATATGAGCAAAGACTTTTATATTATATAAACCATAAAGCACTAATAAGAGCAATTTTGTGGCTTTGCTTTTATTTTTTATAATGAAAAGGTAAAATCTTAACACAGATTTGTAGCAGCCAGATGTATATGTGCAGTGATTTTATTTAGCTTAAAATCAAGACTGATTTAAGCATGGCTACTTGCCAGGGGTATTAAAAAATATTAAAATCAAGCTCAGCTACTGGGCTCTAAAAATAGCATTTACTGATAAATTCCAAATTTAATACTAGCCTCCTAGGGGCTATTTCTAGGAAAGTTGTCTGCCTCAGGACAAAGCATATGGGGTTACCCAGTGAGCAAGTTACAGGCTGGTGAGGTGATGTCTCATGGTGTAGCCTTCTTGCACACTGAGCTCAAATAGCAATTTCAAAGGTGGGTCTGGACTGGCGTGACTCCCAGCGCTCCTGAGGATGTCAGACACAACTCCATCTGTTCACAACAGCAGAAGCCAGGGTAGAGTTACAGTAAGTACCATGTGCCCTCAGGGATGGTGGAGAAGGAGGGGGAGAAAAAGCAAATTTTGTCTGGAACCTGACCTCACCAAGCAATTATGGTTTGTCAAACTTCATGGATGTCCACTGTAGAGATAATGAGACTGGAGGTTTCCGTTGGAGCTGGGCTTCTTAGGGAAACACTTCATCAGTTTGATCTCTTAATACTGCTTCAGGTTAGTATTTCCACAGGCTTGAAGGGTCCCATGCTCCTGGACAGAACTGTCCAGGAATTGCTGGTGAGGGCACAGGAGGAGAAAAGAAGAGATATTATCTTCTGAAGGCCTTTCTTTACTTGCTTTGCTAGCAAGATAAGACTAGGACTATAATGGTTTGGGCCAAATATTTGTCTAGCCCAGCATCCTTTTTCCTGCAGAGGCCATAACAGATGGAAGCAGAGGGAATCTAAGAAAGTGGCACACTTTGCATGGGTCTGGTTATGTCCTCCAAGTACCTGGCCCTCAGGAGGTGAGGGATTTATGAAGCAAGAGTTTCCGTTTAGATCATGGTCTAGCTGCCATTTCCATTAACATACAGAAAATGGGCAAGATGACTGTGGGAAGTAGGATGAAATTCAAAGCAAATCAAGGAAGTGGTCCTTCATACATTGGCAGAGTCAAGATGTACAGTGGAGCCCTGAAAACCACAAAGTTACATGGCTTCTGGGAGTGACAGGGCGAGTTCATGGGAAAAAAAAAATCAAGGTCTGTTAAATACAAAGACGTAACCTTTCTCATAGGAATTCCCTGACTTGCAAATCACTGGAGTCAAGGAGACTATTCCGCAGATATATTCCTCTATGCTTAGCCTGATATTACCCTAATATTACCCTGATACTGGTTGGCCTAACCTAACACAGTTGCACTTTTGTCCTTATTTTCATGACAATAGGAAATGCCATTGAGCTTGGCAAATCAGTCCTCCCAATGTGTCTCATTCCCCATGTGTCATCTCAGAGCTGTAACACTTCCTTGCCCAGGAACGGTGATTTATTGGAGAATCCAGAAAAGGGCAATGACTCAAGGCTTGAGAAATGCACCTTGCATGGCCAGGAAATCAAAAAACCCAACCCCTTTAATTTAGTCAAGATGACTGGTAACTTTTCACCTATTTTTAACCATCAAAAATAGTCCAAATTAGCTGTTTGGCCTCCATCTATGGTCAGTGGGAGACATCAGCAGCTTCAGAGGGCCAAAGGCTTAAACTAGATCTCCAGCTTTTGCTCCTGCAGCTTCCAGGCAAGAGGAAAAGTATTGCATCGAGGTGGCTCAGAGCCTGGCAGAGGTTAGTCCTCTGCTCCTGAGGTTTCCTACACCATGCAATTCCTTTTGCAATGGATCACACTCTTTTTTAAATTTTTTTGGGGTGGACAACTAGAAGCTACATTTTGGTTTTGCAAACTAAATAAAGGTTTTCAAGCAGAGTTAGTTCCACAATCTGAAAAGAAAAGGGAACTTTTTGTTTCAAGTCAAAACCAAATGTTGTGCTACATTACACACAAACACACATGCTTTCTTTTTTTGTTTTGTTTTGTTTTTCAGGCTCTTTGAGCCTGAAAAAGATTCTTTGTTTTCCACACCAGAAAATCAAATTTCCTAATCTACTCCAGCCCCCAATTTTTCAGGTCATTTGCTGAAAAGAAAGATTCATTATTTGCCTATCTCTGCGTACTATAAATCAACTCCACCGCTGCTTAGAAGAACATGAACATTCTTGGACTGCTTCAAAATTGGGCGTTTGCACAAATTCTTTCACACAACCTGTGTGCCATGGCCGCTGCCTCTGTGGTGCTCCTCCAGGCAGGCTGATTTTTCCTTCTTTTGCTTGATTTGCAGGCAGGACTCTCCAAGCCAGACCTGGCTCCCCTGTTACTAGGCGTGTGTAGGCTCATTTTAAACCCACAGCAGAAGAGAGAAGTCCTGACTGCAGAGATCTAACCTGGGAGCACTGTGAACTCCTCTTTTTGCTCCTTACTCCACTGGGTGAGCAAATAAACCCACCCACGACTGTGGTACCTGGGTGGAGTGGGAAGGAGTGGTAGGAAACTGCTGGGAGGGCAGGGAGGAACATGGGATGGGAGGAGATGCAGGGAAAGAAGCTGAGAGCTACAAAGACATGAAACGTGGGGGTAAAGGAAGGGGAGAACAGCTCAGAAAATGCTTTCAACAACATGTGACAATCAAGTATTTAAAGAAAGAATAAAAATAAGAAAAGAATAAGAAATTAGAGGTTTGGCTGCTCTGTAATGTCAAATTTGCCCTTTATCTCTATTCAAAACTCCCATTCAGGCCAGGGCTGCTGTTCTGGCTGTCTTGAACCTCCAAGGCGATGAAGTTGGATAAACTCCTCAGCCAAATTCCCTAGCTGGTACGCCAGAACTAAAACACCAAACAAAGAGGCAGAGGAGAAGGGAAAAATGTTACTGACATTTTTCTCAGCTGAAAAAATGAGGTACAATGAGCACAAGTGGCAAAATCTTGAAATAATTTTGGCGGTCTAAAAGGCGGGCATTTCTGTCCATCGGCTTTCAAGGGAACCCAGTCCAGCTCCCAGTGAGGGGAGGTGAAACCTGCTTGCACCAGTTACCTGCAGCCTGTTGGGGTCCAGCATCCAGCACCTTTGAACAGGAGATCACCGGTGGGTGGATCCCCACCCTGCGAGCCTGGCTGGAAATGCCCATGGCTTATGGGGAGGTGGAGTTGTCCCTGTGCTCCGAGTTGAGCTTGCTGTTCACGCTCCCTGCTTCTCAAAAGCAGCCCTGAAATCTGGGATCGATTGGCCACGTGGAACCGGGAACGGGATTATTTCAAGGACCGCTGAACCCATCCAGTTGGGATCCCCTGGAGAGTTAAGTCAGCTTTCCAGCTCCTTCCTCCTGCCAAAGTGGCGGGGAGCGTCTGAACCTGGCTCAGCATCCTTGGGAGCCTCCTGTCTCATACCTCGGTGACAACGCAAGGAGCTCAGCATACGTACGCCAAGCGCATCGAGCCGTGGTGCCTGCATTTCTGTTTGCGATGACACGTTTCCCACGGTGGCATTCAGCATTGTCCGCAGCCTATTAACTGTGTCGCTCGAGAGCGTTTGCATTACAGCAGTCGCAGTCCAAATGCGATGCTGTAGTGTAAATGCCAAACCCTTCAGAAAGGGCAGAAATCATACGCAGATGAAATGTGAAAAGGGCTGTGGTTAGACAGGAGATTCTTGGACGTATCAGTCACTCCAAAAAACATATTCAAGATGCTATAACAGCAGCAAATAGTGGATTTTTCCTTTTTTTTTCTGTCTTTTCTTAACTCAGGCCATAGTACCGAAAATTCCCTGCCTGAAAACTTTCTGATGGTGGCACGATGGGAGCTGAACGTGCTCATTATGTGACAGTAATGGCTATATTTTCACTGGATTAAGTGGCATTAAACTATGGCTTATCTAGCCTTTGTGTTTAGGTATAATGAACCTAGAAAGTATGTTCCTTGCACCATAGGTCAGGAAAAGAGCAGGGATGGCAGGGCCAAGAGCTGAACCTGGCTCCCCTCAAGGACAACCCAGAGCCTCTCTGATTTTGGCTGATGGAAAACACCCTTCCAGGCTAAACTCTTGGGCAAAAGGAGAACAGCCTTAGTGCCTGGAAGAAAGATATTCCACAGGAAAAGCAGAGAAAGAGTAGGAAACAGAAGAAGGGAATTTGTGTCTTTAACCCAGCTTGGTTATGACCTACGATGGGTCAGAGATGATATGGTCCCGATTACACGGCACATCCCGGGCTCATCACTCTCGCACCAGCAAGGGCACCGTGCACAGAAAGCAGGTGAACCCCCCCAAATGTGGAGATGTGCCCCCAAAATAACTCTTTTTCCTTCCATTCCACAAGCACGCACCTTGTCAGCACACAGCACCAGCAAAGCAAGCGTCGGAAACATTTCGGCATCGACGTCCCTTCCACATGGCCATGGGACATGAGACAAACAGAAGCCAGGCTCGGAGGTAAAGAGTAAAACAGGGGGGGCTGTGGACTATATGGCAACAAATGTTATTTGTTTACCTTCCCTGCCAATAAAATCCCAACATGGAAATAATGAATGGAGCTTGCAAATTAGTCACTAGAAATCACTTAACTCGTAAAAAATTATTAGCCCAGAAACAGAGATTTGGAGGAAAAAAAAGGTGAAAAAAGCCAGAGGAGCTCTTGTCTTCAGACAAACGTTTTTTACACTGAAATTAATGGGGGTCGTGTCAGGGCATGGAAACCATATAAAACAGAGCAGAGAGGGGAAAACTCTTACTGAGGAAGCCAAGATGAAGTGAAGTTGGATTTGGGTCAAGTAAGCATTAAAACACTGTCAAGAAGCCTGCCTTTTTAGCCAAAAAATCAAATTCCAGATAGAAGCACAGATAGAAAGAGGTTCTGGGTTTTTAAAGTCAAAATCCAGCACGAACAGACGATACTCAACCATGCCTGTGCTATTGCAGGGTTAAAAATAGCTTCCTTGTTAAACACGTCTCACAGATTTATAGTTTTTCTCAAGCATTGCAAGACTGTTCACTGTTCATATCAAAGATCTTTAAGGAGAGATTCATTATCCTCACAACCTATGGCTCTCTGCTATGTGCTCCTCTGTGTCTATAGCCCCAAGTGATTTTGGGACCCAGCCTCTATTTTCAGGCATAATTTACATGCATGAGCACCTCAGAGGTGCTGGAATGAGGATCGTGCATGGCGTTGACCACTGTTGGGACTTCACTTCTCAGCTGCCAAACTCAGGTCCTAAAGCGGGATGTGGATTCATAACTCATGCAGAGATATCTGAAACGCTGACTCTGCCTTCACAAAGGAAAGAGGTAGAAAATAATTTGATTTCCAGCACTTCCATTTAATTTGTTGGCTTGTTGTTTGGGGGTTTTTTTTGAAGGCAGGGGCAGTACAGGTTGAAGTATTAATACAGGAATGTGCAGACCTCAAATCCATCCTAAGCTCCACCAGTGACGAATGCAGTCCTGAGCAACCCTGTTCACTGCTCCAAGGCTCAGGATACCCCAGGGCTCTCCATTCAAATTTTAGGAGCAAAGACCATGATTTAGCGCTGTACAGAGCCTCCCGCAATGGGGCTGCTCCCCTCTTTTGGGGCAGGGCACTGCCAATGCCTGTCTGATCAAATGGGAGTCCCCGTTTCATGAAGAAATGAAAACCAGGCAAAGCAAAGACTGTACCAGTGTTACCAGTGCTATTCCTGCTGCTCCCTTCTAGCTGCCATGAGGAAACCAGTGATGCTACAGCATCCCAGAGACTGCAGCAGCTCTATTCCAGCTGCAAAACATGGGTGCTCCAGTCTCCTCCAAGAAACTTTAATGGGAAGAAAATCAACCATTATGATGGTTCAGTGATGATTTACTATTTCACTCATTTTATTAGGAGAGAAGTTGTTTTTTTCTCTCTGTCTTTTTTTTTTTCTTATTTCCTCTTTCTTCTTCCTGAAGGTCATGCTCAGGGCATCGGAAACAGCCTAAAGGTGGGAATTATCTCAAACTGCCTCTTGAGCAAGTTTACCCCATAATTTACTTTGCAACAGGTATTTATGAAGCAGCAGGGAATGGCACCCAGGCTCAAAAATGGGCCAGATTGCCATGGTATCCAACTGTGATTTTTCACAAGCTATGACCCTTCAGGGAAAAAGGAAAAGGACAGAGGGGAAAAAAATTTAAAACTACATTACCATACACAATTAAAGATACCAGTTGCCACAGGTTGTCTGGGCTGAATCTGACCTTTCATATGAAATCTCAATTACATTGAGAGTACATTCTTTTCTTTTTCTTGGGGGATAGGGATAAAATTGCAAGCAGGGCTCCAAAACTTACTGCACCACAAGACTGTTTTGAAACTTAAGTCCTCTACACCAGCAACTGCCTACTGTACCCAGAGTCACAGATGCCTTGTGGCCTTGCTTTAAATTAAATCCAGGCATTGCTTTTCATTCTCGTCTTAAGCCCCTGCTGCAAATTGACAAACAATGCCCTTTGCCAACAGCTGCTAACAATGCTGCTAATGAACATTCATCAGGAAGGAATAAACAGAGGAAGATGAAAAAGCTGGGGGGTTTTCCCTGGGGCTACAGTTGTCTCTATAGGCATTATTAAAGTGCATCATTTTAACTCAAAATCAGCAGCTATCCTTTGCAAGAGCAAACTGGACCAAGGGTGTGGCTGTGCTGAGAAATCCTGTGGGCACTCAGTAGCCTTATTCTCTTCCCTTGTTACAGGTAACCACAGGGACAGTGCCATGTGGGTGTTCTTGCAGACACTTCAGGTGGCTGCCAAGGGATTTTGCTGGGTCCCAGGCAAACTCGGCAGTGGTTTAATTCTGAACCAGAAAGGCCAGCGTGGCTTTAGCGTGGTGTAGCCGATCCCCTGTAAAGCCATGCCTTCAGCTGGTTTGGGGTGTGAAAGAAGAAGGGTGAGAGGGGCTGAGGACCAGGATGAATGGTGGGGCAGTGCGAAGTAGGAGTAAAACTGCCCAGTGCAGGTGGGTTAGTATAGCGCTAGGTATGATGGAAATACAGTTGATGTGCCAATGTGAGTAGAAGGTCTCCAGATCTTTTTAAAAGATGAGAAAACCAAGGTGTTCCATGAACTAGGGTCAAGCTTTCAAAAAAATCCCTAGCACCCGAGCCTCTATTTTGGACACCAGTAACCGAAGCACCATAAAGGTAAGTGTGGCTGTGTTGATCAAACTGAATGTCTCTTAGCCTAGTGTTTCCTCTTTCATTGTGACCAAAAGCAGATGTCCCCCCAGACAGATTGTAAGACCAGGGCAGGCATAAATGATGCCCCTGAGCAGCCTCGAGGCCAGGCTGACATGAATTCCCTCCAGGAATTCACCTCGGGAACCTCCAGCACCCTCAGGAGCCAGCTCTGGACCCACCTACTTCGTAGGGAAGGCACAGGGCTGATGTGCAGCGAAGAGGATGGTCCTGGGTCTTCTCCAGCAGAAATCTCTGTGTTATCCATTGGGATTTGATCAAAGCATTCCTTGCATTGAATTTAAAGGCAACCTACAAAGCCTGAAAGCTCGTTGAAATAGCTGAAGACTGCTGTGGGATTTAGGCCATTAGGTCCATATTAGATCTGGTGAAAACAGTCTAGACAAACCCTGTGGACGTCCTAGAGGAACAGCAATGGAAGGGCACTGGTCTCAAAAGGACTGGTCCCTTGTATTTCAAGCACCACATCACAAAGCCTCATTCCAGATGTATCAGCCTCTGGCTTTCTAGCACCCAGTCTGTGCTGCTTCATGTGTCCTTCAAAGGGTCTTAATTCATCTGGTGTGGGCAGGTGTTGCACAACCCAAAGATCACAATGTGTGGGAAGACACAACCAGCTAATTCTTATCAGTCTTGTGATGCCTAAAAATACTTCCAGAGGGCACGTGGCAGATGATATCTCTCAGAAGATACTATCAGTTGGGAGGTCCTTTGTTCAGAAGCTCTGAGAGGGATTGTCCCAAAGCCTGGAGAGCTGAAAAGAGCCCCTGGATGAAACCCAACTACTTCCAGCTGGCATAGGGTCTCCTGCTACACCAGATAGAGCTATTTTTTGTTATGGTCTGTTCAACACTAGAGGGGAACTGTGCTTTACTGGGACACCCAGTAAGTTTACCAGTACACCCGGGAGACTTGCCTGGGATGTCTCCTCCCACGGTTCCTGGCAGTTCCATCCTGGTGAAATCTATCTGCTACTCTTTTCTCAGGAGAGGAGGATTTCTCTCTATGTGCCATTTTTCCCATTCCTCTGGCAATATCTACCAAGCCACAGACTTTAAATTCTGGCTGGATTTTTGTTCTCATTTCCAGGGCAAAAAGATTTACAAGGAGAACTGAAGAACTGGTAATATCCCATCTTGGATGATAATGATTTGAAGGGACATTTCTCTTGTGCTGTCTCCAGCAGCTATGTAACTATCAGCCCTTGGGCTAATGTAGGTCAGAGACTTTTTGCACATTTTAATTTGCATTCCAAAATTTATATAAAATCCACTTATTGAAGATGATTTTGCATTCCCTTTCCATGGATGAATTTGTTGGCAGGAACATTTGAAGAACAGCTACTAGGAAGACTTGTCTGCAATGATATTTCTGAATTTTCAATGTATTCCACCTAATTACATTACAACCCCCTCACTAGAAAATGGACTTGTGTCCCTTGTGTCAGGGTGACTAACTTTCCTTACCGTGTAACCCATAAACTAAAATACTGAATGACTAAGAGCCATACGACTCACGCCATAGAACTTAAGGAATATCTGAGCCTGGAAAGCCTCAGTCATATGTCACACCCTTGGTCTGAAAACTGTCTGCACCTGACCTGCACACAAGCCTATCCTGACCAGCCAGATGCATCTTCAAGACTATAAGTTGGGTTATAGGCTGCAACATCATCACACAAGCAACAACAGAGGCTCCAAAAGATGGTCAGGATCGTGCGGAGGTATTGCACAGGGTCACCAGGTAGAAGGTGCACCTGGGTCAGGGCAACCCCCTGCATCAGTGCAGGATGAAGGGATTGACAGCCCTGCAGAGAAGGACATGAGGGTACTGGTGGATGAAAAGCTGGGCATGACCCAGCAATGTCCACTTGCAGCCCAGAAAGCCAACTGTACCCTGGGCTGCATCAAAAGAAGTGTGACCAGCAGGTCACGGGAGGGGATTCTCCCCCTCTGCTCCGCTCTGGCGAGACACCCCCTGCAGTACTGCGTCCAGCTCTGGGGTCCTCAGCACAGGAAAGACATGGACCTGCTGGAGCGGGTCCAAAGGAGGTCACAGAAATGATCCGAGGGCTGGAACACCTCTGCTGTGAGGACAGGCTGAGAGACTTGGGGTTGTTCAGCCTGGAGAAGAGAAAGCTCTGGGGAGACCTTATTGCAGCCTTCCAGTATGTAAAGGGGGCTGACAAGAAAGATGGAGAGAGACTTCTTACTAGGGCCTGTAGTGATAGGACAAGGGGTAATGCTTTTGAACTAAAAGAGGGTAGATTGAGACTAGATACAAGGAAGAAACTTTTTACAATGAGGGTGGTGAGAAACTGGCACAGGTTGCCCAGCGAGGTGGTAGATGCCCCATCCCTGGAAACATTCAAGGTCAGGTTGGACGGGGCTCTGAGCAACCTGATCAAGTTGAAGATGTCCCTGCTTATGGCGGGGGGGGTGGACTAGGTGACCTTTAAAGTCCCTTCCAACCCAAACTATGCTATGATTCTTCAAGGTCTACCCCACTGTTCCCCATGCCAGCACTAAAACCACAAGCAGACTAGACTGGGAGCTGGCTCTTTGGAGTTACACTCAGCCAGATGAGCAGAACAAGCCTGGACCTGGGGGTGAATATGTCGTTTGCTGCATGAACAATGAGACTGTGGGCAGAAATGGCTTGGAGAGCACGCATCAGGAGAAATGCTATTTGTAAGCCAAAGATTTTGATAGCTAAACTGCTTTGCTGCAAGCTACAGCCTTCACTTTGATATCTGCCACCCTCATAACTGCTGTTCCTCCACTCAGGTGCTTTGCCCATCAATTCTGCGATTTGGGGCAGAGTAGCTCCATCTCTAAACTTGTACAGGGTCTTGCTCTAGTGAGATTTGTTGGCTGGCCCTGAGGCCAATACATTTAATTCATACAATTCTCAATGAAATAAACCTCGAGAAAGAGGAGTCAGCTTAGTATGGCATGGGAGCAGAAATAGGCAGCATTTCTTGGATGGCAGAAATCTCTAGCAATGACTATTTGATGGGCTGTCTTTTATGGTGTGCTTATTTTATTTTTAACCACAAAAATATTTGTAATCTCCTAAACGGGCTTATTTCCACTGCTGTGTGGTAGTTACCAACCAGATGAGTTCATTCATGTTATTCTACAGTAGCTCCTAGATGCTCTAACCCAAGTCAAAGCTCTCCCAGGTGCTAGGTACAAGAGTCCAGACCTCAAAGAAGTTTCAGATCCACCCAAAGGAGACAGATGAAGAGGCACCAAGGCAATAGGGAGCAAGGCAGCTTGACAGCGGTCATTCAGCACAGTTAGCAGTGAAGATGGGGAAAGTCTTCTGACAGCCTGGCCCGTTTCACTCTGGAGCAATCAGATAGCTGACGTTAACGCCATGACGCTGAGAACTGAGCTGTCAAGACGTTCCCAACACCCAAAAATATCACCTCTCTAGAGACTGGGACGAAGAAGCAAGCCATCCATCATGTCAGCACGTCTAGTCCCGGGCTTCTTCTGGCGCTGGGGAGCACAGTAAGGGTGGAAAGTTTCGCAGCTCTGGCCACAGCATGTGTGGGGGGGGTGGCACATCTGGATGCACTCGGGGCTGGTGCGGTGGCAGCTGTTCTAGGCGCAGCTGTCAAACCGAGTAGGTCACCCCTTATCTGGAACCAATTTCTGAGAGATTTTTATGCATAAATTTGAGACCAAAGTCTGCTTGGCACCTTCTCTTCTGGTTTCCCCTTACAGCTGGGCTTCTATTCCATATACAGGCTTGTCCTCGGGAGGCTTAAAAATAGATGCAGAGGCTGCCGTGCTGTAAAAAGAGCCGAGCTGCTCTTCCAAGGGCCTTGCTGAAGGGAGGGAAGGGAAATCTGCTCTCCTTGGAGCAGGAAAGGGCGTGAATGGGAGAAGTCACTGCAGGAAACCGGTAGGCACAGACTTTGAGTTGTGCTTACCCGTGTAAACCCCCTGCGAGCTCAAGCGGTGCTGGCGTTTCCTTGGTATAACAGCTGGGAGAGAGGCACCCAAAAGCAGAGGTATGGCCAGGCAGATTATGGCCCAGATGCAAAAGAGCATCTTAGTTTGTGCATCGGGACTTGGGTAGGCTGTGGGGGTTTATGTCAAAATGTCTGATTTATAAGATCTCTCAATGCAACTACTCAGGTTTCTCGCACAGAGACCCCTTAGCACCAAAACTTAGGTCATTTCACACAGCTTTAGACATCTACAGGGCAGATGGCTCCATGTGAACTAGTTCCCTGAGCTCCTTCTCCAGCCAGCAGAAAGGACACGCACCCCAATGTGGTTTTGAAGAGCCCAGTCACCATCACATGAAGCTCATCAGATCCATGGCATCAGCAAGCCCTGAGCATCATTTTTAGTAGCAGGAGCAGCTCTCTAGGTCATACTTGTACCCAAGTATCATTTTAGGAGCAGGATCAGGTCTCTGGGTGATTCTTGCACCTCTGGAGAGGTTCTTCTTCCATCCTAGGAGAAGAAAAGTTCATTGCATAGCAGGATGGGCCAGGTAGAGAGGGGAAGGTCCTCCAGAGGTGCTGGGCTGGGTTTAATGTGTTCCTGATAGCTTGCCGCTGCAAAGCAGAGCCCAGCAGTAAGAGAGAGCAATACACTGGAGCTGCGGCAATACAAGGTTATGAGCTCTGCCTTCCCACCTGGCTAGAAGAGCTCATTTGATGCTAATCCATATATTTCTCATAATCCATTATTTGGAAACCTGCTACTCGCTCATGGTGCATAGTTTTGTTTAAGATGCTGTGGTGCATGGAAAGCAGAGATGTCCCCCAGCTCCCGTCTTCTGCTTCATCACTTGGTGGGATGCATAGACCAGGAAAGTGCTGGATTTGGTCCACTGGAGGACAAAGTATCACATGCCAACCCAAGGGCTTGGTTTGGGAATGTGTTGGGTGAGTTGCAGAAAAGGGATGGAGCTGGACAGAGCTGGCGAAGGGAGTGGGGATTTGTGCTGCATTTGTTTCCTGGATATTTCAGTAACTTCCTCATTGCCTGGAGGGACCTGCCTGTTTGTTCTCTTTTATACACCCACCCGTATGCAGACATGGTGCTCGCAGTGGTCCCTCCTTCCACTTAAATTAAAACTCATTCAGATTCAGTGGTTACTGTCGAGCTACAGATGAACATATTATACATAGAGATATATAATATTTGATATATAATATATAATGTGTATAATACATATCCATATATTACTTATATACGTGTGTGTGTATACATAGGTAACTCCTGTTTCCCTACCCAGTGACTGGACTAAGAACATTTAACTCTGTAGGGAACATGTTCGAGGACTTTCACACACTTTAAAACTTCATTGCCCGCAGACCGTGCCACTTTTCACGTTTCTTGCCCTCATGGTTGCGAAGGTACCTTGAAAATGTGAGCTGCTGATCGTAAGCAGAGGGTGCAACAGCCCAGAAACAGGATTTTAAGAGGTGTGAACGGACCCGCTCTGCTCCTTAGCACGGGAACCCAGTGAAGGCTGTTCACAGGTTGCTCGTACCCACTTTGTTACTGGTAGCTTGAGCAGAAAAGTCCAACGCGTGCGCTTCCCATGAGATCTCGGGTTCTCTCCCACACCTTTTCAAGGGCCAAAATACACACCTTTTCACATCTCCACAATATTCACACAGCATTTCCAATTAAAACCAAGAGCCTGCAGCACATTCCAAAATTATGTGTGAAATATGCTGACTTTAATATCACACCAGCTAATATAGGGGCTGCTGGGCTGATTGCTACCATTCATAATTTACCCACGGCGGGTGCAGAATTGAATTTCCCCTTGAGCATCCCCGAGGACCTCAGTGAGGACATTAGCTCCCACGTTTGTGAGAGAAATCGGAGCCTCGCTAGCAATGAATATTGTATGTGTGTCAGCGTGTGTGCATGCATTACCCTGTCTGGAGGGAATCAGAAAGGCAGTAGTGTCAAAGACTCCCAGCAAACTCAACTGTGGATGCTGAAACAAGTCATGAAGCCATTGTAATTCATTAATGCAGCAATAAAGTGGCCCAATGGAGGACAGTGGAGGCTTCCTTCTCCCAAGAGCATCATTATTTTCATTTTGTCTTCAGGTAAATATACCTGAGTAGTGCCAAGGTTAAGTCCAGGCTGCTCCTGTCCTTGTTTTCATCTCATAAGAGTCGCTTTATACGTCCTGAGGTTGCAGAGACCGGGGCGACCCAGAGGGGAGGTTTTTCCCATCGGCATCCCAGACTTCGCCTCTGCAGGCAAAGCGCAAATCGGCGTCACAGCAAATGCCAACAGCGGCAGGACCCCGCTCCCACCCCGACCCCACCAGACCCCAGGAGCCCGCAGTAGCTCTCCTGCTCTCATCAGCTTGACAAGGTTAACAAGGCAGCATTGACCTTGTCATCTTCACTGCGTAATTAATTTGCTGTTTCACTTTACCTGCGGCCAGGCTGCTCTATTTGGGGAGAATCTGGCTCTTCCTCTGCTGCTTTTGCAAAGCATGGAATGGGGAGGGGGATGTGGGGTGCTGGGTGGGGGTCATTTTGTTACGGGGCTCCCATCAAAGCTGCTGGAGGAGCTCAAGGAAAGATTCCCCAATGTTCTATATGGCTCTGCTGAATTTTGGAACACCCCCGCCATCACGCAGGCCAAGGAAAATGCCCCAGGGCCGTCGATATGATGATGATTATTATTATTCTGAGTTAGTGAACGGGATGGAAATGATTAACAGGTTTTAAAAATTCTCAGGATCCCTCTTTTATTATTATTATATAAAGGGGGGGGGGAACAGAATGGAAACCCACCACGTTTCAGATGACACGGCTTGACCTCAGGGGTTTGATTCGCCCCGAACAGCTGGAGAGCAACATGTGGCAAGGCAGCCTGGTGCGGACGGCAGGGCAATGCCTCACCTCCCAGCTTAATACGCGGATCAAAAATGTGTGTTCCCAGCTAGTATATTTAACTAGAATTTTGACAACATGAGTTCAAGTCCCAGCTCTGACAGTTCCTGGATAAATTGTTTCATGTCCCTGGACTGTGTTTTCCCACAGGGGCAACAAGGCAAGTCGAACAAATAATGAATTTTCCAGTTCACCAGCAATTCTAAAAAACCCACTCTTTAAAATTAATTCTACCAGAAATGAAATGTTTTCTTTCAATCTCAAGACAGGGTTTTTTTAGCGTTCTTAAAATAACTTGGAGGAAATTTCAAAACAGGGACTTGCTTCACATCAGGACATCAAAATGTTTTGTTCCCAAAAAGGTCTAAACAAAGTAATTCCACATTTTCAAATGGGCCTTTTTTTCTTTTCTTGTTTTATTTTTAAGCTTTTTTTCCCAAAAGAGCAGTCTGGTGACACCAAACTCTGTTCAGAGAAAGTCTGTGTTTTACCAAATTTTAATTTGCTACCAAAAAAAAAAGAAAAAGAAAAATCCAAGCAAATCCCAGTGTTTTGCCTGGCACTGGCTGAGACCTTCCCTCCAGGAGGTCTGGGGGGATTCATCATTCGTGAGCCTGAGCTGCTCCAAGGCCCACGTCAAAGGAGCCATAAACGAGTTCAGAGAGAAGGAGGCTCTTTTGCAAGCTGCCATCTACTCTTTGACCCCTCCGCTGAGGATATCCATGTGCTCCCACTGTGTTTCCAGTGGGAAAATGTTGAGAGTCCCTCTCCTCCTCTTCCTTACTGTGTCCCAGACCTTTTCCCACCCTTTCACCTCCCATTTTCCTCTCCTGTTCTGGGGCTTTTCTGAAACCTCTTCAAGCATCTCCCACCCCCCCACCTCCCTCCTTGTTCTTACACCCTTCCTTCGACTCAGGTGCTGCCAGGAAGACCAAACCAGTAACCCAAGAAGACGGCATTTGTTTGGGCTCAGCGCTACAGCCCAATCCACTGGGGAGGTGGTACCTCCATGGGGTACCACGCACAGGAGTGTGGGGATGGCCGGATCGTGCTGGTGAAGTACTTTTCCAGCATGGTCAAGCCAGCAAGGATGTTTTATCAGCTGTAGTGATGGATTCTGTACCTGCCACAAGTGGTAACTTGCTGTATATTTGGGGTCAAGTGAACTTTGCTTTGGGAAGTATTTAAGAGCTGGGGTACAGACAGGGTGAGCTGTCTACCTGTCAGACCCTGTCAGCTGCTGGTGATGAGCAGCTCAGAGGCTGCTGAGCTGGATTTCGGCAGAACACAAGGTAACAGGGATTCCCGGCATCGCACCATGACAGCCAAGAGGTCGTGATCACTCAGGGTATGAAATGTTTTAGTGCAGACTTGACGGACAGAACGCCAACCTGGATGGTAAAACACTGCAGGCACAGGGGAGTCGGCAGTGGGGACAACTGTCTGCCCGCTCCAGACCACGTCCCTGCCGAAGAGGGGACCATGATGAATGTGCAAAACAAAGCAAGTGGCCTGTGAAGGCTGCTGAGGATCTTGGAGTTACCCTGCCTGGCATGACGACATGTTTGCTCCATCCCCTGGATGAAGCAATGCAGAGAAGCAACGAGGCAAAGGGAAGAAGCCACCAGCGACAACCGGTGGAGTTGCAGTCTCAGGAAAGGTGGAGAACTGGCAGAAACATCTTCAGCACATCACCAAAGCTGTAGTTCTTGTGGAATCACACAGCTCCAGGAGCTGGGGCTTGGAATATTGCTGCCAAGAGGGTGGGTGGTTTGCACTTTGCTCTGCAGGGCCTGGCCCTCTGCTCGCCGTGTTCTTCTGGCATCTGGTCACCCATCCTGGTTCCCTCAAGCTGACCCAGAGCTGTTCTTTTTGGGCTACAGATGTTGTGAGAGGGTCTGTCTGGAAATCAGTTGCTTTAAAAAGAGGAAAAGGGGAAAGGGGAAAGGGGAAGGGGAAAGGGAAGGGGAAGGGGAGAAAGAAAAGAAATAGGGGTTTTTTGGAAATGAAAACACACAGAAATTGATCTGTTCTTATTAGACCATGGAGCAGCTGACGAGAACCAGACATCCCACCATTTGAATCATTTCAGACTGGGGATGGGAGCGCTGTGCCAGGCTGTGTTCCTGCCCCAGGTGAGCATCCCAGATGGGCTCTCCTCTCCCTCCTTCTGCTGTCTCCTGTTGTTTCCGCATCTCATGTCACAGATCTTCCCCTCCCAAGCA
Source organism: Harpia harpyja (assembly GCF_026419915.1). NCBI lineage: Eukaryota > Metazoa > Chordata > Aves > Accipitriformes > Accipitridae > Harpia > Harpia harpyja. The sequence goes on from NC_068941.1 coordinate 89,802,243, forward strand.
AAGCTCAGACATCAGGAGAGCCACAGGCCACCTCCCATTCCCTCTTGACCCAGTGGGAAGCACCACAAGGTCTTGCCAGGGCTGCAGCCGCAGTCTGCCGCAGCAGGGTCCGTCTTGGGTGGTATCTGCCTCTTTTTATCTTCTTCCAGTAAATATTTTGCTCCTCTTAACAGTAGCTGTTTGCTACCAAGGAACAAAACCCTTTCTTCCACCAGCCCCGCAGCGGTTTCCCTCCCCACTGGTCCTCTTCTAGGAGCCATTGCGACGTGTGTGTACGGCTTTCACATTGATCAAAGCAATGAGTATATATTTTCTTTACTTCTTTAGGGAGTTTTATTGTTACTGTAAAACACGCCAGGGTTCGGGGCCCCCCCAGCCCTCCTTTCAGAGGTCCGAGTGCCAGCGGTGCTGGCAGGCCATCAGCAGGATCACGGACCTCATAAAGGCGCACAGCGCAGATCTTCATTCATGCGTTAACTTGGCATAACATTTATGTAAACCCAGACCCGACTTCCATTACCCCAAATCCCCAGCCAGAGCAACTGGACTCCTATCATGGCAATTAGTCTTTTGTCCAAGTTAGCAACTCTCTTCTTGTCAAGGTTTGGATGATTTACTGTGCTGGAATGGTCTGGTGAGGAGGTGGAGGGAAGGTCTCAACTGTTTAACTCTGTCGGCAATAAACCTCCCCTCTCCTTGTCCATCCTCATTCCCTCCGTTGCCTTGTTCTCACTCTTTTGCTGCCGATACAGACCAGGCTTTTCCCTTGGCACTGAGTTCACTGGGTGGTTTTGGTAGGAAGGTGGGAAGCAAGCAAGATTTGCAAGAAGTCCACAGCGAGTCCGTTCCCTCCTGCTCCACCAGGCTCATGGGACAGAAGGACACACTGTCCTGGAGTTGAAGAGCAGATGATGGGTTCAAAGCAGCCAGTGAAACAACTTCTTGTGTCCCACTGCTGCCATTTCTCGCCCTGGCTCTGGCTTTCAGATATTTTCCTGCTCACTCAAGCAGCCCAGTGCTGACCTATCCCCCCATTGCCATCTCAGTCCACAATATCCATTTTTTTTCCATCTTGCCTGAGCCTCTCCACACTGTGTTTGCACATGAGACAAGCAGCCAGCGTGGGTGCTGCCAGAGGACACAAAATGGTCAAATGGCAGCAAAAATCGAATACATCCAGATTTCAGGAAGCTTCAAAACCCACCTAAACGTCAGTGCTTTTAATGACCATTTTGCAGAGGGAGACCTTCCCAGACATCAGGCCCCGTGCCATCCTCTTCCTTACATCCAAGACACTTTCCAGGCCAACTTTCCCTTGTCATAGACTTGTCATGACTCAGAAATAAACCTCACCCCAGGCTAAAACAGACAATGGCCATGTCTGGAAAATTTTCAAGACTCTTTCACCCTCCCACTCCAGCGTCTGGGACTTTCTGCCAGCCCTACCTCCCTGCGGAGGAAGGGTGCTGAGATGGCCACCATCTACCTTCTGCATCTTTAAAACCCATCCTGAAGGTCTTTCCAGGTTTTTTCCCACTCCCTCTCCAGGCATCCCCTTCCCCCAGTCCATCTGCCTGTGATTTCCAGAGGCTGAGCTCTTCCTCCACACTTATGTATCCACACAGGAAAAATCACTGTATGTCTCAGCTATATGAACTTCCCCTTACCACCAAAGTGTTATAGCATCATTCCATCATTGCTGGGTCCTCAGATGTTAACCTAACAAATATAGTCGGTCACAGCTTTGGCGAATGGGAGGGCAACAGAGAAAGTCAAAATATTTCAACAAAAATTGAAACCTTCAAACATTTCCTTTTGTTTCAGAATTTGCCTGCAAGCAATTTTTAAAGGTTTTTAAAAAGTTTTGCTTTTAACTTTAGCATTTTGAGTCTATCCCTTTTAAAGCTTGTAATTGTTTAAGTAAGTTAAGTTTAATCAAGTTTAAGGTTTAGCTATGTTTTTATTAAGCGGGATTTTTAAATTTTTTTTTATTTTTCCAGTCAATCTGAAATGCAGGGCAGAGGTATTTGAGAGGGTTTTTTCATTCCTTTTTTCACTTCACTGAGAAAAACGTTCCGTTTACAATTTGGCCAATCTGAAGTGAGGTTTAAAGTTCATATTCTTTGTTTCATCAAGAAAAAAATATCTCAGCTGTAGTTGGAAAGTCCTATCAAGTGCCATACAAAAAGCAGCAACTGCATGCGCAAGAGAGACATTTGGTCTGACTTGGTTATCCTCATTTTTCAGATAGAAAAATATATGAAAGAAAATTATTAGTGGCAGTAATAATAATAATGATAATAATAATAATAAATGTCAGCAGCATGTTTGATAGGGAGAATCCTCAATGCTTTGGCTAAAATAAGAATAGCTGCAGACAGTTCTTATTTGGTTGCATGTTTTCATTTTGAGTTTCGTTGTTTCTACCACAGAAGACAAGGAGAGAAAATAAGGGTGATGTAAAACCAGCAAATGTGACCTTTTCTCATTCTGTTTTAAACCAGGAAGTTTGGTTTTGCTATCAGGAGCCTCCCAAATTCCTATGAGAACTTCTGAGTCAAATGAGCATTTTTAAATGCTTTTTTTTTCACACATTTTCAGGGAAAGCATGTGCTTTTTCACCTGTTCCAGTGTTTGCTTCTACTTTCTCAGTCTGCCTGAGTACGCTCCCTGTTTGTGACAGCATGTTCCTCCCAGCAGAGCTGCCTTCGGGGATCAGAAATGCTGCTTGGTGTAGAGATGATCCATCTGCCAGTGTTGGAAAAGCAGGAGGAAGGGATCTGCTGCAACCTGGCGTCCCAGCATCCAGCCCATCCCTTTCACCACATCATATATTCCCCTTTAGGAACTGATAGCTTCAAACCATCTTGGTTTGTTTCATCCCTTTTCGCCCTGTTTTGAGGCCTCAGAGGTGGCAGGCTTGGTTGAAGGATCCATATGCCTACTGTCAGCCATGCTCCAGGCAATCTTTTCCAGGTAAGCTAAAAAACACATTTCACCCTGCACAAATTATTGACATTTCAACCACAGAGTCTGGATACTCCATTATCTCGAGGTGATGAAGAAGCCGATATATCTGTTAAGGGGCTTTCTACGGTGGGGATGTAGGAGAAGGGAAGACATGTTCGATAGTCTGATGTTTTTCCATCCTGCAACCCACTAGCAGCTTTTTCTTTGCTTTTATTTCTTCTGCAGCATTCACTGCGCAGCTCACCGTATATAAAAATAAACAGCCGGTTTCGAAAGCCTGTTACTGAAAAGTAGCATTTAATGGTCTGCAGTGCTTCAGCTGGTCTCCTGCTCTTTAATAGCAAGCAGACCTCACTGAATTAGGCAGCCTGGCATGTCTCATACACCCACCAGCATACCAGAAATGGATTTCCTGCGACAGACCCTCTCTAGTCTCTCCTTCTCCTTGGCACGGTGAGACGGGATAGGATTTGGACCCGGGGGCTTGTTATTTCTGCACGGCCCAATGTGATGCCTGCAGCTTCGCTTGGGTCCACAGACCAGGAGCTCAGAAGAGCCCAGAGCTTATTTATCCAAAGGGAATTTTCCCAATGCCGTGATGAAGGCGAGGAGAGAATGGACGATTGCCCTCACCAGTGGAGCTCTGAACCGTCCAAATTCAGGCTTTAGCTCTTCATGAACTTCACTTGAGACAGATGAAACAAACACTTCAACACCAGTCCTCCATGGTCTTTCAGTCTGGGTGAAATAAAGACAGTGGGGCTGGTCCCAGTTCAATCAGTCACAGCCACCCGAACCATCCGTGTGGTGGTTTTCAGACTGGACGTCTCCGATATAGGTTCTGCTTTGCTAGAAGGAGGTGAGCACATAGTTAAATTTTCTTTTATCCAATCTTGTTGCATGCTTGAGACCAGATTTATGGTAAGTGTGTCCATGTTTAGCAGAATATCGTTCCTTTGGAGACAGTAATGAGCATCCCGGGGATGCTGAAAAGCAAACTGACAGCTGGAGCTGCTGAGCAGCTAAAAAGCAGATCCTGTTACACTGGGTGAACCCAGCAGGAGCTGAGGGCTGTACGGATCACAGCTGGGCCTCAAGCAGCCACCCCTTTGTGGTGGAAAGCCTGAGGCACAGGGGGATGAAGGATCATGGAGGAGGGTCCAACCTCAAGGGAAGGTCAAGCCCCAATACGACCTCAGCTGATGCTCTAGCTGCAATAAAAGCCTGAATGTATCCACAGCCATTTTCTCTCTGTTTTATCTCTCAGGAGAACGTTTTCTTCTAGCTCTTCTCCTTGGTTGGGATTTACTCCAGTCTGTTTTGTGGTTGTCAGCCAGAGTCCTCGGAGTCTGCTTCTTGCTGAGCTAAACAAGCCTACGTCTTCTAACCTCTTCCTACAAGGAGTCTCCATTCTCCCAGATACCTCATTATCTCTTCCCTGCATTTGCTCCAGGTCTTTGGCTGACTCCCTCCCCTCCCATTTTGCAGGAAGGCTGAAGTTGCCCAGAAGGGACAACATTTGGGGCAGGTCCCCAGTTTGTGCTAGTTCTCCCCGTCACCCAGTTGAGATGGGTGGGGGAGGTAGAAAGGAGGGGATTATCCTTTCAAGGTTTCATTGTTTATGAACCATTTGAGGATTAGTAAAGGTCTCCAACATTACTGCGTGGTTTCCCATGTTCATGCCACGAGGAAGATGATACCAGCTGTCTCCATTGCCCTTAAGATTTGTGTTTTCTGGGACTTCTTAAAAGAGCTGGTGCTGGAGTTGAAGGAAATGTCAGAATGGCAGTTCTCATATGAAAATATGTGTATTTTTAGGTTTTTTACTTGCAAAGAAAATCTTGGAATTTCAAATCCCTGATTACTCAGACAGCTAGGAAAGGAAAAAAAAAAAAAGCAGGCTTTATATTATTCTTTCTATTTTCTTTTCTTCAGATTGCATAATTTCTAAAAAAAGTAATAATTTTGAGGGGCCTGACTCCAGATTGCTCACAGTCCCCAGGGTAACAAAGAAGGGATGGGCGACAGCATGCTACAGTGATGGGAGCTCCACCAGACCTGGGCTGGGTGGCATCTTGCCAAACTTCCAGCACTGAAGAGGTAGACTGCAAAGCCACACCGATGACCTTCCTGTCCCTCTAGAGTCACTAGGCAGCTCCAAGTCCCCAGACAGATCCAGCCCACCACTTTGAGACAATGTCTTCAGCTGCAGTGACTCATCCCAACAGGTGCCAATTGTTCTCTGTTGACTATAGAGGAAGACAATCAATTCAGGCTTTGTTTTCCAGCCTACAGCCATCTACATTGCAAGCAGATGACTCTTCCCACTGTGTTTTCATTGGCAAACAGCAATCATAAATCTCTTGCTTGTTCAGGTTTTTTTTCCCCTTTTCCATATCCACCAAATCCTATTTGTCTTTATTTGCTTCAGAAAGAAGTACAGCCTTGAGTCTGCTCCAAAGGACAAAAAAAGGGGGATAAAGAGGCTGCTGCCTCCTCCACCGGCTGCCGAGCCAGCCCCAGGCACTCGATCCAGTTTAAGTGCCCTGGCTTCATGCTTTCCATAAACATGGGATTATGCTGTTTCCAGCGAAAACCACCAAAAGGTCCCATCGTCGGGAGGTAGGAGAACAGATGAATTTCTTTCACACATGTTGAGAAGAAGGACGAAGAGGGAGAGGGAGGACGACTTTGAGAGAGCTGGGACTTCCCTAATTTGGGAGGCTGTAATTCTCCACTCCTCCTGGGATGGCAGTCTTTGATGAGGTCTGGACACAAATTGATGGCAAACCACAAGTGAAAAAGGAGGAGAGGATGGAGGAGAAGGGGAAAAGACCAAAGAGAGGGGGAAAGCAAAAGGAAGGTATAGCCTGGCCACACACGATTTGGAGAAACGCTTCTGTTGTCATCAACCAACTGGACCTGTGATTTGAAGGTGCCTCTACTCCTGCAGCCCAGTACACATCCCAGCTCAACCCTCAGACCAGGCTGACCCTCTGTCCACACTCTCGGTCTTCAGGCCACTGCTAAAATGTTGCCTGAGTCTGAAAATCCCAGCACTCTGGCCATGAGGAGCCGAAACATGGAGAACTTCAGTCTCTTCCCCACAGACTGGGTGGACGTGGTTGAGATGAGGACAAGCCTGGTTCATCCTACCCCAGGCACAGCACGGACCCTTTGTACTACAGCTGTAGCCCAGAGTGTGGACAGAAAGCCCATGGACCTTGAGTGGGCAGACATTGCTGAAGAGAAGGAGAGGAGATGCCATGACCACCACAGCGAGACAGATGTGGCTGAGACCTTTCTGTGCCTTCAAACCTTGTGGGCATAATGGAAAGAGAGCACAAGTCACCTCTCCTTGTTGTGGTATTGATTCAGTTCGAAGTGTACAACCTTCATTCATTGATGTCCATGTTTTCTTTACACAATTCTTTCACAACATGGCACATAGGCAGCACCATCCAGGCCTGAGGAACCATTTGCTCTCATCTCCTGCCTCTGATCCAGAAAGAGGGTAGAGAAGTGATAAAGGGCATGTTAAACCCTGAAGCACTGGTCCTCTTGTATAACTTGTTTTGCAATCATTTAGCTTTATGTTTGCAACCTAACGGGGAAAGTCCTTGCTCTGCACAGAAATGCTCAGCCCCACTCAGGGTCCTGTTCTGAGATTCTGCTTTGTCCTGTGGCTACAAGTACACACGAGGGTGCAAACATGCCAACCTGGATCACAGTCATGTTTGCCATAGTATCCTAGAGCCGTAGTCTGAGAGGAAAAGAAATTTTCAGTTCATGTTGTCCAGACTTGTTGATGGGATTCACTCGACCACAAACAAACATCTCAGCTGGATCCCATCAGCTCCCAAAGACTGAACACAAAATGACTCCTCCAGGACTGTGAGGCAGGACAAGACACTTTGATGTCTTGATCCTGCACCAGCTGAATGCTGCGAATGTTGCAAGGAGGCAATATGGTCCCCACTCCTGATGCTGACCCCCCTTCCCTGGAAGCCAAGGGAGCAGACAGTCTGTCTGTGCCCAGTACTTCAGGCGAAAGACAAGGTTTGGGCAATGCTGTTCAATCCTGGCTCCTCTGGCTCAGCAAAGCAGCAGCAGCCACAGCCACCCTTTACTGGGATTATTTTACCACCTCACAGCCTGGATGATTGTGCACATGGCCTGAAACCAATGCCAGACATCTAAGCACACAGGTAGGGGTGTGTGAGATGTCAGAGTGAGCAGATGCCCATGGAAAGAGGGACGAGTGCCTGCATACTCACAGTAAAAATGGGCTGGTTGCTAAAAGCATACTGCATGGAGAACAGCTCGCTGCCAGCCCCGCAGACCTGGGAACCAAGGGGACAATGAAGGGACAGAGCACGGAGGAGAGCACAGAGCCTTGGTGGGTCTTCCTAGTGCTGATCACAGTTACTGAGCTCCTCATTACTTTGAATTCAGCCTTAAATCTTGAGCAAGTAATTCAGCATTGAGAGGGATTACAATGGGCTCTATTTGCATTGCAAAACTGCTAAAGCTTTCTCCGCAGTGTCAGTCAATTTGAGCTGCTCTGCAGTCGAGCTTTGAATCCAGGCAGCATTGCAGCTGTGAGACTGACTTTGCCTGGGACAGCAGGTTGCTGTGGTCAGGATGGATGAGCAGAAACATTAAGCGCCAGATCTTGAGGGCACAGACGCAGCTGGTTGCTTGCTGAAGGTCCTCCGGAGATGGTGCCAAGGTAGAGCTGGCAGCATCGTTGTATCTGTTTGTAAGGTGCCACCGGGAGCACAGAGAAGATATATAACCCATAAAACCTAATATCAATGTGGAGAAAAAGAGCCATGGTTGTGCCACTGTGCTACTCTAGTCCCCATTCAGAGTATTGCCTGAGAGGAATAGATTATTTTAATTTTATGGCAGCAGTGACCATTTTTCTGCAGTGTGTGCAGCTCCTAGCACCATAGATGCCTGACTCCTCAATGAGCCCCTGGTAACATCAGCATCTTCAGCATTATTGTTTGTATTGTTATCATAGCATCAATAACTGTAAAAATTAATTTTAAGTTCCCAGTAGTTATCACCTCAAGTAGTTCTGATCTGGAGCTTTCCGGCAGAAAACCTGGTTAAGGTGCACTTCTGCCTCCTCGCCCTATCAGGGACTTGTACAGCACCCAAAGGCTTCGGTAGAAGCAGTCTCTCATACCCTGAACTTGCAGAGTTAAGCCATCCACAGCGTAAGAGATGCCTGCTCTCACCCCTGTGCCAATCTCCCAGCTTTGCAGTGCTGAGCAAACCATGGACTTCACCAGCAGTGCTGGAGAGCAGCCGGAGGTGCAGGCTGTTCTTGTCCCAGGAGCTGCAGGAGGAGAAGCTGGGACAGCCACCGCGCAGTGCCAGGGGACCCTGTTCGACACGCCTGGTAGTCGGTACAACTATACGGTGTTCTTCCTGATGGACAAGGAGCCCTGACAGTGCTCCAAGGCAGGGACAGAGAAGCCAAGTGCCAGGGAGCCAAGCAGCCTGGGGGTCTCCCTGGAGTCAGCCCGAAGGCCAAAGCAGAGACCAAGTTGCACTCAAAGGTAAAAGAACATTTCACGGCACTGAGCCTGCTCTGCTGCAAAGCGTGTTTAAAGCATTGGTTATTTGAGGAGGCTGGGATGTGAATGGGAAAAGCAGACGGGGCAAAAAAAGCTCATTTTCCTTCTGGAAGTTGATGCATGGCGGAGATGAAGACACAGCAGTTTCACGCCCCATTGCTTGGGTGTCTCCATCCTCACTCGGTGCTGAGGAGAGCCCAGAAGGCGCGATGCACGGATCACCACAAATCATCCCCCAAGCGCATTGTGTTTGGCTTGTCTGGGATGAAGACAGACTGCAGCAACACGGACGAGGCTGGCGGCTGTCCTGGCAGTGATGGCACCATGCTATCCATGGGGAAGACTGATAGAAAGCTCAGACTATCAGTCCAGGAGCTCCAGAGCCAACGGAGCAGCCTTTATACTAATCACAACCCTCTCTATGCTTGCCTCTACCAGGGAGGACATTCCAGGACCAGCAAATGCCATTCCGTGTCTGGGAGTCTTTTAAGGTGTTGGACCACAAGTTAAGACTGAAACGAGTTGTTTCACTTGAGGCCAGGGCTATCTCCACCTTCCCATCTGAAGATTAATGGACTTTGGGGCCAGGAGGCCACAATGGTCTTCTCTACAGATCATCCCATTAGGTCAGCTCTCCTGGCCTCCATGCACCAGGCACATTCCCGTCCTGTCAGCAGGTAATGAGCAAAACTGACTGCAGGCCCCGTCCGCAGGGATTAAACCAACAAACACGACTGCAAGCGGCTTCGCAAAGCATTTTTACGGCAGTGCCTTGACCTGGCTCCCACCCCGTGTCCCCCTCGCCCTGCACCACCTCCCTCCCTTCAAACCGCTTCATTGCAAGCCACCCTTTTGGGTGGAAACCCCTTTCCTCTGAGCAAATAAGACCAGGCAATGAATACAAAATTGTTATTATTGAAGAGAAAAATCACTTCAGCTGTTTTGCTAGGGTTTTTTTTTTGAATGTGCCAGCGAGCCTGCTGGAGGTTAAGGGAGTTCAGCCCCTCTGTGGGGTGGCAGCTTTCCAGCTCCTCGTCTCACTGCCCTCCGGCTCACGGGGCTGAGCCCAGGCAGTGTGAAACACAACGGGGTGTTGTCAGGGCATCCCCAAAGGAGCTCACACACTTCATAACTCCAGCCTTAAATTATACACAACATCAAGTTGGAGGCCGAGGAAATAATAGAAAAACAAGCATCATTAAAGTGTTCAAGCAGCGGAACATTTTGCAATTAACTTTTGCACGCACCCATGCGCGGGCAGGCGTAGGCATGCAGGCAAGACCTGTCTCCTCGTCTCCTGCCACCCGCTCCTCCCCAGTAAGGACCATCTCTCTCGTGCCTTCAGCATGGTGACGTGGTCAGTGCCCCGCTGGGACTTCCCACTGATGCGTGGGGTACGGGAGGCTGCGGTGAGGCTGGGCAGACTGGGTTTGGACGATGCCAGCTCAGAGTGCCTGCTCAAACCCCTGCATCTTCCTCAGATGAAGTCTAGGACGTTCAGGTCTCCTCATCCCCTGCCTCCCTAGATCCCAGGCACCATCCCAAAACGTGACGCAGCAGAGGGGAGCTCCTATGCCAAAGCAGGCAGCGCCCATCTGCACCCTTCCAGACCAATGGAAAGGTATTTGGGGATTTGGGCACAAACAGCCCCAATTTCACCAGCAAATGTCTCTGAACACCTGAAGCATCTCCTTGACACAGCCTGTTTGTGCTGAACAGCTCCAAAAAGGTGTCAGAGAATTAATCCTCAGGTCACTCTAGATGATGGCTGTGTCGGCTGGATGAGTCCTTCCCTCCAGACCCAAAGGGACGTGCTGCTCTTTGAGTGAAGTCCAGAAATGGGAAGAGGAACAGAGACAAGCAGGGGAAGGGTCTTCACTTGGGCCAGAGCCGCCACGGCTGAGTCCTGAGAAGGATCTGGGCATTCACATTCCAGCAGCTCAGGCCCATCCTAATGAGCATCTGCGCAGAGATGTGTGTACATGCACAGAGCAGCTGGACGAGGTGAACTCCTTCTGCCTTCCCGCTGCAACAGGAGGCTGAAATATGTAGGATTCTTTTGCCCTCTCCCATTCCCCAGCCACCCACCTCCTCTCCAGCCACCCCTGGCTTTCAGTGGGCACATTTGGGGTGTTCAGGTTTATAAATGAAGCGGGCATCAACCTCTTTGCGAGTGACTCACCAGGGACATGCTGGAGGTTGGCTCCCCAAAGCCACAGGGCACATGAGCTTCCCGTGGCTCCTTCACCCACCCCACTCACATGCCTGTGCCTCCTCCTGGCTTACGGGATGCTCCAGCTCACAGATTAGCCTTGAGAGCCGGCACACACCGACTCCCAGCTCATGGGACGAGGTGTGTGACCTCCACATAAATCCTGCATGGTGTCACGGGTCAGGGGACCACTCACAAGAGCACCGGGGAGCATGCACATATCACAGCTGGGTCATTTCACTGTCCTGCAATGCAGTGTCTCAGGCGCAAAATGCAACTGGCAGAGGTATGAGCGGCTGCATTACCTGTGAGCATTGCAGCCCCAGTCCCACATCTGTCCTCCCTTCTCCACATTTTCTGTTCTCTCCTCCTGCTTCTGCTCCCTTGCAACAGCAGCAGAGGTGAGAAAAGAGGAGTACAGCAACTGCCATTTCCCCATCCTGTTCCTTCCAGCTGTATTTTTGCATTCCCACACCAAAGGCAGAAGGTGCTGTAATTCCACCAACACAATAAAACAAACCAGGAAGAAGGTTTCAGAGCATTTCATTTGTAACCACAGTGCATTTTGCATTATTGTATGTAAGGCATAGACAGGTGATAACATACATCTTCCAGCCATTTCAAACCTCTGAATAACAGGGAGCCACAGGGAATACTTTATATAGGTCCTGCCTCCTGGCTGGCTTTGGTGGAGAGCCATAACCAAGCTACAGAGGGCCCACAGTCAGGCAAACGGGTGGATGTGGCGGTTCAAGCAGCGATGCAAATGGGATTCAGTTGGTGTTTTCAGATGCTCAGACCTGCTTTTACCCACCCACGGAGTCCCAGGGAGTCTTCTTGGCATGAAAATTGGCCCTGCAGCCTGGACTGGGAGCCCAGAGGACTGCGTGTGGGGATGTAACCTTTTCCTTAGGCAGCTGGATGCCCTGGGTCCTGCTCTCCCATCACTGGTTTGTCAGGGAAGAGCTGCTGGTAAGTGCTGGGGAATAAAATGTGGTTTTTCACTGGGAGAGGTTCTGGAGAGGTAACACACAAATGTGTTTTGGTAGGGTTGCTTGCCTCTGCTGGGATAGACAGTGGTTGTTGTGATAGGATGGGTCATGAGCATCCAGATATAAGCAGCGTTTAGCATTCAAGCATGGGTCACTCATCATTTTGGGGCTCTTGGCACCACGATCTTGTTTCTGAAATAGGTAGGGGTCACAGAGCAATAATGCCAAGATGGGAAATTTCACAGTCTCTGCAAACCGAAGCAGGGAAGTGAAATCACGGGCCTGATTTCCACTGCGGATAGGAGAGCAAGGCATGCCAGCACTCAGCAAGACAGGCAGACACCTCTGTCGGCAGAGCTAGGTCATGGTGGAAGAGGTGCAAGGACCAACCACACCAACATTTTCATAAAATATAAACCCCAAAACTCATTAAGGTGCAAACACAAGCAACTTTTGTCATCAGCTCATCAGATCCTCAGGGAGAAAGCATTACGGAAAATTTGAGCAAGACCTGGTAGTTTGATAGTGGCTAATAAATGATGGTGTGGATGCAAATGAGGTTGGGAGGCTTCTAGGGAAAAACTGAACAAATGCAAAAAAAAAGCATTTAACTGTGCCGGTAAAATGAAACACCCAGCCCAGGGCGTGCAAGCCCAGAGCCGACTTCAGCGCTCAAGCTTTTGGGAAAGGGATGCTGGATCAGCCAAACCTCAGCAGCAAGGACAGGTTTTTATAGCTGCATGTTCTCCATGTCAAAGACACCCTCTTCACACATGGCAGTGAGCTGCCCTGGGCAATCTGGGTGCTGTTACAGTACTGAATAACAAGGGATTTAATGCTCAACACATTACATCCCAATCCAGCAAAGCAATTAGGCGTGTGCTTTTTTTCCCTGCCTTCTGCTAAGCACAGGCTTAAGTGCCTTGCTGGAGCAGGGCAGGAGCTTACATTAGCACAGTTTGTCCTGAAAAACTCCGATCCCCCAGGATCACTTTTCGCTGCTACTTGCTCTCACATGTCATGCTGAGTAGTAACAGCTCCAGGGGACAAATGAAACTGAGGAAGACGTGTCTCATCCTGCTGAAGGGCAGTGGGGAAAGATCGGTTCATCGTCAGAGGGACCGTAGCAAAAGCCATGCGGTGCCAGAGCAGCAGGACAGCTGTCTCTCAAAGGGACATTTGCTTTCATGCCTGATGCCCCTGTTCTGGGAGATGGTTCCTTGCAGGATGAATGGATGCAGGATGAAAATTTGAGGCTAATGCTGTTTTGATTAGCATCCCCTCATGACATGAGCCAGCACTACAAAACACTGGAAATCCCCTTAGACCATACCGCTCCGTCTGACTGCAGCGGCAGAGACAGACGGACAGGAGGAGGGAATAGAAAACAGCAGAAATGTCCCAACATTGCCATCCCAGTCCTGTCACAGCTGCCGTTTTCTCTGTGGGAGGCTGAGCAAGTCCTGCAGGATATGTCTCATCATAATTTGTTTGCAAAGCAGAAAGCAAACAAGCCTGCTTCCAAAGGTGCAGGTTATCTGCCTCATTAGCGCCCAGCAGCAGCGAGTTTTGCGGCTTACATTGCAGTCTGGTTTGTACTGTTTTGCTTAAGCATGTTTGGGAGCACAGGAGAAAAAAGACTACTACGTTCACTGAACTGTGGCTGCAGGGGTTGCGTATAGCAGGAGAGGAGAAAAGCAAAGTCCATGCGCACTGCTTTGGTTTTGAAGGGAGGCATGTGGGACTGTAGAGGTGAAAGTGCAGCTCAGAGGGGAAACCGAGCTCCAAAAAACATGAGCCAGACTGCACAGTCCTTCATGAGTGCAAAATTCAATAGGAGTTTTGAGTTAGAAATTACCACCAACTCCTGCCCAGTTTTTGCATCTCGGCCTTTTCCCTGGGTCCTGTATCTTGTGGGTTTTGCTCTCTTTGGAAAGGCAATGTATCAGCCCAGGGTATCAGGCTGTGCAGCACGTTTCGTCCTCAGTAGACTTTATACATAAGAAACCAGGTAATACACATTGCACGGCAAAGGAAAACGGAGGCTTGTTCAGAGTGCAAAGAAAAGTGTGCTCAGAACCTGAGAGATTTTGGCTTGCACGTGCTGCCTATGCCAGCAGCCTGCAACTCCTCTGCTAATGTCTGCAGCATCTTTGTACACTCACAGACTATATATGAAAAGGTCCTTTTCTCCCCCACCCTTTTCAGTTTTGCACTGGTATTCAAGCTTTACAAATCAGAGCAGCTTAACAAAAGGAAAAAAAAAAGACAGACAAAGAAGTAAAATAAGGAATATTTCGGAGTAGGTATTGTTTACATGCTGCTTCCGAGGTGAGTGCTGTAGGTGGGATTCTGCATACTGCATCAGGGTAAGTTGTATCTTCATTTTAGCAGCAGCCTAGGGCCTGAGCAAGGCTGTTCATTCTCCATCTCCATCTGCAGATGTGATCCAGTGCAGAGCCACAACTTTCTTCCAAAATCCCCAGGCAGGCACCGGACCTTTCAGGCGTTTTCCAGCACAGCTTCAGTTGAAAGGTTTCACCAGTTTCATAGCAGCATAGTTCTAGAGGGATGGAAAAACAAGGAGAGAATAAAAAGCTGATTTGAAGCAGGTACAGCAGGGTGGCATCTGGAGGTTAAAGGATTTGGGGGGGGCATAGCACAGAACTGCAGATGGGGCTGCATTCAGGACAGGCATGATGGCCAAGCTCCAAGCCCCGGTCTGCAGAGGCAGGCAAGCAAAAAGTGCATTCCCACTAGCAAGGACAGTAGAAGCCCAAGACACATGAGAAAGCAAGTCTTGCCTTCTTCCAGTAGAGGCTACTGGTCACAAGCACCAAGCAGTGAGCACCAGAAGTCACTCCTGGACTTTGATTGCTCCTTCCACCAGGTTTTGTGATAAATTTCGACCTCTTCATACCCTCATAAGAAATTTGGCACCTCCCCACCAGCACCATCCCAGTGCCCACAGGCTTTTCTTGCAGGTGAGGAGACACGTCCAGCTCTTTGCTGAGCTGCTGCAGCCTCCCCCTCCCCTCTGGCTCCCCGTGCCCCTTCCCCTCCGCTCTCTCGTCGTGCTGCTCCCCCACAAACCCTGAGGCTGTACTGACTACCCATGCCCTGACCTCGCATCCTTATGGCTCCTTCTCCCCACGATCCCCCCCAAAACCAGTGACCTCCTCTGCTCTGCCTGTTGGGTTGGACCCTTTGGAAAGGGGCCCCGGTCCCCGAGCATCCACCAAGCTGGGCCATGATGTTTTCTGGAGAGCTCTGCTTTCCACGGGCCAAAACCTGCGCCCAGGATCACACCAGCCATCACCTGGTCTGAACAGCACCAGGACAGGACTCGAGCCCTGCCCCATCCTGATTTAGTCTCTTAGTGCAAACCCAGCCTGCAGGTCCATGGACTACCTCCAAAAAAATCTGCCAAAGGCAATCAAGAAAGGCAAACCTATTTTTTCTCTGCCTTTTCTGCATCCCTTAACACCTCAGCCATCTGTTTCAGCATCAGCATTTGGTGTGGGTTTTGTTCCCAGGAGCAGACACCCCAGGGAAGACCTTCCTGTGCCTGTTTTCTGGGATCTCTACTGTCCCTGTTATTGCACGGTGAACTATGGGGCTGCCATGGAAAATGAGGCGTCACAGTATTTTAGCTTAATATACGTGCAATTCCCTCTTTGAAAGAAGATGACAGCACTGTGAAAAAGAATAAGCTGTGTAAACGCTGCTTATCAAGACCACAATGAAAATACAGACGGAGATGCATGCTTAGGTCATTTGGAGAGAACTATATTTAATGTAGCTCTGATTCAAACCCCCATGACCACATACTAGCCAGTTTGGAAGTCCCTCCCAAGCATATTGAATTTAATTGGTACAGGATGTTCTATCGCTCTGTCACTTGAAAAAAACAACTTTGGAACAAAGCATAGTGCTAGTTACCAGTAAGATCTTTGGAGGAACGGTGGAAAAAAGAAAAAAAAACAAAACACAACAAAAGTAAAGTCTGACCAAAGGCATCTTGATAAATTACAACGTGTAGCAAATTATAAGGCAGTTTGCCAACTGAGGATTTCTAATAATGCCATAAATCAAGCAAGCAAAGTTAGGGCAGTTTACCAGAAGTCATTAGAAAAGCCTCCAGTGACATATAACCTTTGAATTAATTACCAATCCATTTGTCTTTCAGAGTCTATCCTCCAAAATACTCCTTTTTTTTTTATGATTTGACTGGTTGCATTCTGGAGGGTAGCAAGTTTTCTGTCCAGCTATGAATTTGTATTAACAAAGTGTTGAAAGCCAAGCAGGATTATCAATCAGCACAGAACGCGAGCTGTAATTAGAATTAATGGCAATGGAAGCAACGCTGGGCTTGCAGAACACAAACAGAGCTTTAAAAGGTAGTAAACATTTTCATGGTGCTGCAAAGCAGAGCTGACTCCAGCTGGAAGCAGCGTTACATTTTTCTATGGTGGTAGCCACTAAAATCTTTACAATAATCACTGCTTCAGAGAGATAACTTCACCGCCGTATTCCCTACGCGTTATGGATGCAGAAACCCAGGCTGGGCTTTTATAACCTTTTCTTCTGACCTTGTGTCTACCCCAAGACTTTCATTCAACCGTTCCCATAGCAGAAGGCAGAGCTCTTATCAGCTATGGCAATGTCAGATGAAAAGTCCATCAAAGTCCCTGGACCTTTCCAAAAAGCCCCACAGCGTGCCATAAATGAGCACTGCTGGACAGGAGCATAGGGTGGAACCAGAGCATATCTTGTAGAAAGACATTCAATCTCGATACATGGACTCCCCGAGCAATGATGAATTTACCACAGCCTCTGGCAAATTGTTCCAATGGTTAATTACCCTTCGTCTCAAAAATTAGCATCCTATTTCCACTGGAATAGTTCCTCTAACTTCAACATCCAGCTACTGGATCTCATTATACTTTCGTCTGTTGTTTAAGGAGTCTTCTGATGTCAAGTTAAATCTAAGGACTGTCTAAGGAAATCATATAGGAAATATCCAGGGAATGCTGTTCCCAGAGTCCTAGCTTGTACAGACCATAATGACAACCACTCTGCAAAGAAAGCTAAGGCAAACCAGCCAGTAATCTGATACTAAGACTGGGTGGAAGAGCCCAAGTAAAAAAATGGAGAACCTCAGAATATCAGATTTTTCAACATTTTTTCCCATTTTTGTAAAACTAGACAACTTTTTTTGTGGAAATTTGCAATACCGTGCAGTTTTCCACCCAAAACCAAAAGGCTTTTCAGTTGGAAATGGTCTCTCACCCACTAAAACAACTTGCTTTGTAAACAGTTGCACTAATGATGATTTCTTATGGATTTGTGCCTAAATTTCCTGTACTGCCATACTCCCAGCTCCCCACAAATCCTGATGAACCTCCACGTCATCCTGAAGCACTTCCAGACCCTTCCCCTCTTCTGCAGGCCTCCCCTTGATCCTCCCAGGGACCCCAGATCCCACTGGGGCAGCCACAGCACATTCCCTGGCTGGAAAACAACTGCTGATTGCACAAAGCTCTCCTGGGAAAGAGACTCTGAAGAGGACCCAAGAGGAGGAATGGGAAGATCTTTATTCCAGCCCGTGATCCATCACACGTACTCTGTGTCCTGAGGACAGCAGAAGCACAAAGGCACCACATCTTCAAAGGTTTCCGATTCCATGAAGTAGCTCTAAAGGCTATTTTGCAGAATATTCTGCAATATAGCCTCTAGAAAATACTTCCCAGGGGTGTAAAGCATTTTTTGATAGGTATTCTGAACAAGACCAAGCCATTGGCTTCTTCATTCACAGAGAAGCCTGAGCTTTTGGGAACCAATGTTTTTGGGCACTACTGTTGGGAACCACAGACAGCCCTTCACCGTTTCGGGTGGAAGCACACAACTTTCAAATGGAACATTTGCTCTTACTCTCCAGCTACTCTGACCACAAAGCTGGGACTGTGGTTGGAAGCTTTCGGCACTGTATGGGGAATAGAAATAAATAAAGAAAAATCCCATTTTTATACCAAGAGCCAATGAAAATGCCCTGGGTTCATTTTCAGGGGAGATTCCTGTCTGTCTGTGATGGAGGGTGACCTACGCAGGGTTAGCTCAGCTCATGGACCATTAAGTTTCCCAGGGCATATTGTGGACAGATATTTCTCAGGTAAAAGATTTCTTCCTTCGGTATCCTCAGGCAGAGTCCAAACAGGATAAGATTTGGAGCCAGGGCTCAGACTTCTCTGGCAGCATCTCGTACGTGGTACACAATGCTGCCAGGTGGAGAGCCTGTGCGCAGGCAGGGGCATTCAATCTGCAGGCAGGGACATTCAGACTGCAGGCAGGGACATTCAGACTGCAGGCAGGTCCCAAGGCTCCTGCTGAGCCAAGGACCAGCTGCTGAAAAGCAATGACCAGAAGGACCCTGGAGGTCCCAGTGGAGGTCCCAGTGGAGGTCCCAACAAGCAGAAAGCTGTGGAAGAGCTCTTCATGCAAGGCCATAGCTAAAAGGGCAACAGAAGCAGGAAAATAGTAACTTCACCTCTGTTTGCCCCCCCTTAGCACCCCTGTATCCCTGTTCCTTACCCTCTGCCTGCTCAGACTGATGGTCCATGTGCCCTCACAGGATTCCCTTGAGGCTTCCCTCCCATGACGCATCCCTTTGCCCAGGATGAGAGGGGCAGAAGACACACAAAACCCCTCTACCTGCGGCATGGGACCTCGAAACTGCACGTGTAGTGGCAAGATTACATATACAGTGCTAAATGCAGCAAGGTCCTTATTTTAAATGGGACCTGATGGTGCTCCTGGCACACAAATCAGAACAGAAGTGAGGAAGGATTGTTTTTCCATGCATTTAATCAGGGATGTAACGGTGAGCCCTGCCAAAGGTCAGGATGCCAGGGGCATCCTTCATAGCAAGCCATCACCAGCACGATTGCCAAATTTAGTGCCTGATGAAACGGGTAAGGAACTAAATCTCCAAGTAGATACAGAACCAGTGACCTCAAAAATCTAAGGGAAGCTGGCCAAATATATAAAAACAGAAAAATTCCATGAAACATGGCCTTACTTTTTCAAAATATGACTAAAAATTGACCTGACCAAAATGAAATTAAATACAACAACATTTAGCTAGGAAACAGGGAAAAATCCCAAGTAATAATGAGTGTAAATCAATATTTATAGTTTGCGAATATTTTCTCCTCTCAATCCTGTTTTTATATGATACCACTGGAACAAAGGCAAAGCCACTTGCATCTTCAGGGAAACACTGAGTTCTTGGTCGAAAAGGCTTGGTTTCTGCTACTTGACATAAAGGGGAGTCTCCAGGAATGGCTCCGAGTACAGGGCAGGGAGGAGGCAATTCAGCACAAATCTGCACTTGCACAATTATTTCCTCCTTCATACTACTTAGCACCTCCGGAATCATTTCTCCAGCAGAAGTATCCCAGCCCTTCCCATGGATACAAGGATAGAGAGATGGGGAGAGACATGATCTAATCCCATCCCCTTTTTTCTCAACAGGAACAAACGAGCATGCACGACTTCAAATCATCTGAAAGTGATTACGATGGCAAGGAGAAATTCCACACCTCGCTTTTCGGTTGCACATTGCAAGCACACAAAGCCATCTGCAAAAGGCAGCCACATTCTCTCACATGAAGTTATAAATTACTCCAATGAGTTATTTTATGAAAAAAAAAGTCATATACAAGGAGCAGAATTTGTTAAGTGCTGGAAAGAGAGAGGCGGGTCATTTTTCTTATCAGTCTGAGAGGAGGGGAAATGGCATCCAAGAGCTGGTATGAATTATTCCAGTGCTGTAGAAACAGAGGAGGATACAAAACCCCATCCTAAGCCAAACTGGAAGGCCAGGACTCCATTATTTATTTATTTTGTTTTGTCAGTGGAACTGACAGTAAGGCAAGAAAAAGCCACTTTCTTGATTAATGAGGTGAAAACCCTCCCCTTCACTTCAGACATTACATTGGTATAACGTGCTCCAAGCCTTGATAACAAGAGACAGGGCTGCCCAAACACCCCTAAACTCCCTGCATCTTTAAACAATTACAGACCGATGCGTTTTTTGCCACTACTCAGCCCTGTAAAATGTGTGCGTTTCTAATTAGGCTGCGTGTTTGTCAGGGATTTTCCCACCAACCCTGCAAGACCTCCGACATCAGCTGCTCGAACCTCTCTGAAAACAATCAATTAACGTCACAATTAATGGGCACAAAGAGGCGTGAGTCTGTAGCAGAGACCAGAAACGCAGACTCTCTTTTTGACCCACCATGGTCCACCCGGTTGTTCCTCAGGGACAAGCATGGGACTTTGCAGCCACGTGCACTGGGACCATCCCTGTCCCCACAGAGGCAAGTCAGCCACAGAGACCCGGGGGAACACCTAAGACCTTGGTCAGCCCGCCCTGTCCTCTCCCACCCCCGTCATACCGGGAAGGCGTAGATGAAGATTCCCAGGAAGAGCAGCAAAACGAAGAGCACGATGGCCAGGATAACCACCCACTTGTACCGCCGCCACAGGATGTACTTCAGGGTCTTGTACGGGGAGGTGAACCATAGGAAGGAGGTCTCCGGGCGCCTGGAGCCGAACAAAGTTGAGGTCACTTCTGAGTTTCACAGTGGTTTCACCCTCCTGGATCCCCAACCCCATGAGTATGCCCTGCTGTAACAAGCTGGCTGCTCACCCTGCAAACCCACATCCCTCTGGGTGGACCATATCAAATGGCCTTCTCGGTGGTCCAGACCAGCCTCCCAGCCACCCTGGGTTGTCTCAGCTCATACGATCTGAGCATCAGCAGCTCAAAAACAGAGCCTACACGGGAGGAAGCCCACTGCAGACAGCAGACCTCAAACTGGGAACCCAGATTTTCAGTTTGCCCCTTGAGAACTTTGTGCCCTGGTGGTTACTTTTCCACTCAGGATGTTCTTACTTGGGGTCCTCCAGCTTGGGGTTCATATTTGGCTCATCCCGACCCACGCCAGCTGGCCGCTCTTCATGCTCTTGTTCTGCCACAATTTCCAAAGTCATTTCCAATTTGCCCTGCGTGGGTTAAACAAAAACAAACTTGTAAACAACAAAAAAAAAAAGGCCGGGGGGGAGAGGTGAGAAATGAATGTGTGATGCAAAACACTGTTTGGGGAAAGAAAAACTACTTTGAGCATAACCCAACCACTACCAACAAGGACCATGAGGAACCCAGTAAGAGTGGATTTCATACAGATCCCTCACCTGCCCACTACAATGTTCTCAGCGGATACTCCAGGACATCTCAAATGTCACTGACACCCAAGTTTAGCCAACCAACTCAGGGGTCTTTTGTTGAATGACTTAATTCACTGCCTGGACTCCCTTACCTGTATTGAACACTTGCCAAAGACCTGAACAGGAGCCCAGACACTTATATTTAAATATATCAGTCTGACAGCTGGAACCTTTCCCTGGTACTTGTCACAACACAATATCATTAAGAATAGATGTGATACAGAGTCAAATTAGGTGGCACATTCCAAAAACCACAGCGAAAATCCCACAGAACAAATAATTTCTGAGGCACCTGCACGGCGCTGGACAAATCCTGGAAAACATACAGCTGACAAATGCTGGTCCAGTTTGTCAAATTTGCAGCCCAAGACTCCATTTCTTGCCCTGACCCTGGCATCCTGCACGTGCCTGGCCCAGCCACGTCCCTGCTTAGTGCTTTGAGTGAGTCCCCAAGAGAACACGTGAAGAGGCCACCTTACCGCCAAGATCTTCTTTTGATCCTGCTCAGCAACACAGGGCCACCATCCCTTGACAGTTTTCTGCTCAAAGAGCGACACAAAGCGACCTGAAGACAAGGTCTCATCTACTAGCTCTAAGGAGCACTTCTCAGCGGTCTTGGCAGGTTTGGGCATCCTGTTGAGATCCATCTGAATGGAGCCTGCAGGGAGGAACGTTACTGGGAAGACATCTTGGTGTAACAGGTCCTTAAAAGGTGGACTCTTTCCCTGAAGAAATATTCACTCAGGGAGCTTGGGCAGACACCCACATAGCAAAGGGGAGAGCAGGCTCAAGTGTGGCCCTATTTCCAAGCGTAGCGCTGGTTTTAGCCGGTGGCTCTTCCTAGGAATTGAGCGCTTGGTATCACCATTGTGCTTAGGAAGACCTGAGCCATGAAGTCCTTCTAGAAGATGCTGCAAAATATCTGCTGAGTTACGCAACTATATCATTGGATGGATGATTTGCACTGAAGTCAACCAGGCAGGCTGAGATTTTTAATGCAGACTAAGAGATTTACATGAAACTCAAATTGTACACACCCAGAGCGCAGTCCGTATAAGAGCATCGGGTAGGAGGCTTGCAGATCTCCAAACAGGCTACTTTATTGGCCCACCCAGGTGAGTAATTGCAGCAGGATACAAGAAGGATATCCCACAAAATTGATAGCTTCCTTCTCAGACAGAGTGATCCAGTAATTAGCACATTTATCTAGCCTTTAGGAAATCTGAGCTCAATTCTCCAAGTGTTAGTTGAAAGTGCCTGCATTTAATTTACATTGCTACACCAAACTACCTTACAGTTGGGACTGGCCAAGAATGTACACAAGGTCTGGTCCTGTGGCTCAGCTGAGGGACAGCAGCTTTTTACGCAGCTGTGGACGACTCACATTCAATATCGTGCTTGTATTTGTAGCTTTGCTGTGCCACAGATTCTTGCAACCAGTGACAATGACAGCACAGATCAGGTTTGCTGTGAAACACTTTTGAAGTCCATTGATGAAAAGTGCTTTACAAAAGCCAAAGACCACTTTTATTTGCTGGAATTTGCAAAGAATTAATGTTGGCAGTCAAGAGCTCCTGAGGTACAGAGCCAGAGCTGGAAAACACACCTTGGAGAAGTTATTTCGGCACTCAGCCTAGGTAATTAATCAAAGACAGGATTTAAAAGGATCTTGATCACATACTTCCTCAGTGAAGCTTTTGATATTTGAATTTTTTTTAGTGGCAAAAAGAGAGGTCAAACAAGATCCAACCAAAAAAACCCATAATGCTGGAGCCTCCAGCTTCTGCAGATGATCTGCTGTATGGCTCTGCTATCATTCCTGTCAGAAGTTTTTGTTTTATTTTTTTTCTTGACCTAAAACTAGATCTCTGAGGATGATAAATGAGGCTAGCACTGAAAAAGACAAGTGTTGGACTGAGTTGTGTTCATGTCTAAACATCCCAGGTAAGGCAAGGCAGGTCAGTGATCCTGCCTGGTGCTCTCAGCTCAAATACACAGTTAGCCCTGATGAGCACATTCCAGCACAGACTCAGATGAGTCACGGGGAATTGGGGCCTTCCTGGAAGGTGGTGGCTCTGTTGGATTTGATGATGTTCTCAACACTGTCAGCCCAGGAACAGGCTGCTGCAGGCTGAGACTGGAAATCTGCCTAATACAAACCACTTATCATCAGTCCTGAACTTACGCTGACACTGAATCCTGTTCAGTGGCTTAAACTGGCCTTGTTACACTTTCTTCGTAACCCGAAAGGATTCAATAATTTTTTCCTCCTTGTCTGCATCAGCAGGGATGGAGCTAAAAACCTCTCCCCACTTACCCAGGTAGTCATCAAAAGAGAACTTGTCATTGTCCCAGATCTGGAAGATAAGCTGTGGTGGAATCTTGTTTTCTGTCTTGTCCAAGCTCCAGAAGTGCTCCTAAAATCACACCGGAAAAGAAACCAAGGAAAAATAAAAGGCTCGTTAGTGGAAGTGGGCAGAGCCTGGCTACTCTCATCTCTCAGCAGTGGAAGTCCTGTAACATAGAGCTCTTGGTGTGTCCTGCTCCAGTTCTGCAGGGACAGAGCCACAGGAGGACAGCACTGGCTCTGGCCAGTTCTTGGACAAGGATGCTCAGTGGAAAACCCAAGATGCTTCCGGAAGGTGAGTCGGCATCTATTTGTGCCTCAATTTAGTGACAGTATTTTAGCAAACAGGCACTGTGAGGTTGCAAATAGGATCTTTTGGAGTGACAGCATCATATTCACATGATGTAGATGAGGGTGACTCTCCAAGGTGAAGAGAGCAACAAGTATTGAGTACCAGTGCTGCCAAACTTCACCTTCCTCTTAATTAATGGAAAAATACAGGAAAAACACTTAAATTAGCACTTATGGTAGGCAATTCAAATAAATCCCTTCCCCTTCTGCCCACCTCTCACCCCAGCTCTGCCAGCAGCCAGACCCCTGCACAAGTCTGGATCCACCATGCTCTGATCTGCTGCCAGATCTATCCTAAGCAGTTTGTCGATTCGAGACCAGCAAACACCTCTACCACCTGTAGGTGACCTGTGACTCCCAAGTTTACTTACTAAACATGAATTTTGTAAAGAAAGAGACTGGTGCTTTCATAGCAGCTCACTGTGCGGTGGGTTCCTCAGTTCTTAGATGACTTTGTTCATCTTTTCTGCACATCTCCAAGGTTTTCTTTCTCAGGATAGGTAAATGCTAGAGTTGGACGTGGTATCCCAGTAAAACTGCTGCTAATATTACACTGGGCTGCTGCCAAGCTGCATACATGCTTGCCATATTTATTAGTACATCGAAGTTCAAGAAAGGAGAGATTCAGAGCACCAGCAAGCAGTGATGACCAGAGCCTGGCTCCCTGTAAACCAATCAAGCAGTGGCACTGTGACACCTGATTTCCATCCTTATAACGGAGATCTGTCACTGTCTATATGCCCTTCTCATTTCTATTAGATGGGCAATTTTTTGTCTATTCCCTGCCACTAGAGCTGCTGTGACAACCTGTGGAAAGGTTTTGCAGCGGTCCCAGAAGCCTATTTACAAAGCACCTGGAATAAAAATTACGCCGTGAGCATCCCTTGCGATTATCATCATTTACCAAGCCCTTGTGCAGTGCAGCAGCTATCATCCATCAGTTCTGCAACCTGGCCACAGGAATAAGGAATAGACACTGCCTGGGAGAGAGCATCCATGTGGGAGCTCAGCAATAGGATGAGGCAGCAATTTCTGCTACCTGCAGAGGAGATGATTTACAAAACACTCACCCATGAGAAGTCTGCAACTGCAGCGGCCCGGTTACTACAGTGGATAGGTCAACAGCAAGGCAGATGGTCTGCCTTCTGGATAGTCAGACCAACACTCCCCAAAAAGCCAGTAAGGGGGAACACTTAAATTAGACTTCTGTAACAAGGAGGGTTTGAATCCCATTACTGTGACAATGAGCTTGCGGTCACATCATTATAATATATGGTGGATATGTGCCCATGCCACAAAATTTGCTATTTATGTGGTTGCAACCAGTAATATTTCCCAACAGGGATCTAATACCACTTTTGGGATGCCACAAGATGCCTGAGAGTTAGGACTAAGAAGTGTTAGAACCGAAGGAGAGAGACAGAGACGCACAAAAAGCCGAGGTCTTGTTATTTCTGGCTCCAGCCAAGGCTTGCAAAGAGGAGGCAGAGTCACGACCGGTGTCTACTGACAGCACAGGCTCAGAGGTGTGTCCTGTGGGCAATGCCTCCTGCCGCACTCTTGCAACATGGCAGTATCATAAACGGAACAGATTTAATTAAAACCAGGAAACTTCAGCATTATTCATGACACATACGTAGCACCATAAATTCACTGTGGTGGCTACAAGACTCTGATTCATTATATCGTGCAATATTAAAAAAAAGGAGGAAAAAAAAGAATGTGTCACACTCCATAAGAACATAAATATTCAAGCAGGGAGACTGTGGGCACTTAAATCCCATTGAAACTGGTTTCACTTTAAGAGATCACCCTGGACGGTTATATTTCAATTTAGCTCCGTTCCCCGCCTTGCTTTGGAAAAACATGCCAGCATTTTTGCAATGGAGCATTTTATTTATGCATTTTAAATATTTTATAATCTAGAAAAATAAAATAAAGTCAATGGAAACTTCCATCTCTGCCCCTCTGCTAACTGCAATGTATTAAAATGTATGTTTATCCAAGGCGGGGGGGATGTTTTCCCAGCTAATAAGTCATTTTAAATTAAAACTGCTAAAAAGGGAAAGAGCTTATGGGGATTCTTCCCTTTCCCATATATTGGTTGGGTCCTGCACTGCAGAAGGGTTGTTAGTCATCCAGAGAAGAAGGCCTCCAGGAACCACGTACCCATGCCTAAAGAAGAAGGCGGCCAGATGACCTCCCCATGGGTTGGAAAGGTTCATCTGGGGTCTGCGAGATGGAGGAAGACCCATCTCCCATGGTGTGCACCACAGACAGACACCACAGGCTCCTTCTAATTGCCCCTTGCTGGGGCAATTCAGGCATCCCCATCTATGCTCAGCTTGGAAGAGGATGAAACATGTCCTCCAGGTGCCTCTCCCTCTCCAGGGATAACTAACGTCCCTGGCTCAGAAGCAGATTTCACCACGTCTGCATTCATCAGACGTGTTCATGCTCCAGGAGCGTTGCTATGCTGCTGCCTGGGTTGAAGCACCTCTCCAAGCACGTGTCGGACCTTCTCTTTGCACCGTCCCATCCACCTGAAGTTGAACATGAGCAAAACTTCGCACCTGAGCAGCCCCTCCGAAAGGGAGGTGTGGGGATGGCAGCTCTGCTCTCTGGCAAAGGTACTGCCTGCTGGAAGAACCAGTCCCGTGGGTGCCCTGATGGGGAAAGAGGAGGAACCGGGAAAAGGAGCAGGCTGTTGTGAGACCCAAATTACTGCCCCAGTCTCTGAGCTGCTGCAGCAATCCCCCTTCTCTTGGTGGGTTCCTTCCCCATCTGTGATGCTGGCCGAGCTGTCCTGGGACAGGAGGAGAGCACCTTGGACCCGGTGCTGCAGTGCCTTATGGTCACCTCTCACACAATAAAACATCAACTGGATAAGTGTCCCCCAGGACTGACCACGCAATTGCTGGCAAACATACAGGACTTTGGGGTTCCACCTGCCCTCCTTCCCATTGCAATGCCCAAGGACTTGCCCATGCCCAAAGCCAGCAAAACCCATACCCTGGCCAGGTGGATGCTCGCTGCATCCTCCTGCCTCCCTAGCACCACTTCTACCCCTGAGAGCAAAGCCCTGGCTTTCCAGGGACTCCCTGCCTGATGAAGCATGACTCAGGCAGGATTCGACCCTTTCCGGGTGGCAATGCGGAGCTCGTACGACACTAGCACGATCTGTACAGCTTTGGCCTTTCTTGTGGAAAAACACTGTAAATGTGGTTTGGCTGGTGGCGAAGCTTTCCTCCTCAGAGCCCCGTGAAGCTGGGGACACGGCGGAGCAGAGCTGGAAGGGCAGGCTGGGGAAGGAGGAATTTGATGCTGAGCGAAGTTTATGGGTGCATTTCAAGTCAGTGTGAAATTTGCCTCCATGATTAAATCTAGCTACGAAAGTTCACTATAAAAACAACCCACGGCAAGAAATTTATTTCCTAGCCTTTTGCAAGACATGGGAAGGAAGGGGGCTTGAATTATTGTTTGGGGGTTTGTTTTGCAGTGGGGGGGGGGGGGAGGTTGGTGAATATTTTACGGTCATGAATAATGCAGCAGGGGAGGCAGGAAAAAAAATAAGCTCATCTCACTAGGAAAGTGTTGACAGGGCTGCATTTCTTCTGGGTTGCTTATGTGCTAAGGAATACAAAGTAAGGAGCAACCCCGCTTTTTCAGGCAGGCAGTGAAGCCCCAGCATGTTCGCACCCAAGCAAGCCTGGCCCGTTTCAGCACGTCCATGTGGGAGAGCATCAGGTCCCTCATCCCTCAGCAACTGGGGAGCCCCGGCCACGCAGGAGACCCCCCTCGGAGGTCAGGCAAGAAGAGTCTCTTTTCCTGCAGGCGCCAGGACAAGCTGTCCTGCAGGGCCATCCTTCAAGGTGTTGAGAAACTGCTTCTCTGAACCTCATCCCATTGGGACGTTTCATGTATTCGTAACAAGCAGACAGCTGAGAGCGCTCATTATTGCACTTTTACCGGACTGACTCGCCTCTTGGATCTCCCTGCTGTTGCCAACTCCGACAATTGCATCGCAGGTCTCGTGGCACTTGGTTTTCTGCATCCTCCCCTGATCAGGATGGCAGCTGAGCAAAATCCCAAGCGTACAGCATCTGCTGCACATTCGGGCACAGCCTTGCCAATACCTGGAGGAACACTCCAGGCGTCACCACACCATAAGTGTGAAAGAGTCATATTCGCCTTGGGGCACATACTCTCATTTCGGTCCCTGGAATCACTCACTGCAATGCTATTTTCTCAGCCTCCCATGCTTTCCTTCTGGCAGAGTTTATCAGGCTTTTCCAGGGACATGGGGCCATCCCGCTGCCATTTAGGGAGCTCCAAGACTTGGGGGCCTGGTCCTAGCCAGTTTGTGAACACCACTGTTGGACCTTCAGTTCTCAACACAGCCATGCCTTGCTCATCCCTCTCCATACATCCATTGGAAAGGAAAATTCCCAACAGTGACTCTTGTCTGAATATCAGAGAGGCTGCCAGTGCATCCCAGGTCATGCCTGCTGCCCCTGTCCTATTACAGAAGACTGTTGTGTCGTCGTATCTGCTTGTTGCAGTCCCATTAAAATACATAATATATGACTGCCTTGTCTAACTCTGCCTCCCTCTGAAAAAAAAAATGTACTTGGAGCCCCTTCAAAATGTTGCATTTTGGCTAAATGTGGAAGGAAAAGGAACACTTTGTGTTTTGCTTTGCTTTCTGATGTCACCAAGAAAAACAGGGAAGGACACAATAAAGGACAGGAAACAGGAGAGGAAAAAGTCCAAAATTAAAAGGCAATAGCCTTTTTTTTAGCTTTCTGGCACCAAAGAGGAATCAAAATTTCAATCTAATAAAATAGTAACTGTTTTTTAACAAAAATCAGTGCTTCAAACTCAAAATTTCAAACCAAAACCAGACAGAGCACAGAGATTTCTTGGTACACCCTGGAGATTCAGTGACAAATGTAACAGAACAAGGGGATGAAACAGGGACACGGTTGCAGAAACCTCACACGCCTGCCTATTTTTTTTATAAAAATTAAACAACAGAGAGGCTGCACACTTACTGCAGGGTAAATTCTCGTCCTGTCTGACAGCTACACCGAGGCCAGGCTGCCCATGAGCTCTCAGGTGATTTAGAGCATCGCGTTACGAGCCATCACTGCATGGCGTGAGCCCCCCCCCCCATGCAAAATCAATTGCAACGGGGACATCCCCACGTGCCCCACCACTGGCACCGGCTCCTCGTTCCCAGCTGGTGCGAATCTGCTGGGCGCAGAGAAATGCACCGGCTGATCCACCCCAGGTGAGGGTCTGGACTGTTGCAGGTCGGAGCTGTCAGTACCAAGAAGATGTCAGGACACTACAGTGAATTTGCAGACAAAGTAACCAGAATCGATGAAACCAGATGGAGCTGGGAAAGCCTCAGCACCAGGGAGGGAGGAATTTATTCTCGGCTCCACTCAGCAATAGAACAAAACAAGCTGTGAGTTACAGCCCCTTCTTCCCTGCTTTTTTCTCAAATGCCTTTGCACTTTTCTCTCTAGGTGGGTTTAAGACACCAAACCTCCCTCTTTCTCATATCGCTCCTGAAGACCTCTCTCTAGTACGATTTCTGGGATGCCACCAGCTGATCAGTTATAGAAAAAACCCTTCCAAATGTCAGGTTTGTTGTTATATTCAATGCCACAGCCAGCAAACTTGGAGACTTCAGCTTCCCCTTGCAGAAACAGGGTCTCAATTATTCAGAGAGACATGTGCAAGCATCACCAATATCTCACAGCCACAGGGTTATTCTGGGATTATCCTATAGGACCACCTACTTCTAGCCATGTGAGCAGCATGCACCCACCACTGCCAGATGTCAAAAGACCTCTAACTCAAAGTCAGTGTGGTTTTGTGCCCAGGTAGGTTGCGATTAATCTGCTTAAAACTTGGATGGGTCCCTTTAGTTGAAAGCACAAAGTGGAAGAAACGAAATGAATGTAAGGGCTCCTTGAAAAAGAGCCTCACCACAACGGCCCCAACCTTCCCACTGAATAAACCAGACAGTTGCTCGCAGTTTCTTCTACAGTAGTGGGATGGGTTCTCTTCCAATGGTTCTGTTTGTCTTTGCAAAACAGAGTATTTTGTGTTCTGGCATCAATACTTCATTTTCTTGTTGACACCTAACACTGAAGTCTAGTAACAGAACAAGTACGAAGACAACAGCTATGTTCCTTGGTCTGGTTTCTGCCAATGACATGGCATGACATGGATCTGAAATTGCCAACAATGCTCCCATACTCATTATGTTCATCTCCTGGAGTTTCTTTCATGCAACACTTTTCAGATGGCATATGAACAACCCAGCCAGGTTTTGGAAGTTCCAGCCTAGTGGTTTATTTCCAGGTCCACTCAAGCACCAATAGTTTTTAACTTGTATATTGAGACGCACTTGAAATTCCACCCTGAATGTTCATTTATGCAGATGACATTTGCTCAGACATTCAGTGTCAAGCTTTTTCTGCCCTAGAGGACATCTAGAATTCAGATTTGGCAGCTATATTCAGCTACCGCTGTAATTGGCACTTGAAGCTGAACATTTCAAAATCAATTTCATGCATTTTCCACCTCCACAGCGCCTGCGAGACGTGGGAGCTGAGTGCCTCTCTGACTGGGCGCCCAGTGAAACGTGATCCACATCTAGTCTATCTTGGCATTGCTCTCGATAGACTCTGGTTGTGCCATGACCATCTGATAACATTGTCTGCAAGAGACCTGCCAGGATGAGACCTGGGGATCTAAAGTTTAAACCTTGCAGTCATCTGCTCTTCTCTCTGCTGCTTGGCAGCAGAGCATTGTACTCATCTGGGACCTGGACCTGCCTGTTCCTCCCCTACTTATGTCAATATGCAATTTCATGCAAACCTGACAGAGGGGCTGAATCTACCTTTCTACCCTAGCTCCCCCTGTGAAGTAACAGCGCTCCAACATGCAAGGTGTA
Organism: Harpia harpyja; assembly: GCF_026419915.1. Taxonomy (NCBI): domain Eukaryota; kingdom Metazoa; phylum Chordata; class Aves; order Accipitriformes; family Accipitridae; genus Harpia; species Harpia harpyja. The sequence goes on from NC_068941.1 coordinate 89,832,970, forward strand.
TTGACCCTTTCACCAAAACAACTGCATGATTTGCAACCTAAGAAACTGTCTTCTTGCAGGACTCGGCAAGCTGCAAGCGTGCTGTGGCCATGCAGACGACGTGGCTTGACTTGTCCATGGCTGCTAGGTAAAGATGGCAGAAAAAGAAGCGAGAACAGAAGAAGGAAATTCTGGATAAATGCTCAGAGAGGATGTAAAGAAACATGCATTTACATATTTTCAGAAGAGCCATCCCAAAGATGGACTTCCACTTTCGTGGGGATTTTTTTGAAATTCAGAATGGGGTAAATTCCTTTCTCAGAAGGAGATGCAAAATCTTTATAACATTGCTGCAGCAAGAGAAGATATGGATGCAAAAACATTCTGAAATGGTTAAAATGTTTAGAAAAGCAGGAATAAGAGCTTACGCTTCCAATCTGTAAGTTGAATTGATGCTCACAGGATTTACAGGCTCCTGCTTTGCCTGCAGGTGCCCCATGGAAAGACTGAAGCCTTGAAACCCCAAGCAATCCCAACACTTCAAAGCTTTGGAGATGAAGTTCCCAAAACTTCCAGTGCCGTGGCAAAGATTAAACCATCCTGGCTACTGCTGGCCATCCCAAGGCTTCAGGGTCCAGTTCCACCACGTGGCACCTGAGTTTCCCTGGGTTTGCAGGCTCCCAGCTCGCCCCAGACGTGCACACCAGAACCAAACATCATGGAGACCCGGCTGCCCAGGGGCATCCTTGCTCTTTTGGGAGAATATTTGCAATTTGGTTTGGGGTGAACCATTCCTGCAGTCCATCCTGCAATGCCAAAGGGAGCTCCCGCCTGCGAGGAGGCGAGTGGAGCAAACAAAGGAGAGTAAATTGAAAGCTGCTTTTCTCCCAGCAGTGCTCTCTCCGAGGGCCAACACCAGCAAGGCTGGGTGCAGGTGGCTTTTAGCAGCTCAGAATTTGCCATCTGACCGTTTTGATTTAAATTCCACTTTCCATCGCCTGCGTTTAAAGTTCGGTGCATGGGCTTTTACAGCAGCAGTAATGAACCTGGAGTTCAAACAGCACATGGCGAGATCAAAAATTGCCAGAGCGGAATGTGTCCCACAAATACAAAGCATGGCTTTTCATTCATTATTTTTTCCTTTACAGAGAGGTTTTACAAGCTGTTTATTTTCTGATACAGTGTTGGCAGACATGTGGTCGGAGGAGAATCAATATCAGCACAGTGGGATGTATTTTCTTAAACGGTTTATAGGGGGGTCTTTGCTTTTTCAAAGGGGGATAATTGAATGTAGTACACACTGTACTTTTGATTTGTTTAACATGAAGCGTGAAATGGGTACAGCTATGATTCTGTCAATCAGTTTAACTATCGAGCGATTCATTTTGAAGCCAGGCCTCCTCGCAGGGATAGTCTGGCTCAAGGGATGGGGAATTCACTCAGCATCTTCCCCACCGAAGCGCCAGTTCCAACCCAGGCTCTGCTGGGACCTTGCCAGCCCCACAAAAGAAGCTGGGATGGGGGTCCCAGGTGAGCTTTGTAGATGCAGACGGTCCCACTGCAGCGAGGTGTCTTTGTATTCAAACGAACACCGACGTTGAGTTCACAGCGGCAAAGCAGGGAGCAGGGAAAAAGACTCGGGGTTGGGTGGCTGAAGGGGTTTGAGCTTTCAGGGGGGTGTCACAAAACAAGACCGAGTCTCGAAAGCAGACGCACAGATCCAACAATACTCCTCTTAATCTCCAGGTGACGAGCAGGAAATTTAAGTGAATATGTCTCCCTCCCCTAAAGCATTCCTTGAGAGCCAGTCCAATTTTCACCAGTGTTTTTCCATGTAGGCACCCGAACGCCATCCCTGTTTCCTTCCCTCTGTGCAACTCCCAGTCCACATCTGATCATCACATTGCACTAACTTATCTAAGGAACACTAAAAGCAACAGCCAACTACAGATGTAGGAATGAGGGGGCCAAAATCACATCCACTTTTAGCTCCCCAACTGAGTACACAGCTCTCATTAGACTAAAGGCATCTTCACCCTGAATCCCAAACCAAAGCTTTTCTTCCCATCTCTGCACCAATGGTACATCCCAACCCATGTTCCCCTACATGTCCCTCCTGCTTATCCCTTCAGGCACTTGGAGGCAGCTCCTTCATTTCACCCCTCTTTAGCCCTGTGAAGCTCTGTGAAGTTTAGCTCTGTGAAGTTACCGTACAGCACGATGCCCACTATGCTCTGCTGGAGACCAGCGGTGCATACCCAACCATCCCCGTGGAAATGCCATCGCCATCTGTGGAATAACCCTGTTGTTGAATAGGCATCTTGGAAGTCCCATGGAAACTGGAGAGTACGTTGATGCTGCTGCCCTAATATTCAGCTGCCTCCAGTCCAGAGGAGTCTTTCCTGGGGGGTCAGTCTCTCCAGACTCTTTATACAAAGCCACCTCTAATTCTGACCCCACAAATGTTGTATTCAAAATGTGGATTTTTTTTAAACCAATTTCCCCACCTGTCCACAACTTTGTGTTTCAAATAACACAAAGGTAAGGCTGAGCCTTGCATAGCTCCATTCGTGCTGCAATTGTACAGGTCTTAGATCATGCAGCACATTTCACCCCAGAGTTACTATGAGAAGGTAGAAACGTCTGTCCAGGGACACTCACCTTTTTTGCGATGTAACACATTTGCTCAGCAGGGAGATAGTCAAAGGGGAAGATGAATCTCCAGTTGAAGTTGCCCTCTCCTCCCATAGACCTGTAGTGCACATCTGTCTTCTGCTTGTTCTCCTCATGGCCAACGAGCCAGCTGCAAAATGCAAACACATTGCATGAAAAACTAGAAACACACCAAGGATTTTGGAGTTCGCTCAACATCCCAGAGGCCATGAGCAGGCAATAAAGTGTCTCTCATCCCTGTGGCTGCTATCTGTAGGGGTAACCTGGAGCCCATAGCAGACTTGAGAGAGAATGCAACAGTCCCTGCAGTGTTGGGAGATGAACCGGTGCTGGTGGTAGCAGCCTGAGCAGCTCTGCAATCTCTTCTCTTCCCTCCCCTGTTTTTTATGGATGTTTTAAAGACTCAACAACACCTTAAGCTCTGGCTTGAAGTTGTCACTTACCCATCCATAAGCACACATCAGCTTCTAACCTGCTTTGGTGAGAGCTCTTCTCCCCTTTGCAGCCACCCCAAGCCACCCCAACAAACTGACCTTGTAGTTAGCCCCTAAACCAGTCCTGTTGATGAGGCAACCACGCTAAAGGACCAAAGGGCCATTTTTTTCGCCCTGTTCTCCATCAACTTCTGAGAGATATTATGTGAAAGTCCTAAATGGCCAAGAAGTTCTTCCCCGGGAAAATCCCAGAGTGGCCAGACCCTGATGTGGCCAGGGTGGTTCCCAGCTGCTCCTGCTAGAGGCAGCTCCTCGCAGCACAGTTTCCCTCCTGGTCTAAAAGAGTTTGCTGTGGTCACTCCGCAACCAGTCCAGGGGCAAATGGAAAACTTTCCATAACAACTACTTTTTTCCAGCTGTGAGTTTTGCAACTGTGGGCTTTTCATTCTGCCCTCTTTCCCTGTCCAAGATTTTTCAGTCTTCAGCAATCAACAAAACAAAACAAAACAATAAAACATGTCCATTTGTGTATTTGGAGCCCTTCTGGAGGAAAGCCAGAAGATTCAGAGGGAATCTCTAATGAAAACAATTATCTTGCTTGATTGTTTTCCACTTAAATTGAAAATAAGGCTTTTTTGCCTAGCTATACAAATGATTCCCTCTTCTCCAGCGCCTGAGAGGAGCACGTAATCCACCCCAAATGTGTTGTGGGAGACAGGGAAGAGAGGTCTACTCAAGTTCATCCTACGGTACACATCACATGCACATGTGCTACACGCATAGCAGGGCTTGGTGGCAGTGGGAATTGTGTGATGAGGTTACACTAATAACACTTAAACTGTGGCTGGATTATTTGATTTGATCTGATAGGATGCAAATGGCAAGACTGTGTATTTATCCACATCCTTCAAAGCTTGGCAGGGCCCCTCGGAGGATGCAGTGTGAGCGCCCTCTCCTTGCAGGCAAACAAAAGGACAAATAAATGGCTTGATTTGGATGCCTCTTTAGCACACGTTTTGGTTTTTTCTTGCAGAATTTGCTGCAGGAAGGAGATGCCAGAAATCAAAAGCATTCAAGTCACGGTGCCCCAGAATTAAAAACATAATGTAGGAATGGCCATGGGGACCGACCAAAGGTCCATCTTGCCCAGTATCCTGCCTCTGACCAGGGCCAACAGCAGACATCCAGGTAAGAGTACGGGACTGGGGCAAACACATCCTGATACCTTCCCAACACACCTCTCCAGATTCCAATAATTTGCAGGTCAGAGATTTTCTGAGCTATAGAGAATGTTTTTGTACTTAACAGGACTGGGTGTATTTTTAGCCCATTAATTCACCCAGTATTTTTTAAATCCATGCAACTTAAGGTATCTGCAATATCCAAAGGCAAAGTTAGGTTCTTAAATCTAAGAGGCAACTTTGTTCTCAAAACGAGCACACCTCCCTCTTTGCTCAGCACAAGTGTAAGATTTTGGAGGACCAGGGCCACCCTTTTATTTAGGAACCCAAAGGGCATGCAGGTGAGTTTTAAAGATGCCACATAACAGTACATAAATCTTAGTAGTGGTGGTTGGTTGGAAGGGGACTCTGGAAACTTCTAGTCCAATTGGGTCAAAGCAATACTGGTTTTACCTTGAAATGTCTTAAAAAACTTGCAAGATGATGAGTGAAAACCTCCCACCTCCCGTGTGACCTGGTTCAGTGTTGGTCCATCCTCTTGGTAAAGTAAAACTTTTAATTTGGAAATTTGACTACGAAAACAATACAAAAATATCCTCCATCTATGACAGTGACAGGGAGGGCTGTTAACTCAAAAAACCATCTTCAGTTCCTAATGAATATGATTTCCCCATGCTACCACCCTTTTGTATGCCTACAGCACAAGTCTTTAGGAAGGAAAGGTCTCTCTGAACTCAGCCTTGCACAACCTAAACTTGGTTGAGACCTCTTCATGCTATTATAAGACTATCAATAAATAATTGATTAAATTAAATCAAATAAATGGCAACTGCCTCAGGCATAACAGAAAAGCTCCTCTTTCATTTACCCACCTAACTGACTCGACAATAATTTACATATTATGTAGAAGATAATGTCCAAGAGACTGAGATTACAGCCCTGGCCTTGCCTAATGGGTAAAATGGAGAATGAACTGGCAATAGCCTCCTCAGAGAAGCACTGTGAGATGTTCTGAAGGAAAGCCACAGGTAAAAGCTCCTTATCCATTGAGTTCACCCTAAAGTAGGCTCCAGCCCTGCTCAGGAGGCAGCAGTGGATGGAAGGAAAGGTCCCCACCAAAGCAACACCACGCCGTGGTGGTGAAGGTCACTTTGACCACCGGATCCCCTGTCTGTAGGACAGATGCTTAAGCACAAGAAGGACCATTGCCTCCCCTCCCAATAGGATTATTCAGGCCTTATCCAGAGATGCTAACGATGCAGCCACTTAGGGGGGAAGATGAGGAAGTTGAGCAAGATTTTTAACTCATTTGCAGCACTGTGAGATTTGCTTGGTCATTGGGGATGCTAAAAGCCAGGCAAGGGCTATCAGCAAGAGCTGGATGCTCTCGCTTTCCCGGTAACACCCTGCAAGCACTACTATTTCAGAGCCCCAAAGTGCACAGAGCAGCTTAGCTGGAGCTGATAACAATGCACTTGATGTGAATACCAGGTAAGCAGCACGCATTCTGGATTTACAGGAGGAAAATTGGGATTGTAAAAAAGGGATTTACAGTCTGTTTCAAAATCCTACCTCTTCCTGTCCATAAATCCAAAGAACGCACAAAATAAGTAAGTCCCTTGGCTGGGATTGCACCATTTTACACAAGATAAAACATAAATGGAGTCAGGCAGAGAAGGGAATGTGCCAGAGGAGTTACTGCTGGTTGCCACATTTTTGTGTGTTTCAAGGAAAAAAGGGAATTCCAAAAAAAGCAGCAATGCAAACAAGCCAACCTATGTATGTGGAACAAGCCCATGGCTGTCTTGGGAGAGGAGCTGGGACGGAGCCGGCAGTGGAAATGCAGATTATGTGCCCCTCTCCCCAATGGCTAGGCTGCTTCCCCACATCTTATCTCTCTAAATGTAAATATTGTCATGGTAGCATCCAAGAGATGCAAAGAAAAACTTGACATCGTGAAGGAGTTATGAGCCCAGCAGAGACGTGTCTGCCAAGAACGTGGATCCATAATTGGAGAGGTGTGAATGGTCCCTTCATCCCAGTGCGGCTTCGTGTCTGCCACAGTAATGTTCATGCAAGGGCCACGTTAACTCCTTCACTGCTGCTCTTGCGCCTTCGGGCTATGGTACCCGGAGGACGCAGAAGCAGGGTGGCTTACCCTTTGACGTAGATGTCACTCATCTTCTCCCCTGTGATGCTGAGGTCATCGAGGATGACGTCCTTGGTGTTCCAGATGATGCAGCGCAAGAAGAACCTGGACAGTCGCAGGAACAAAAGCAACATGAGAGGGTGGAAATCTTGGTCCAGAGCCCACCTAGACAGCCTGGTTGTGCTACTCAGCTATTTAGCTGAAGGAGCTAAGACGTGACCCATGTTTCTCTGAAGGTGAGCCCACATAGACATTTCTCAGCTGGGCCGGTGAATCCCTCCCCATCTGACATCTCCAAGCCCTCTCCTTAACCCTCACAAAGAGAAAGTGCTGGAACCAGCACCACACTGAGTAAGAAATGAAAAACAAGTTACCTCTTGGCTTTGCGTGGCGTGATGTTGAAAGGGGGCCCAGGCTGACCCAGAGATTTTGGAAACAGGTCCACCCACATCTGCAGCTTTCCCTGTATGGAAAGAAAGACATATGAAGCCTGGTGAGCCTCCTAACTGTGTTACCTTCACGTCCTCAGTAAGACCTAGTAGTGGAGAGAGAAAATATCACGTGCTCCAGTGCTCCTTCGTTGAAAACTAAGGTTTCCTTAATGGAAAGGTGTCATTGAGTATTGTATTAAAATTATTTTAGTGATAGCTGGGTATATGTTAATGGCTTGCAATATATAAGTGGTTGGTCTGGATAAGCTGAAGGTGCACTCTCCATGGCTGACTAACTTTACATAGGGACAGACTAAAGACTAGGTCCGTGGGAGGTTCCATGGGAGAAGCAAGCAGCTCACCTGTCTTCCATGGTGTCACCAGCTGGACACCTGGTTTATGGGTTTCTGACCATGGCAGTGGAGGATGGGATGAGGAGAAGGGAATCTAATTCCACGTTCACAAAATACTTCCAGGGAGAGAGCAGCAGAAATGCAGCTGAAATCTCAGGGGGGGTGTTTTTAGGTGGTCTCTTTTACTGTAAAACACCAATGGGTGCCAATAAAATATTTTATTGTGCAGTCTCGAGGGTTGAAAGAAAAAAAAAAAAAGCCATCCTTTGACAATCAGCCCATCACAGAAGGGTTTGTGGTTTGCTTGCTTTTTGGCAAAAAAATCTTCCATTTCAGCAGAAAACTTTAAAAGCCCAACCTGGCTTTTAGCTCACTACAAACAGCCTGACAGAGCCAGCCTGTTCTGTGGCTTTGGAGCAGGTCAGAGCCATGCTTTAGGGAACTGCCCTGAATGCAGCATCTACTGAGTCACACAGGTTAATCCCCTGGACCCAGCCTCACCCCCATGGATACTCTTGGTTAGAAGCACCGGTGCAGGGCAGACCCTGATCGCTCTGCCCGTATGCAACCCCATGTCGCAGAGGAATTCTTCCTACTCTCCATGGCTGGTCCAACAAGACCACGACACCTGTACCTGTAAGTACAGCGCAGACCCACTTGCCAACTGATAGCAGCCGCCTCCTGCCTCTAATCATCATTTTCATTGGGTGAATTAACATGAAGAGATGTTAGAGTAGTTGCCAGTGCATTTACTTCTGCTGACAACCCTCCTCTCCCACCGCTGGAGTGGTGGTCTGGTTAAAAATGAACCACAGAAGGGAAAAGGTTGAAGCGGTGCAGATCAGTGGCTGTGCACATTTACAGCAGCTGCAGAGCCAGTCTCTTGAAACTGCCTTTGCAATGCAACTGGAACATGTACGACAGATGATAATTAATCATTTTGTTCTTCAGGAAGCAGCATTTTTTGATCCAAATACATAAAGTACACATATGTGTTAATCAAGGAAAAGGGGTTAGGCCAAGTACAGATACCTGGGTTTTGATTGGTTTTGGATGGAAGCCCGTTTAGTTTTCATTTGGCTTAAACACATCCAGTCTGCAACAGTACTAACACTTTACACCTCCAAGGGTGGGTTCGTGCTGCAGAAATCATGCTGCTGCATTGCCAACGGAGCCTGCGGTATCATTACCGTCATAGAAGAATTCTGCATTAAGATTTTCAGATCAGAAATGGCTTTCCCACCAAAAAAAAATAAAACCAACAAAAATAAAAATAAAAAATTGTGAGCAAATGCTGACAAAAATGAACACAGGAGACTGGAATCGATCTCCCAAGCACCCTGAGCAAGTCAGCCACGGAGCTGAGCTCCAGTCTGTGTTTGACAGCCAGTGCTCTGCTCTGTCCCACAAGCTGAATCCCCTCCCTGGGAACAGCCCATCTCCCGGGGCAGGTACCCCCAGCACAGCTCCACAGCGAGCCAGCCACCTGGTTAACGTCGGATGGAGAGGAGATGATGCTCTTGGTCTTGTCTCGGACACGTCACACCACCCACCTGCTCGATTTCTGGCTGGAGAGGGCTGTAAAGAGGTCTGGTCTCCACGTGCTCCGGCACCAGCCCTTGCTTCCGCAGGGCGTACAGGGCGAGACGCTCCTCCGCTGGACCCAGGTGGGGGTTGAGAGGTTTGCCGTCCTCTGCCACAGAGCAGACAAAAAGCAGCGTCACGCCGTGCCACGGCTGTGCGGGGCCGGATTCTGACCGCCCGGCGGGAGCAAGCACGAGCCCACCAGCCTCGCTGCAGCCAGGAGCGAGCAAGAGGACCACGGCCCTGGTTTGCAAATCCGCCGTCATCACAAACCCTCCTGGGCACAGGGCAACCCGTTCCCAGTGGGACATGTGGGCAAATCCACCCAGTGGGACCTGCGGGCAAACCCACCCAGTGGGACCTGCGGGGAGTCTTGCGCAAGTCCCCCCCACCCAAATCACAGCAAGTGAAACACTGCAAGGACCAAGTTGAAGCAATGAAAAGGGAGAGTCCAGTCTTTGACGCTGCTCGAGGGTCCAGGCCCCCTAAAATCAGAGCAGTTGGGGCTGCAGGGTCCCCAGCAGCCCTCCAGCCCATGCTGCTGCTCTGCTGCCATTCCCACCCTCAGCAGAGGTTTATCTAACGTGTGATCAAAGCTCTTCAGGGAGAGGAGATGAAAGGGTCTGCTCCAGTGCAGTTTGCAAGCACTCGTGTGATGGATATTGTTTAAATCCCATCATTTAAAACCATCCAGGATCTTCAGCTGGGCAGAGAGGGGTACAGCGGGACTGAGCTCGCAACGGGGTCCCGCTTCTTCTCTGCTGGGTTCAGGGTGAAAGACAGAAATGAGAGGAAAAGGAGGGCCATGCAGACACCACCAGCTCAGCTCAGTGGCTTGTCCTAGTCCCTGCTCTGGTCCTCACTGCTCCCACTGGGGTATTTGTGGTCTTTCATCCAAACAGGCTAATGCACGACAGCCGCAGCAACCGCCGAGCCATCCGTGAGTAGACCTGAAACCATCTCCACCTCCTCAACCCGCTCCACATGAGACCCTAATTCCTCCGCAAATAAGTCAGGCAAGACCTATCAGGAACGGACGTTTTTGCCTTTTCTGTCCCAGCATTCAGGGTCCCTGTTACATCCATCCAGGGATGGAGGATGGCCAACTTGGCCTTGGCTGAGCCTGCTCCTGCCTTCCCATCCCACATGCCATGCTGGGGCTGGTGGAGGACATCACCCCCGAGACAGTTGCCTTTCAGCCACAGCATTTCAAGGCCATGTACCTTCGAGGACCTTTGAAATGAAATGTGCTCCATAAATATTATTACAGCTCTGCAACTTTCAGGTGATATATCCCAGCTCCTTTCTTGGCAATATCTTGAAGTGGTTAACTTCAGACATATGGGCTATTTCCCAAGCAGTGGAAACCTGGCGTGCATGTGCATGTGTGTGTGTGTGTGTGTGTATGCACAGGAAAAAGAAAAAGCCCCTCTCAGAAAACAACAAATGTGGGGGTTATGGAATAATGGTCCGGGTGCAGTGCTTGTAAAACCCATGCTCTCGTGTTTAATAGCTTCACTTTATACCGCCAGGTTCAGATCTGACATTGCTCTGCGAACACAGCTGGTTTCCAGATCTCCTTGAGGTCAAGCATCAGACTTTGTTCTGTTTTTTGAACTGATTGCCATTAAAGCAGAGGAAGGTGAAAGGCAGGGGCTGGGAGAGGGGGGAAGACCCCGCTCGGTTTAACACCTTTCCAGCCCTTGCTGAAAACCTTTCACATAACGAGAGGCTGCAAAGGAGCCGTTGCTTCCCCACTCCTCCTCCTCCTAACCGTGAATTTGTGCCTTGATTCCCAAGAGCAGGGAGAGGGATCAGTCCTGGGTTGTGCCTTGCCTTGTGCCTCTGCAGGCCAAGTCCTCCTTGATGGCTCTGCAATACTGTAGTGGCCTTAGTAAAGTCAAACTGCAGCTCCTGGGCCACGTACATCAGGGTTTCACATCCTCCCTGGGCCAAAACACCCTTTCCATGCTTTAAAGCAGAGTTTTCTCTGAAAGGCATACTTCTGCCCCAAGGATGCCAGTTAGACAGGCACAAGTTGATGCCCAGGATATTACAGGTGTCAGTGTTGGAGGGGGGGGTGTGCAAACAAGAAAATGCCTCCCCAGCACTCGGTGCATATTTTCTCTTGCTGGCAGAGGCTGATTTTGCACTTCCAGCTGGAGCACACCTCGCCCCCCCCCAGGCATGAGCCATGGTGCGATCTGCTGGGCACTGTGCGTATGATATTGTCTCCCTCTAGTGACTCCAGCCCCAAAACGCAGAGATGCAAAAGGCACAACCGCTCCTCCATCCAGCCCAAGCAGCAGCTGGAAGATCAGGCTGGAGCCTCTCTGGCTGCGATGGACTTTGCTGCTCCCAGCCTGCCTCTATTTGGTTTGCTGCAAAGCAGCAAAGGACAGTCATTCAAGGCCAGAGTTAACGTGGCTGGATTGCAGGTCTGGGTTCGACCCCAGGGTTTGGTGCAGATCCAGCTGCAACCTGCAGTCTTTGGGGCAGAGCCAAGCTTGGAAAAGGTGCAGAGCCAACCTGGAGAGCAAGGTGGGGAGGATGGGGACATGCTCATCACCCAGTCCTAGCCCCCATGATAACCCCCCACCATAATATGTTCATGACCTCCAACTCCATCCCTTGCTCTGGGTAAAGGAAAGCTATTTGCTACCCTGAAGCACCCCCATTGCCGTACCCAGTTCAGAGAGGATGTACTCTTGCTCCCTGAAGATGATCCGGTCGGACTTGTAGGTGGGAGCCTTGTAGTTGTGCTGCAGGGAGAAGAGGTGAAGCAGCTGGGATGGACGGAGTTGGTCTCGCCACTGGTTGGGTCCAGAGCTGAAACCAAACGGAAGGGAAAAGAGCGGCTCGACACATGATAAAACATCTTCCAGCCTCAACAAGGGGCAGCAGTGTTATGCTAAAGAGGACTGGTCTGAGGAAGGTGCAGCTCGCTCTGACTCTGTGTTCACTGGGGAATGGAGCTGCGTGTCCCACCGCCAACATTTAGCCCCAGCTTGCAGCGCTGGGGTGCCTTGATAACCCCCCCAGACCCATCATGTCACCTTTCAGCTGGCCCTGTGCATGGGGAGGGTCCTTACCACAGTGTGCGCAAGAGGTATCAGGGCCGTAACAGGATCTCCCCAAGGACATTTATGTTATTTGAAGCATTTCATGCTTCTGGAGGAGATCCAGGGCTCAGGGAAGTTCCTTAAATGTGGGGTTTCTCTGGTGTGAATCTTTTCTCAAGACATATCTCTGCGGTGAAGTACAGCACCGGTCAGGTCCCCGTGGGACAGCAGACCCCTGGGCTGAGACGTCGCCCTGGTCCCCATGGCCAGCTCAGCACCGCACAGCCCTGGCAGATACAGAGACCCACTGCCTGAGCCCGCAGAGGTACCTACATGCAGTAGGTTTGGGGGAGGCCACAGCGCGCCCCGTATTTTGACAGGAACCGGTTCTCCAGGTCTATGACGGTCTCCCCAATCTTCTCATCCTTCGACAGGAGGTCGTAGTCGTAGAGTGTGATCTTCAAGTCCTTCTCCAGGGGCAGCGTGCAGCTCAGCTCGAACATCCTGCACAACGGGAGCCAAGAAATACCCATGAGATGGAGGTTCACGCTGCCGAGAGCCCCACGGGAAACGGACCCACACACCATCCCAACCCACCAGTGCCGGGAAGGACAGTACACCCGCTGTGCATCTTTGTCACATTGCTCCAGCACTATCGGTGCTGTGTTGTACTGGCTTAGCATGTGGAAATGCAACTAAACAAGCATGCCTTGGGATTATTTTTGCCTGGTTGAATTATCCTTGAGCAAACTTTGCCCCTGCTTAGTTTCTCCGTCTGCTAATTAGACTTGACGGTGGTCACTGCGATATCCAGGGAAAAAGAGCAGCAGGTGAGATTCAGGAATCATCATTGCTATGGAATCTGAAAGGGGAAGAAATGACAGCTTTGGAAAACCATCTGCTCTGTGAGCCCAAAGAGCAAATGTCCAAAACAGGAGTCAAGCCTGCCTCGGCCAAGCTTGTTGTCAGAGACTGACCCTCAAAGCCTCCTTGTTCTCTCCTTCCAGTTCTAAGCACCTTTATTCTGTGCTGTCTCCTCTGCCATCATTACACCACAGTCCACATGCTGACATAAAATAAAGCAAGAGCAAACCTTCCTCTCCCTCCTCAAATAAAGGATGGCAAGAGACAAAGCACCAAGACCCTGCCAAAACACAACACCCCAATCCAGACCGAGCTGGTGCTCGTGAATGTTGGCGATGTGGAAGGTGGTCCAGTTGGGTGAAAAGGACGGTCCCGGTCTGACCCAGGACTACCAGGAACCCCTCCACCTGCTGCTGAAAGGCAGGCAATGCCGGGGAGAAACCCGGTGCCCATTCCCACCGTCAGCACCCACCCCACAGCAGCTTTTAAGGAGGGGAAGTGAGTGATTATGCCACCAATTAAGAGTGCAGGAGGAACTGGGGTCAGCAGAAAGTAATTAGCTAAAGCTGGACGGCAGCCAGCCGCCCAGGGAAAAGCTCGTGAAACGGGAGGTTTAATAGCCGCCAGCAGCCAGGACCTCGGTTTTACATCTTGCTTTAAAGACCGGGTGGGAGGTGCAGCACGCTGTCTAGACGGCTTCTGGCCGGGAGCCAGGCTTCGCAAAGCGGGACTTGCTCAGCCTAGCAGAGCTCACCGGGGTCTGGCTGTGGGCTCTGTGACGGAGCAGTAGGTCCTAGCCCACCGGAGACCAGGGCTCCCTCGTGCTAGATGGGGAGCAACCGCTTTGCATTCGCCGTAGGAAAGGCAGAGCTGCCGTCTCCATTTGGCAGAAGAGGAGTAAAGGGCTTGTCTAATGCACACTGTGGTCTCCGAGGTTTCACCGGTATCACCCTCGCCATCCCTCTCCCTTTTCCTCCATCCTTGCAGATGGTGTATCTCCCTCTCCATCTTGCTTTGTTGGGAAGGTGTCGCGGCATTGACAGCCTGACCTGGCAAGAGCCGCCTGAGAAAACCAGCTGGATGTCATATGGAGTAGAGCTTGACCTCTGTGCTGAAGCATAACCCCCTACGTCCCATCCCAGCTTTTCTGGGAGACCAAAGTCCTATCGACACGTGGAGGCTGAGCACCAGGTTTTCCTTTGCCTCCCACCGCTTCGCCTGGTCCCTATGGTATTTCCAGCTCTGATGAATACCCTTTTCTGGAAACAACATCATCTTTTGCCTTTTATCACAAGGTTGCGGCCCTACTGCGAGGCAAACAACTCAACCAGTCCATATCACATTGATTGATAATTCTTTTTCAGAGCATCTGATTTTGAGGTGCCCCATGCCACAGCCTAACCAAACAGGTCTCCATTCATCGTGTCTTTTCTTCAGACATTTAACCAAAGTGCCTACATGAGAAGCAGAGTTTTGCCAGACTCTCTCTACCCTCAGTGGGATGAGGCAGATGCCTCCACAAGGGAATCTGAGGTCTGAACAAACCTCCTGTCATCTCTGTTGATGACAGAGCAGACCCAGTCCATGCTCCACAGCTCAAAAGTCCCAGGGAGAAGATGAACACGAGCCATAGTGGGTAGGACAGTGGTTGAGCCAAGGCCAGACCCACTTCAGCAAGGTCAGACATGAGCCGAGAGCATGCCAAGGGAACCACAGAATGGTTTGGGTTGGAAGGGATCTCTAACAGTCACCTAGGCCAACCTCCCTGCAATAAGCAGGGACATCTTCAACTAGATCAGGTTGCTCACAGCCCCATCCAACCTGACCTGGAATGTAGGTTGGAATGGGAAGCTCTGGCTGGCCCAGCGCTATTCCCTCAATATGACATTAAAAAACCCCACAGAGTCCAGACTGAACCAAAACTTACTTTCCAAAGACAGGCTCCAGAGTACAGGGAAGGTAATTTTCTTGGTCATTAATGGATTTCTTTCCCACTGAAATCTTCACATAGGGATCACACTAAAGACAAGCATGAAAACAAATGCAAGAAAGAGTCACAGCACAGCAATAGTGATGGCAAAGGAATAACTCTGCCTCTCTTTGTCCCAGCAAGCAGGATCTTCCACTACCCTTGACTAATGCCTATTTTCAAGTATAGGGCAGTCTGACCATTAACTACAAATCTGTGACCATCAGCAAGAGCTACCTGCACTGCAATTCCTTTTTGAGGATGACCGAAGGACCAGTTAGCAGTGTGGGACAAGAGTCCAAGACCTTCTGAGGCCAATGGGATGGAAAAGCAATAAAAGAGCATGAAAAAAACGACTTATGGCTTCTTTGATGGACTGGGCTTGCTCTGAAGTCCACAGGATGTTCCCATTCTCATCTGAGTCACATATTTTGGGGTTCCATTGACGTCATCATTTTTTAAGTTTGAGGTCTACTCAAAGAAGGATTTACAAATGCAGGGGACTAAAATGTCAAAGGAAAAACATTTTGTTTCAAAAAATATGGCTTAAAACCTTTTCTTTCCAAGATGGTGCAACAACTTTAAAAAAAAAAATAAAATGGAAGCATATTTTAACATAAAGCCTCATTGTGCATCTAAAAATTGTATCAGATATTTTTACATTTTTAGCAAGTTTTTAAGCTTCTCTCTCACAACTAAAACTATTCTGGGAAACCAGCATAAATTTGAAAAGTGGTTAAATAAACTCGAGTCAGCATTTTTACCAGGGGAAGAAGAAAAAAAAGAAAAAAAACAACTTCACCTAAAAGATTTCACCCAGCTTGAGTCCAGTACCTGAGGTCTCACCATCTTAGCTCACATGAAAAAAAAAAAAAAAAAAAAAAAAAAAAAAAAAAAGGGAAAGATATTGGCTAGTTATGCACCCTGGAAAAAACACCCAGGCCAAGTTCCTCATCACTTTTCCTTGATCTGCAGATTTTTTTAAGAAGCGAAGGATCGAAAAGCAGTGCTCAGGGAAGGTCTGCAGTGTGAGCAGGGACTGGGCATCCAGGGCTCTCCTTTTGTCTCCCCTTGACTGGGACAAGCTTCAGGAGACATCACAGCATAGAAGGAAAGGCTGTGGGTCAAACTTGGATTGGTTTTGGTTTTCAGCGTCAAAAAGGCATTTTTTCTTCTCCATCTTTTTTTTTCTACAGGAGTCTCTTATGAGGGGTTTCTAAGAAATTGAAAACCTTCATTCCAAGTCCATTTTCAAAAACAGGGCAGATTAAAAACCAGTTTTGTTCATGTCAAAATATTTCCCATACTTTTTCCCTGCTTTGCAATGGAACAAAGAGAGTTAAGAAGGATTTTTTCCCTGAGTTTTTTTGCAAAGTGAAACAAAATGAACATTTTCTTTTTGAACCAACACAATTTTCTTTTTGCGCTGAATTTTTCTTCCAGGCTGGCAAAGCTTTGCAAAAAGCAGTCATGTGAAAGACATAATTTTGTTTCCTTTGGCACTGAGGTATTAAAAAAAAAAAAACCAACTCATTTAGCTATTTTAACTAGCCCTACTGAAAAATCCCTCAGGATGGAAGAAGAGTTGGCTCCTGGGATTCCCAGATGTTGCAATGGAGGCAGAAAGAAGGGGTAAATTTCCCTCTTTTTGCTGTCACTGTTGTTTCTAAATTGTAAGCCAGATATGTAAATGTTCATCAATTACGGCTGACCTGTTGGAAGAGCCCAACCCATGAGCCAACACTGAGGTCCACCAGAGCTTGCCCCAGCAGGATACCTTTCCATTGGTGTCCTTGGGCTGGAGGTCGAAGGCCCGGATGATGTAGACCCTGACAAGACACTCCTGGGGTCCTCTGGCCGGCAGCTGGTGGAACTGCCAAGGTGGCACTGGGACTCGTGGGTCATCTGGGAGAGGGTAAATTTTGAACGAACCCTGTGAAGGACAGACACGTTCAGCTGCGCTTGCACACCCACATGTGCAGATGGGTCTTGTGTGAGCAGGCTTGCAACGACAGTCTGGATGCTTGCATAGAATCATAGCATAGTTTGGGTTGGGAGGGACCTTTAAAGGTCACCTAGTCCAACCCCCTGCCATGGACAGGGACATCTTCAACTTGAGCAGGTTGCTCAGAGCCCCGTCCAACTTGACCTGGAATGTTTCCAGGGATGGGGCACCTACAACTACTACAATGCTGGGGACAGAGCCCAGATCCTGACCCTCTTCTGTCTACTAGACCAGACCATGTCCTGCCAGGTTCTTCATGGTCGAGGGAGTTAGGAGCAGGGTGGCGAGCCGCCTGTATCATTCACCCCTTTGCTTGAACATCGATGCAAACTCCGTTACACCCCTGCACAGAGCACCTCTCGCCTGTTCATCCTTTATCTCTTCTACTTCACTGTTGTTTGAGCCTTCAAGCTATTAAAGAGGTGTGAAGGGGCCTTGCTCCCAATGCCAACTAGCCCCCCCAAAAGGTTTAGGCTGAGACTTTCAGGGACAGTTTGAGGGTTCCTGAACAAGGCAGCTAGTTCCTGAGAGAGGGATGGGAGGAGGAGAGAGAAAATGCAAAAATTTACAATTATTTTATTCACGAGAGCTGATTTCCTCCCAGTGAAGTGGCAGAATCAGTCTCCAGGTATTGTTTGGGGGAGGAGAGTGCTGGGTAAGAGTGGGATTTAAAAAAAAAAAAATATATAGAAAATTTTAATCCCTCTTCTCTTGCAAATAGGCTAAAGGTTAAAAAAAGCAAAGGATGCATCGCTTCTCTGCACTGGGCAGACACCTCTAAAGGGAGAGCTCTGAGCACCAGCGTGGTGAGACCACCAGTGCTCACACATGCTCCCACTGCTGCCCCAGAGGAAGAAGATGCTCCATCGCTTAAATCCAGCATCAGTTTCAGATGGGTTTTTGCTCCAGGATGACGGCACAGCCTAGACTGTGTTTGAAGCATGCAAGGCACTCGCTGCTGGGAGTACAGCAGCTAGACCTGCACAGGCAGGTTGTTCAGACTGGGACCAGTGGTCTACTTTTATAGCTTATTTCTCACTGAAGTCCTACTCAAAAATAGTCATTTGGCGTCACCCCACTCAGCAGCAAGACCTTCCACCCAGCAGCGTGTGTTCCCGGGTACAGGTAGAAAGAGAGACCATCACACCTTGAACTCCCCCACGACCGAGGGGTCATCATTCGAGTCCTGTGACCGGCCACGATACAGCTTGAAGGTGTGGCAGAAGTCAGAGAGATGCTCAAAGTCCTCCACGTTCTCCAGCTCCGTCTCGTAGACCTGGGGAGGGAGAGATGGGGGGGCAAGGCAGGGGCAGAGGGGGACCAGCAGCATGTCCCCACTGATCTGGGACAAGACTTGACCCAAGCTCCTCGGTCTGGGGGAAATACCACCCACTGGGACAGAGTCCTGGGACCTGTCACCCTTGTTGCCCCCCCAGGACAGTGATGAAGAACAGACCTTGAGCAACCCCGCAATAAATAACAGCACGTCACAGAAGACCCAGACTAAGCCAAGGTGTTGCAGAAGGTTTTTCACCAGCCAAAGAGACCTTCCTGCTGGGAACGTTTTCCTTAAGACCAGGCCAGGTCTGCCCCATTTTATTCTATTTGGGCTCCTGTGTTAATTTTAGCAGTTCTTGTAACAGAGTACCTAAATCTCCCTCTTCCCTAAGCAATCTCTAGCATTCCTTGTTGTTCCCAAACACTTTTCAGGGTGGCAGTTCCCCACCTCCTCTGCCACTTAGAAAAGTGACGATT
This sequence comes from Harpia harpyja, assembly GCF_026419915.1. Taxonomy (NCBI): domain Eukaryota; kingdom Metazoa; phylum Chordata; class Aves; order Accipitriformes; family Accipitridae; genus Harpia; species Harpia harpyja. The sequence continues at coordinate 89,851,409 of NC_068941.1, forward strand.
TTGTGAAGGCTGCAAAGTGGAAAGTTACCAGAAAGGATTTTATAAAGAAAACTGAGTTTTCAAAATAGTTATTTTTTAGAACAAAAGTACTTGCTCTCACAGGAAAATGATCTTTTTTTTTCTTCTTTGTCCCAGAAGAAAAAAAAAGCCTAAACCCTCAAAAAAATCAAAGCCTCTGGAAAAACATCATGGGAAGTGCAGGTCCAATGAGACAGAACCAGCCAAGGCCACTTACCTTCAGGGTGTCAAAGCCCTTCTCTAAATAGCAGCCACATTTTTCCCTCTCTCCTGTGGAAGCGTAGAATTTGCTCCACCAGTCAATGAATTCTTCCTCCTGCGGCAAGGGATACCAAAGTTACACATCTCCACGAGCAAACTCCTGCGATCAACAACGGCAGCATCTCCCATAACTGCTAGAGGTGAACTTATAGAATCGTTTAGGTTGGAAAAGACCTTTAAGATCACCAAGTCCAACTGTCAACCCAACACCACCATGCCCGCTAAACCATGTCCTGAAACTTCTGCCCTGTGCACCAACCCCACGGCACAGCCGGGGCTTGGTGGGTCTCTGTCCTGCAGAGGCTGTGAAGCTATCGTGAACCCAACCTGCAGCTCCTCACTCCCTGGTTTCAAGGTGCTTTTGGGATGCTTCCAGCCCAAATCCAGCTGTTGCCACCACAGCAACACCATGGACGTGGACCTGTCAGCAGAGAGGATGATTCTCCATGGAAGGATGAGGCAGAGCTCACAAGAAACTTTTTAGACGAGGGGCAGATTTGGGTGGTGGTCTTCCCAGGACCTCAGCGCAGGACCACACAGGGGATGAGACTAATTAACTGTCATGCTAACATGGTCCTGACAGCCTGAAATTCGGGGAGGATGTGAGGGCTGCTCTTAAACTCAACCCCTGCTTTAGGCTTTGCCTGGAAGGTTTGGGGGTTTCTGGGATGAGGACTGCCTTTCTGGTTCGTGTCCCAGCACCATCCAACCTCCCCATCCAAACAAAGCACATGGGCAAACAAATAAATGCATAAAATGCATATAGTTCCACTAAAAACAAATGGTCCTCAGGTGCTGCACCTCTCTCAGGAAGAGTGTAACTCTCTTCTCATTGATATTATACAAAGAAACGGGCAAATCTCACACAACCTCAGCCTCACAACATCACAGCCCACAGCCACAACGCCATTAAGGAGCATCTGCCTCATCTGCTATGCAAACTGCATTTCAGCTCCAAGGATGCTGTTCCAAGAAGAAAGCCGGCTGCCGGCTTCAGCAAATGTATATATTTTATAAGAGCACCATTTTTGAGATTTATACAAGCAAAGATGAAGGGGCTTTGACTGTGATTCATGAAACATTCCTGAAAAATAATGATGTCTTATTTTAGAAGTCCACAAAATTCCATCACACTGACCTAATGGAGGAATCATAATAGAGGTTTATTGGATTTATATTTTAAGCCAACGGTGCAGGCTTTAAATTGATGTCTTGAATAGACATTGTTTTTAATAGAAATATTACATAAATTAACTCCGAGGCCTCTGCTGCCTCCCTTTTTTTTGAAAAAATAAAAAAAATAAAAAAATTTGCCTTTCATCGCTTCCCCTGTTTTATTGTTTAAAAAGCTACACTCTGACCATCATGGCTTTATTACGACATTCCACAGGTACTGAGTTACAAAGAAAGCACTTAAACTAATCTGACGACTTACCCATGGTATCTTCTGCAGCCCCAAAACAAAGAATTTGGTTAGATATTTTTGCTGATTTCTACTGATGTTCCAAAAAAAGGGGGGAAGAAAAAAAAAAGGAGGCAAGGGGAGCAGCTGGAATGTTAATAGCAAAGGAGATTAATCCATTTGCCTGCAAATGGGAAAGCCAGGGAAAGCAATGGCTCCACTGCACAAGTGACTGAATTCAGGGATTTCGTTTAGCGACCAGGTGATAGCCAAAATCATCTCCAGTGTTTTATCTTGGACATGGTACAGGAGGGTCCTCAGCGTCGGGGTCTGTGCCCTGAGCCTTGGCGCAGATGGCTGAGGGACTTAAGCATCCTGCACGCCCTCTCCCACTTTTGCACGGACCCCACGGGGCTGCAATGGGGCGCACCCTCCACGGGTGAGCATCACTGGTGGATAAATTTCACATCAAGTGACAGACGGCTAATATTTTGGCTTAGGGAGAAGCTCACTCAGATGCGGTGAGCCACTGTCATGGTTATCAGAAGATCTGCTGTCTCCCCATCCCTATTCATTCCCTCTTCCCTCACGACCACAGCTCCCATAGAGCAGGGACCACCGTAATGTGGGCTGGCACCTGCATCCCAAATGCCGTGAGACTGGAGTCAGGATTGCAAACACTTTCCCATTCCGCACAAACATAAAGTCAAGACCTTTCAAGCCCCAGGGTGCCCAGCTTTGGCATTTTCTGCTAAAATGGGAAGGTCAACGTTTAACATAGGAGCAGTGGAGGAGGGTCCAGGACCATTTCACCAGGCAGGAGCCTGAATGGGAGCATTTCATCAGTTTTCCAGCAGCTCCGTGAGCATCCAGGAAAGGGGCAGCAGGAGAACCCCTTCCAGGGGCACATCCCAGAAGAGAGGAATGCCTTATGGCCAAAAGTATGGCATGTCCAAAAATAAAGAAATTCAAATTTTTTTTTAAAATGCCTTTAAAACCAGAATTTCACCATCAGGCTGCAACTTCCCACTTGAAACATTTCTGGGATTATGGCTTGGACACAGCAAAAGCACTCAGACACATGCTTAACTTCAATCGAGTGTGCAAATCCCTCTGAAGTCAATGAGGCTCTTCAGACGCAGCCTTAAGGGCATTCTGGATCAGGCCTTCAGTTCAGCAGAGCCAGCAGCTGCCGTTTACTTACCACCTTCAGATAATAGGGAAGGAGGTTTAAGCTGTGCCTGATCTCCACGTAGGACTTTTACCCAGGGCTATGCACATTGCTGTTGAGGGTACTGAAATCCTCCCCTCCCCTGGACCCCGAAATGCAGACCTGTGTCATCCCGGCAGCTCTCGGGGTGCTTTCAAGCTCATTTTGTTTCACCCAGGGGGGAATGCACCAGTTTTAACCTCAGTTTTGCCAGGGAGGCTGAGCCAGAGCGATTTTCTCCCCACCACCCAGGGTTTCCTGCAACTGCGAGATTGTCCCATTGGGTGCATTCCCAGATGGGGATAGCAGGAGTCTGGGCTTGTCCAGCATAACCCAATTTTCACAAAATATGTTGAAATGGCCATTTTGGTCTGGAGCAAAAGGAGGTAGGGAAACCTCAGAAGTTGCCATGCAACGGACATACTGGCTTCTGGCGAAATTTAGTCATTATCATCATCACCTTACAGGTTGGGGAAACTGAGGCACAGAGAGGTTAACGTCCAGACAGCAAAGCCAGGAGAGCAGAGCAGGCATGAGACAATTGAAGTCTTAATACTCATGCTTGCTCTCCTAGTGATTACACGCTCTTCCCTGTGGGAATATAGATAATTATAGCAATAATAAATACTGCCTCTAAAGAAGCTAAGCCACTGCCTCAGTCTCAAATGTACTCGCACCTCACATCTGGGAGGCAGATTTCCTGCTATGAGAAAGCTCTGCAGCTGGGATGAGAAGATCCCTCTAGAAACAGCTTGGACATTTATAGATGCAGCTCCCCAGCTGTTTGTTACCACGCTTACCCTGCATCTCAGCCTTGGAGCGGGTGGTATTAGCATCCTCATCTGCCCCAGTGCAAAGGCAGCCTGGTCAGCTCAGCTCATTACCCGACTAAACTAACCCAGCCCAGCCCTGTCCTCCTGCGGGCACAGAGAACTCCAGCGGAGAGGCCATGGCAAACAGCTGGGGAACACAAAAATGTCTTTAAACACCGCAGCTGCACTCCTCGGGGTTTTCTGACCACATCCTAAATCCCTCTGCTGCTCTGTCTAGCATCGCTCCAGAGGTCGGCATGCCCAGGCAGGAAACCAAACGGCTCGCTGCTGCAGGAGGCATCCTCGGGGTGGTTCTGCAAGGAGATGGCAGCAACAAAGCCCACCAGCCACCCACCATCCAAGCAAGGTGCCACCTACCCCCACGCCGGGGAGGCACGTCAGCCTCTGCTGCCCACGGGGAGCTCCGTCACCTACAAATGCAGACCAGGAGCAGTTGCAGAAGTGCCTGGGAGGCAGGAAAAAATCAGATTTTTCCTGCTAGGAGGCCATGCCCAAGACGCTGGGGTGGAGGTGTCACCAGCTGGGCTTGGGACCTCGCACCCGCCAGACTTTGGGAGCCAGAGGAAACCTTTTTCATGTTAACAAACCCCCCAGGTCCTTGAACTCCAACCTCTTCCCCAAGAGGGACCTGTCTTTGGGTTATCCTTGGGTTAACCTGGTCCTTTCGCCTGGTTCCTTCAACCTATCTCAGGGACCTGCCGCAGCTCTGAGCAGCACCGTGCAGAAAGCAAGGCTGGAGGGAGGAGGAGAAAACCACATGCATCCACACAGAGAGGCTGCAAGAGGACACGGCTTATCCTTCCATTAACCCTTCAAGGTGTGAACTGTCAGATATTCATAAAGAGAAAATATCCATTTATGACTGTTTCACTGGGGTTGGTTTTGGTTTGGGTTTTGGGGGTTTTTTTGTTTGTTTTTTTTTTTCACAAAAATGTTAATTTTGCTCAGAAGTGGACAAATCTGTTTGTTTTCAGTGGGGGTTTTTTTTCATCCTGTTCAATCAGCCATGTTCACCTGAAGGCAGCCACCCACGCACCTTCTTGCCACCATTTTTCCTCTGTCCTGCAGCTTATATTTGCGGATGCTTTCCCCTGCAACCCTGGCTGGTGGAAAGCCAGCCTGACGTGCGTCCAGATAGGTCTGGAAGGGCTTTCACCCATCGCCCGTGGCAGTGCCGTGGGCTGTCCCCTGAGCGCGCGTGAAACACCAGGAGAAAAAAAGACAGCAGGAACGCACTGGGGGGGCAACACTGGGCTGCAGAGTGGGTTGGCGACCGTTTTCAGCAAGAGATATCCAACACCAAGAGCTCTTCCAACTAACAGTAACAGGATAAGCCGTAAAATATGTGCTCTGATTTGGAACTAGCAAACACAGCAAATAACCAATTATTCCAAATAGTTTACAGATTTTGACTTTTTGTTTTTGGCTTGGGTTAGCTTTGCTAACTTGTCATTTGATGGGTTATTTGTATTTCTTACAACCAAAGCATGGCAAGCCAAAATAATGGTAAGAAAAACTGTGTTGAAAGCACCTTAGAGTGCTTCTCAGGGGAGAACGGAGGCTCCTCGTTGCGGTTTCATAGCTCAGAGGTGTCTGAGGGCTCCTTGTGAGCTCCTCTTCTCTGGGAGATGCTCACGAACCGCCTGACTCCTGCTACTGCTCCAGCAAGATAAGGCTGGTGGAGAGGAGATCTTGCCAGACCCTTTCCCAGCTGGGAATGCAGGAGCTGCTGGGGCATTAACCATGGGGGGGTCCTCTGCAAAGGGACAGCTCTCCTGCAAACCTGGGTCCCTCCACTCCCACCACCTGCCACCCACGTCGGTGCTTTCACACTAACCTCACGTTTTCACTCATCAGGACCCAAAAGCTCATTCGTACTTCTCAGGAGAAGGAGCCTGCCTGCCCCTTCCATCCTGAGTCCTGAGCAGTGTGGAGGAGACATGGACAAGGACACCCTGCCAAAGAGGATTAGGGCCCTCAAAGCCTCTTGGTGGCAAACAGGTGCTTTGCAAAATGCAACGTATCCTCCCCAGATATACCATCCTTATTCTTTGCTTGCACAAGCAGCTTTCCGGTAATTCCCAGCTGTATCTGATGCCATTTTAAAGTGATTCTTTAGAAGCATTTCTGTATTTTCCTCTGGCCCTTAACAATGAATCAATAACACTCTTATTTAGCACTAATACTGCCGTGGCACACAGGGACCCCGCTCGGGATTCGGCTCCCATTGTGCTGTGCTCTGCAGAAAAAGAGAAGGATGGGAAACTGCCCCAAACAGTTTCCATTTAAAGATTGCTTTTAAGACGGATATCAAAAACAGGCCAAAAGCAGAGAGTTTTACAGTCCCTTGTTTGTAAAGGGATCCTGGTGTGACCGGCTCTGGTGGTGGCATCTATACTACATCTACTTGAGCTTTAGCCATGATTCAGCTGACTAAATACAGGCTTTGATCTTAGCAAGAGGTTTATTGCACCTTCTGCTGATGATGCCTTCGGGCTCTCCTCTGTCCTGCAGTCCCCTGCGCTTTCCCAAATTGACACCCCAAGGGTCACCGGGATCTCATTCTGAACACTCTCAGGTCGGCTCTGGCGGGCATCGTGGCAGAGGCACGGAGGGCGATGGCACCTCCATCCTCGGAGACCTTTGAGGGGACGTTGGCCAAGCCCAGGTGAGGCTCTTGGGGATGGTTTGACAATTTGAAAAGGGGATTTACAGGACAACAAGGAGGGGATCTTGTGGATAATTGCAGAGTGCTCCTCCCAAGCAGGGAGGGGGAAATGGCTCCTGAAAGAGCTTGTTTTGACATTTTAAGAAGTCATGAGTCTCTCTTTCACCCTTTGAACGTGATTGAATCACTTGAACTCCAGAAGAATGAGCCGGGACTTCAGCGTGGTGGGAAGGGGACAGATCTCGAGCAGAGAGGTGCATCCGCGAGACATAGGTGTTGCAAAATCATCTCGTTTTGCTTATGCCAAAGATTCTCAGGAGGGACAAGAGAGGGATGAAGGGCCAGCTCCTGACTTTGTCTAGGAGGACTTTGGCAACAGCAGCACCAGAGGAGTGTGAAGAGAGGCCAGATTAGAAAGGGTTTATGAACTAGGTTATAAACAATTGCAGATTAAGTGCTTGGATCGGTGCAGGCTCCAGGCAGAGCCTGAAGCATCAGCTCTGGCAGCCCTGACCTGACGTCCCCGCCACACTATCACTTCTCCCCAGCCTTTACCCCCCGGGAAGACGTTGGGGTTCGCTGCCACAGGGAGCAGAGGTGATGCCCATCACCCTCCTTGGTGGCTCGCTGGGTCCCCCCCAGCAATGCCTACCCCATTTTTCCAGAGCCATTTTTGGGTCTGAGGTTTTTTCAAGGTTTTCTCAGCACACTGAGGCCATGCTGCTGGGGAGGCAGAAAACCCACACACTCGAGATGAAGGGGAAAAAAAAAAACAACTCTTGTGGACTCCACTGATGAGATGGGCAGACTGATCTACAAGCTCAGCTCTCCATGAGGGGCAAGCCCACAATCTCCCACCACACTCCCCCTCCTCCAGGTCATTAACGCCACGGTCGGAGGCAGAACCCAGCAAAGTTCAGGAGCTCCCTCACACACTCCAACACTGGGCTGGATTTTTTTGGCCGTAAAAGCTTTTTTCCTAATATTTAACCAGCTGCAGCCCCTATGCCTCATTCCACAGCTCCTGCTTTCGTGCGAAGCTCCCCAGCTATAAAGGAGAAGGAGACGGGAAAGAAGACGTGCATGGGCCGTCTCGGTGACCTGCTTTCCAAAACAGGATGGTTTCCCCCAGGAGGCATCAGCAGCTCTCCATGACGTGAGGTTTATTATATTTAATCACATTCTTGTAGGGTCCTGGTGAAGGCCAGGAGAATGGGTTTATTACTGCCTAATATTCTGTTGCTTTTATTTTAAATTAATGGTTTGCAGCTTTTTTCTTTTTCTTTTTCTTCTTTTTTTTTTTTTTGCAAAATTTTATTTGAACTAAAACAAAAACATATTCACGTAAATTAAAGATGCTGATGAACAGAGAGAGAGGGGAGGCTATTTATGGAGCTTTTGTTTCCATACTCCGCATCCCAGCACAGCTACCCATCTGTCTGCTCTGTGCAACCAAGGAAGCCGCATCAGTGAACAATATTATGTGGGTACAGAGGATAAACAGGGTACCGGAGAGATGCACGTAGGGCCAACAAAGCACATATCTATATATTACAGAGAGACAGGCTGGACGTTAAACATGCCTCCAACCTTATGCCAAGACCTACAAAGGTTCCCATCGGGGCTTCTGCTGCCGTGAAGCTGCAACCCATCTCTTACTCATGTGCTCTGCTTGCTCGATTTTTACTCTATTTTCAGCAAGTGAAAGCCCAATTTATCTTTCCTTCCAACCTGCATGGTCAGACCTCAAAGGGACGCTATTCCTCTCAAAGACACAGTATAAATAACGCCTTCGAGCTGACCTTCTTCCAAAGGTCTGGGCTGACTCATCCGTGTTTTACACCCCAGGGCTGAAGCGCACGGGCAGCGCTCCGGCTTTGGCCGGTGGGAAGGAGTCACCGTCTGTTGCAGCGAGGAAGGGGAAAGCAACACAACAGAGTCTGGCCTGAAACACATGGGAGAAATGTGCACGGTTTTTGGCAGGAACAGCCCGTGTCCTGTAACTCATGGGCTGGTATCAAAAGGGACCTAAGAGGGGTGAAGAGCCCCAGGGTCATGACCCTGCTAGGGATGAATTTGGGGCACGGAGAAGAACTGCTCCTCTGGAGTGTCAGCCCTGAGAAAGCAAAGCAACTTCACTGCCCTTCTTACAAAACCCAGGAACATCCCAAACATCTGAATTTCTTATGAAAAGGGAGCAGGAGACACTTTGCAAGGAGGGATCTGTCACTGCTCGGGTGCTGCCTAGCATCTCCCTCATCCCCACGCTTTGAGGGCACCAGGGCTGTATCCCTGCAAGAACCAGGACTGTGCAAAGTCCTGCTGATGAGATGAAACCTTCCTTGGGGTGAAACCCTTCTCCTCATGGAAGGCCAACACCTTCTTAGTTCAACTTATGCCAACATGATGCCTAGGACTTGTCACGGTCCCTGAGCTAGAACATGGAGCAGCACAGAAGTCCCACCAAGTCCTCAACCATGCCACTGCAGCCACCCAGGACACACCATCCCCACTGAGCTACCAGGCTCTGCTGGCGCGCACAGAGAAGCCAGAGGCTGTTGGGAAGACATCTGACCTTGAGCACATACGTAGTTCTGCCGGCTCCGCAAGGACGAGAAGGAGGAAGCTTCCTCATCCCTCGTCCCAAAACCGACCTCATTTTTTTTGGCATGAAGGAAAACAATTGTTGAAATGCACACACACCTGTAGCAAGATGAAATTGCCATTTTTCTGGGACAACGAGGGGATCTTTCACAAAAGGAAATGCCTCAATTTTTGCAGTTTTTAAATATATATATAAGCACACATATCATCCATAAAAACCATTAATCAAGCAAGTAAGTTAGAAATTAAGCAATACATACATGAGGCTGGACCCGAGAAGCTGGTATGTTAATTAATGCTGAGCTGGTCAGACCCTCCGCAAGCTACAAATTAAAATGATTGGTTATCAATGGGGTTAGAGAAACAATGTTTAACATATATCAGCAAAAGCACAATTTAGGAGAAATAAAATAAATGAACCCAAACAGTGCCACCTTCCCCCTCCCCTGGGTTACAAGGTTGAGGTCTCCCTGGACAAAGCATCCTTGGCACAAGAGCAGGGCTTGGGTTTTCACTGATGTTCATCAAATGGGACTGTGTCTGAATGGTTGCAGAGAATAAATGGGGTACTAAAGGGAAACTGCCGCAAAAACCCACGTTACAGAAAAGCTGTTAATATTTCTCAGCGCAGGACAGCATCTCCTCCTGCGGACACTGAGGGCTTGCAAACACAGCGAGCCAAGTTCATTGCAGGAGCCAGGGAAGGATCTGACCCAGGCTGTTTTTAACAGAAAGGGATTAGAAGAGCTCAGGACCAAGATCTGGTACAAACAAAACACCGAGCACAAGCACAGCTTGTCCTTGGCAAACCAAAAGCTGCCATCGCCTCCCCCTGCCCTGGGCAGCAAGCAGCAGCTCTGCTTCTGTCTTGCAAGGTGTGTTTCCTTCAAGATGGAGAAGGGGGAAAATTAGATGTTCTCACGAGAAAATAGCTGGTTTTGAGCATCAGGCCAAGCCTGACGGCACTCCCCCTGCTCGCCAGCCCCGGCTGGTCCCCGAACGCACTGCTTTTGACCCCATCAAACCAGACCTGCATCAGACCTTGGGTCAAGGTGAAAACACTGAATTTACAGCTGCTTCATGGGGGAAAGATTCCCCCGGTCTCAGTTCCCTCTAGGACGCCCATGCAACTCTTGGAGAAGAGTGGGAGACAGCTCCTCTGTGACTGTTTTATCAACAAGTAGAAGGAACAAATATCTGCTCATCCCCTGGGGCTGCAGGTGGACCTCGCGGTTGTCCTTCCTGAGCTGCTTCCCATGGGGATGAGGATGCAGGAAAGAGCGTGGAGAACAAGGGGAGGCTGTGGGTGCAGAGCAGGCAGGAATAAGGGCTGATCCAGCAGCCACTTGCATGTGCTCAGCCCTTGCAAAGCCCTACTCTGTGTGCATCTCCCAGAGAAGCAAACTAGAAGGTCTTAGCCTAGGAGACCTTGCTACAGAAAAATTGCCTTCCTATGAGTTTTAGAAGCTTCTTTTCTTCGCATTCAGTAACCATGATGTTTCCAGTTCATGTGCACATAGACTTGTTCTAAACAGACCTCAGGCTGAACTTCTCACCCCACTTGGATGAGACGGACAACACACTCAACAACCTCAGAGCAGAGGGGTTTCGTGTCTGTTTGTTTTCTCTATTTCAGATGAGGACAACAAAGTGATCCTTTGTTCCAGTCATCCATCAGAGGAGGGACCACAGCCAGGCTTGGCAAGGAGGGAGAAGGGCTTTGGAGCCACACAATGAAACACACCCATGCACACACGCACGGGCAGGAACAATCCTGGCTCCTGCTTCCAAGGTCACCACTGGAAGAGCGTGCGGTACGGAGACTGCAGCCCTGGGCAGGGACTCCTGGCCCGGGATCCATCCCCTTTCCCAGGGAGAAGGAGTAAGATGGCCTCTGCAGACTGGGACTCCTCCTTCACCCTCCAAACCTGGCCCCAGCGGGGAGCCGAGCGGGGTGGAGGGACCCCGATGGCTGCGGGGTGTCAGACCACCCAAGCACAAGTCTCCCCGACCCATGCCTGCCACCAGGAGAGGGTGGCCATGGGAGGAACAGCATTCAGGGCCAAAATTTAGAGGTTAGGGAGGGAGATGGTGGGAATTTTGGCTTGGCTTTCCATGAACAAGCTCTCTCCTCCTCCGCTCCCCAAACAAAGGGTGAAAGTGAAAGACAAACAAACAAACAGAGAAGAATTAATCTGGGGTCAAACTGAATAATTCAATTCATTGCAGGGTGTTTTGTTTGTGAAATGTTTCTTTCAGTAAAGAAATGTCAAAGCCTTCCACTTTGAAACCGCTGCAGCAGAGTGGTTTGCCTTTGCCACATCCCTCTCCCCCTTCTTGCCCTTTCACCTCCCGTTTAAACGGTTCCCCAAGTTTGATCCGAGTTTGTAGATGCTTTCAATAGGCTTTAAACTGCCCCAGGGAACAAAGTATTTATTGCAGAGCCGGGTCCCTCCAGCTGCAAACCTCTGTCTCACTCCTTCCTCTGAGACCTCTGTGCCAATCCACCACCGCTGGGCAACAGCCCCCCGAGCAGCAAACGCTGTGTACACCTGTGTAAAAGTCTGTGGGTGTCCCCATCCATAACTTTTGTCCCCAAAAGGCTGATCTGAGCAGGTTTGGTAATATCGTGATGAAGGAAGAGCTGAGCTGCTCCGTATGTACCAGCCTCAGGAGCACCGCAGGAAACCCTGCTCATTACTCCTGTTGCCCGCGACTATTTTTGGGGAAGAAGGCCCTGCCTTCAGGTCTGGGGACATTGCTAGGGAAATATTATTCTGACCTTTGCTGGACATTTAAAAAATAAAAATTACATCATGTAATACGTGGTGTCATTTATTTTGGTTAAAGGAAAGTCAAACATGAGCAAGAGCTCACCTCACTTCACTTTGCAGCCTAAGGCTGAGGGACCTCATTTCGGAGAGGCCAGAGGTGCCCCCCTTTACCCACCCCTCCCTCGCTTATTGCCACAGCCCTCCTCTTCCTCACAGGCATCCTCAGAGGCCAGAAGGTCGCTAACCTCTGTTCTCTGCACCCACTGCCCATAAATGCCTTTCTGGATGTTTTGCAAATTGTTGGACCGAGCCTGAGTCCCCTAATGACGAGGTCTGCACACAGGAATGGGGAGATGGGCTGGGTTTCCTTACAGACAGATTTACTTCTGCACATCCCAGCCAAAAGCTGCCTGGGGGAGCAAGTAACAAGAAGGAAAAGATACTTGGGATCACCTGCAGGCAACGGTCAGGAAGGGCTTTTGAACAGGCAGCCCCTGGGGCAAGCCTCGGGGAGCTTGCAGGCGATCAGCCGTCACCAACTTTTCCACCCCAACACCAACCGGGACCACGGCTTCCTCCCCACTGGGACTCAGACCGGGATGCTCCGTGCCCATATCTCCAGCAGCACAAAGAGAGGGACCGATGCTGCAGGAAGATGCATCTTTCCCCCATCTGCAGCCCCAAACCCAGTAACTGCTCTCCTCGCTCGGCAGCATCTCCAGGGTGGTGACAGGTCCTCACTTCCACCGAGAAGCAAACAGTGGTAGAGAAACACTGAGGATCTGGCTGCCAACAACCCTCTGTTCCCTGACGGGGGCCCCATATTCTGGTTGTCCCCTTCCAAAAATGCCTCTTTTGCCTCCAGGTTGGTAGGAAACCTCATATCCTCCTGCCAGATGTGAGCCTGGCCACCAAGGGCCACGGAGGGCCACCTCCGGGTCGCAGAGCTCTAGCTCTTAGCAGAGTTGTGTCCCTGCTGCTGCGGGCACACAAGGTCCCCGTGATGGATCTGAACCTGCTGTGGACACAACAGCGGTTCTAATTTTCAAAGCAAGTAGTGGATGGAGAGCCAGCTGTACCAAGGATGAAGCATTGATCTACGTAGCCCTCCATGGTGTGTGGGTCTCCATCAGGTCAAGGAGCACCCCAAAGTCTCAGGGAAGAACTTCAGAGCCAGGGAAACAATGTTTTTCCATGAATTTGGATAGAAAGCACACAAATTTCCAAAGAAGGATGAGTGGTAGGGTGTAATTCAAAAGACGGATAGACAGTTCTGGATCTGGCATTCCATAAGAAGCGCCTGCAGCTTCTGCAGGAGCACTCAGCTATTGCACCGACTTTAAAAACTGGTAAGGGGCAGAACATGTGTTTGGACAAGAGCATCCAGAGCAAAGCTTTGGAAAGGATGGGAGCTGGAGGAGGGTCCGGGACTGCTACTTTCCTTCCTCCCATCACAACCTGCTCGTGGGCAACCCGCCAGCCCAGCCCTGAGACTGAAACGGGTGCCCTTGGCCCTCGGTGCAGCCCTCCCTCGCCCCTCTCCTGCCTGGAGCTGTTTGTGCCGGGGTGGGAGGAGATTTGGGGAGCAGGGCCAGATCCTGCGGCGCCTGCGGTGACGGGGTGCGGCTCACGAAGCAACGGTTTCCCTGCGATGCACCACCACATCTGAGGAGGGGATTAATTCTTGTTTGCAATTTAAACAGCTCCGCCGTGCCAGGGCACTGCATACACACAATAACAGAGCCTCCAGCCTCACTCCAAATTAGGCTAATGAGGAGCAGGTTTCGGGACAGGCTCGGAGGAGAAGCGGGCTACCCTTCTCCTTCCACCTCTCCTGTCACCTTCTGCCACCTTTGATGGCTCTGCAGACACGATCAACACCCAGCACGGTGCTGAGCTGTGCTTACAAGAGGTCCCTGCACCCCACAACCCTGCTCTGCCTCCCAAACTACCCTGCCCAGCTGCCTTCGCCTCCGGGTCAGCATCTCCAAGAGGACCCCCAGCGATGGACGGGGCCAAAGCACCACCTCAGCGGTGATGGAGGTTTGCATATTTAGTTCCTTAAATGCAGGCGCACACATGTCCACACAGCACCTATGATCTCTGGCTTGCACACCCCATGCCACCAACAAGCATGTTCACGGTTAATGCTCATCAAAAGATGGAAAAAAAAAAAGAGCTTTGAAGGACAATTTTTCATTTTCTTTTCCAAACTAACTGCAATAAAAAAGGTGGAAGCCAAAAGAAATTTGAAATTCTGCCATTTTTGGAGCGCAAATGTAAGAAGAGTGTGAGCCCTGGGTTTCTCTTTCTTGCCTTGCCCTCACCTCCAGGTGCAAAAAAAACGGGGGAAAACAGCGAAACGGTGAATGGGTCTCAGGGGGAAACACTGACAGTGAATGAACTGCTGCAAAATTAACACGAAAAACATTCTTGATTTTTCCTTGCTAGAAAATAAAGAGAAGAAACTACCTAAAGAAAAGAAAAAAAAATCTATAAAATTCTCTTTTCATTAAAAAGCCGTGGCAATCTGATCAGAGCATTTCGAGTGACGGTGGGCACAGCAGAGCATCTCCTGCAGGCAGGGAGTCCCCCCCAGCCTGTGCCATGGGTTTGGGGCACCCCAGGGTGCTGCTCCCATCCTGCCCATATAGCAAAGGCAGAGGTGACGGAGCAAACTGGGAGTCCCACCAACCCCATAGAGCACGAACGTCCAGCGCAACCTTGGCCAGGCACCTTCAGCACCGGTTCATAGAGGACCCCAGCTCCACGCCAGCCCCAAGCCGGGGTCCCGCGGTGGCCGCAGTCCCCTCTCTGCACTCAGCAGAGCCTTCGCCTGCGGCTCTCGTAAAGGATATTTATGGGAGGAAACTTTCCTCCCCTCCCCTCCCTCAAAAAAGCAACTACCAGGTTAATAAACTGCTGGCAAAACAAAGCAAGGGAATTTCCATTAAGCAGAGTAAAAGGATAATTAGCGACCGGGCTGAAAGTGCCCGCCTCGTCCCGCGTCGCAGCAGCCAGGGCCGGTGCTAAGCGCAAGCCCCAGCCGTCCTGGCTCCCAGCGAGAAAGCAAATTTGGGTCAAAACCCTGGGTTCCCAGAGGGAATCGCATTTCCCTTTTGTTACCTCCACCAAAGTCACGGGAGACGGAGCAGAAGCAACTGCGGGTCTGGACCCCACTGAAGGCAAAGGCACAGAAAAATCAGGGGTGGGAAATGGCGCTGGCAGATGAAAGTCAGAGGAAAGGAAACGTTTCATAAAATCAGTTGCATTTAACAAATGGGTTTGCCATCAGAATAAGGCAGCGGAGGATCAGTGTGGAAAGAGTTGTTCTGATGCTCTCGAAGAGCAGTATTGCACGTCGGAAGTGCTGCAGGTTGTTATTTTGCTACACATCACCACTTTTACTGAAAACTGACCAAAAAAGAAAGAAAGGGGGAGAGTTTAAACTGTAGATTTCAGAATATGGGGGGAAAAAATTTAGTCAAACCAAACTGCAGGTTGGGTAGATTTTTCTATTAAAAAATAAGAAGTTATGCCTTCACAGCTTGCTGGAGTTGCAGAAGCAAAACCAGTCCACCCATCGCTGCCCCATCTGTGGCTGTGGGTCAGGAGGGGGCCAGAAAAACCCTCTGCTGGGGGTCTTAGCCCATGGCTAAAGCAAACCCCATGTGGCCTCTGCCACCAAGCAGCACCTTCCCATCCTTCACACAATCTCTGTCTGGGCTCACCACCGTGGGAGCAGCAAACCCATCCTGGGGTGCTTTGACCCTTTTCTGGGGATCCACCCCACCCACAGCTCTCTCTGCAGAGGGTCTTGCAGCACTGGGGGAGGCACCGAGTGCCACCAGCTTCCTTGGCGCAGCAAAGGGACATCGCTTGCCCAGCATCATGCAGCTAATCAGAGGTAATGGCATGACCTGCACCCCAATCCTCCTACACACGTTATTCCCTGACCCCCTCAATTTTCTCCCAAGTGCTTTCTGCGCTAGGCTAGAAAAAGGGGGTTTTTTTATTTGCAGAAGTGAAGGTTCCTGTTCCAAGACTCTTTTTGGTGTGTTTTTTTACAGACATGCTCCAGTTACTTTACTGATACAAGATGAAGCACAATTGTAAATTATTAAGACAAATCTGCAAATGGCAGGGGAATGGAAAGCCAATTAGGTTGCCAGTAGTATTTTCTGTCTGGAGTTGCTTTTTCCTTTCAATGACACTTGTTCACTTGGGCCAATGTTTTCAAACTCCACTGTCCAGTTCCTAACTGATGCTGAAGCATCTGAGGACAAGATGCCAGCATGCCAGGGAGCTGAGCATATGAACGTGGTGGGGAACCCAAAAAGCCAACTCGTTTGATGCTCCTCGCTGCAAGGACTGGGGGGTGACCTCGCCTGAGAGCACCAGCCTGGATCTCATCAGTGCTTGGGATAGGTAGGCATGAGCAGGGCCAGCTGCTGTCAAGACCGCAACAGGCTGGAGTCCCACACCCACAGCTTTTGCCAAGCACTGGCCAAAATCTTGATTTTTCCTTAGCCCAAAGCCTAAAAGCCTTGAACTGGGCAGAGGCTGCAGCATGCAACGCGCGCTCCTGCTTAAGCAATGCCTGCTCAGCTGCAGGGAGGACTTGAAAGGCACAAACCTAAAGCAGACAACCTAGCACGAGGGATGCAGCAAGGAGAGACGTGCAGCTCCAGCTCCAGCTCTGAATCTCCAGGGACAGCCTGATGCTGGGACCCCAGTCTGAGCCCACCGTGGGACCCAACCGCAGATATCTGATGGCACGGATCAGTGGATCGTAATGTCCTCTTGAATAGAAACGCTGAGATGCCACCAAGGAGATGAATAAAGAGCAGAAGCATTGACGCACAAATTATACATCTTGCTTTTATGGGCAGTGAAAGGCGAGGCACGAGGCATACCTGAGAGGCAGATCTCTTACGGAAAGCTCAGGCTTTTCTAGCCTGAGGTACCATGCAGCACCCACAACCTTTAAAACAGGGAGGAAGGAAATGCCAGCGCATGTTAAATACACCAAAGGGACTGGGAGACCATGAAAAGCTCCACCAAATGCCTCTGACAACACTTTCAGCTGCTCCTGAGCCATCAGGCACACCTACAGATTTGTGCATCACACACGCACACGTCAGCACTGGCAGGTCTCTGCCTCAAAGAGGACACATCTGCTGGTGAAGAAACCCCAGGGCTATAGAAATGTGAAGCACCAGCAAGGGCCAGTGTCACCAGTGTGGCCAGACACCTTCCAGCTGTGCTTTAGGAAGGAGGAACAGCAACCCCAGTGGCATGCCCGGCCTGACCCATCTACAAGGGACAGCTGAGACCCGTCAAACTCATGGCACAGAGAAGCTTGCTTTCTGCAACAGCAGCAACACATCCCTCCTTCCCTGCTACAGCACGTGCAGTTCCCACCACCATGGGGTAGTCTGCAATCACAGTCCCCACCGTGACCCTCTGCAGAGTAACTGGAGCTGCTAAAAGCAGCGAGTGGGTTTGGAAGCAGCAGTGCATCCTGCAAACAAAGAGCAAAACTGGGGAAAGGAGACCTGCCCATGTGGTTGTGGTAAGGACGGCTGAGCCTCAGGGAACCTTTGCTTCCAGTGTGGCCTTGGGGAAACTGTCCCATCTGCCAGCATCAGTTTACCCTCTCCAGTGCTGGGGTAAGTCCCCTCAAGGCTGTCAGCTCTTTGGGGCAGTGACGGCCATTTCCAAGAGAGTATCCCACACAGCAGAGCCCTAAGGGGGTGACTGCAAACCTTCTTCAGCCTCAAACCAAACCATACATTTGAGGAAGAGATGCTGAAGGGAAGAGCTTGGCATGGAGAGAATCTATTGTTTCTCCTCCAGAAAAGCAAATCTGATGCCTCATCTTAAACGCAAGGGAGAAGGATGAGTTTGTCATGGCACGGTGGAGGAGAGGGGCTGAAAACAGAGGTAGAAACTGCAGAAGGAAGGTTACAACCAGACATGACCTCACATCTGCATCACTCTCTACCCCAGCCCTGTACCCACACAAGTTCCCCCATATCATGCAAAGTAAGAAACCAGTGTCTTCCCACCGCTGCAATTTTTTCCATACCTGGACAGGAATAAGAGGCTCTTTGTCATCGATGTCAATTAGGACGTCATCCCTGGGCGTGAGGCTCACATCATCTGCAATTAGAGCAAGCACAAGCATGACCAGGACATCCAGCAGTTAGAAACCCCAAAGCCGAGCCACCTTGGGATCAACTTCCAGGAGCGATCTCAACCTTGCCCAGAGCCTTCACACCAGCCAAAGCTCATGCTCATGCAGGTTGAACAGCTTGGCCAAGGGACATCCCATCTCACCAACCAACCCCAGAGCTAAATTCCTCCTTGGCACCTCCTGGGCTTTTTGTATCAGACCTTACAGCTGGGGTGAGCTAAAAGCAACGCACAGAGTGACCCATAGCTCCTCCTGGAGAAGGGCTCAGGTGTGCAGCCAGCGTGGTCCTCGCGGCAGCACGTACCTGAGTGCTCCTGGGGACCATCCATCTCCTCTCGGTAGGGGTCACAGTAGAAGTCCTCCAGCGAGCGGATGGTGCACTGGCCCACCACAGGCCTTCGGCCGAATGGCCTGTTGTCAATGATTTTGACGATGATGGGGGGGCTGTACAGGCTCTCCTTGGGTAAACGCTGTGGGGACAGGGGAGGGAACATGTAACTACGCAGGGTGGGGAGGGCAGCGGCTCTGCACCTCCCCAAAGGGAATCGAGGTGGAGGAGGACAGAATTAGCTTCACCATAGGATGCTTTTTTTATGGGACCTCTGGAGGTCCTTCCCAACCAGCTCTTCTATGACCCCATCACTGCAGGATGGGGACCAGGTCCTCACCACTTCCATGAAGAGCACACAGACGTCAAAGTTGGGGTTCTTCTTGACGTTCTTGATGACACAGGACTGCACGAGCTGGCCTCCGCACTCCACCAGCAGGCTGGGCGAGGTGACGCTGGCCAGTTGGTAGCTCTTGAGGTTCCTCAGCCCCCAGGCCAGGATCTGAAGGGTGAGGGAAACAAACAGCAAAGACTGAGCCAAAGGTCTGCCTCCGCGTCTCTCGCTGAGCTTCTCAGCAATGGAGGAAAACCTGAAAGTTGGCCCACCATGAAGGAGAGATGAATCAACCATGTAGGACAGCCGGTGCTGGGAGAAGCCAGGTCATACAGTAAGCATTTCTCTGTGCGCACCAATACACCAGATCCACAACTGCTTATCTATTAATGGAGCACCTCTGTTCTGGGCAAATATCACCCTGGTGTGAGGCAGACCATCCTTCTAAAAAGCAAGTGTGGTCCAGGGCTGTGCTCTGCCCCAGAACTTGACTGCTTGGTGAGACTCATTTTCCCAGCGAGACAACATTTTTTGACAGATAACCTATGAGCAGAGCCAGCTCCCAGCACTGGTGGGACTCTGTATCCACAGAGTCTGGCTTGGATCCCATTTCTGGGTCTCATCCCCCCCATTAAGGACACACGTTTGGGGTGTTACTCTGTGAGGGGGAGAGCTGCATCGCGTGCTCCCCATCACTCACCTCGATGGCTGTGCGCTGCAGGACCGGTTTGATTCCTTGGGGGACCATGTAAATGTTGGGCTCCCGCTGGGGCGGGGGGTACGGCAGGTCAGAGTCCGCGGACTGCAGGGGAGCAGAGATGCAAAGGGCACATCAGGTCGTGCCACGATGGGACACCAACCCCATCATCTCCCCCTCCCCACACTGCGTCCCCCCCCAGAGTCTCCTTCTCTGCAAAACTCATCTCCCCCCAGAAGTCCAGGACAGCTAGACAGGGGGACATGAGGGCTGGGAGGATGAATGTACTTGCAAACTGTTTCTCTCCCATTGATCTGACCCTGGAAAAGATCAAACATCTACTGCTGAGAGCGATCCCTGAGACTTTCCAAGGGAACTAAGAGGGATCTGCCCTCCATCAAGGTTCAGCCTCCTTTAGGGGAGGAGGGGATGAAACCACATCTATCCCACGCCAGGACCACAGTGAAACCGTTACGCAGAGGGATGAGGAGAGGGGACAAAGCAGCAGCAGGGGGTTAATTAGTGAAATACAGCTCCTTGAGTTGGACAGAGTGAGATGCTGTGACCAGCTCCTGAAAAGCAGCAATTCAGAGCGGGCAGCACCGTGGGACGGAGGGTTGGCATTGCCTCCGGATGCAGGAAAGGGCTGTTGTTCATCCAACAGCTCAGCTATAAACCGTAACTGGCAGCCGCCAAGCTGCCGGCCACAGGACAAGGCTCAGATAAAGCTGTCTATGCACGGTGTACACAGGAGGAGATTTCCTTCAGGATAAGACCAAATCTGGACAGCAGGTGAGGGATTCAAAATTTGCCTTCACGGAGGAAGAAAGCAGGGAGCCAGACTTCCCCGGCCATTCACAGAGGACGGGCTCTGAGCCCTCCCAGAGTTCGGGTTCTTCTTGACCTGCATCTTTGAGTTCAGAGTCACTGAAAAGGCAGGAATGAAAGCAAAACCTCTAAAAATGCAACCCTCAACCAAGGGCAGTTGGAACCAATTTAGGAGACCGGCATTCTTTTCAGGCTGGAGTATTATTGCATTAAATTAAGTGTGTATATGTATTTCAATTATAGGATTGGTTCAGGTTTACATATGTATGTATATAAATGCTCTACAAAGGGATTTTTCATGGTGGCATGTTAGATATACTAGACGCTAAGCTTTAATTTTCATTGGCAATTGCTGGTGGCTGCTGAATCAAGCTGCTTGTTAGCTGAAGACTTTCGGTAACTCCATTTCAGGGCAGATGTCCGAGTTCCCACATGGGGCAGACGGTAAATCTGGGGCAGGCAGTCCTCCCTCCAGTGGTCCACATGCTTGCAGAAATGGTTAGTGCTAGCAGGGAAAGGGAAGGTTATCTGGGAGGTGAGTGCCTAAGGAGAAGGGAGAGGTCCAGAGCATCCCCAGCATCGCTTGGGTGCTCGGCACTGCTGGTAACCCACCTACTTACCCAGAGCCTTAATTTCAGGCTGCTCAGACATTGCACCATCAACATGAGCTGATCCTTCCTTGGGGTAGAGGAATAGACCGAATGACCCTTGAAGAGCTATCCCCAGCTTTTGTTTGTGACCTGTAGCACTTACAGCACATCAGGTGCCTAAGCACAGACTGAACCAAGAAGAGCCTCAGTCTGTCCTTCTATAGTGACATATGTTCAATTCTAGCTTTAAATGTGCTCAAGTTGCATTTAAGTTGCATAATAGAGATGCAGAAATCACCTAGCCCTTCTCCAAACCCCAAGGCAGGCTCAAACTCCACACAGCCCCTGTGAGACAGCTACACAGTCTGTTCCCAAAAAGGAAGGGTTTTTTTCCCTAACAGGGCACCTAAATCTTCACTGATGCAAATATCATGTGTTGCATTTCCTTATCATCATTGGACTAAAGATCATTTCAATCCTTCTCTCCTCTGGCAAATCTGTATGGGAAAAGGGGAAAGCCTTGGGGAAAGAGCTCCTGCCTGTCCCCAATCCTCTCCAGGTTCGACAGTGGCTTTGAAAGCCAACAGTGCACGCTTGGCTTCTAACACTGCAATGTCTTCAGTTAACACTAGCCGTTTCTAAGTCCTTCTCAATCCCTGCTGCTCTCCTGGTTGTTTTGCAGTCGTTCCCCTGGGTCTCACCTGAATGCACAGGCATTAAATGTTTCACCAGATGGGACAGAAATGAGCAGTGAGTCCTGGGGATGAGGCAGGAGCAGGGAGGGTTCAGGGTGGTAGTGGGGAACAAGCAATTCCCAGACACAGCTCTCAAGCCAGACACAGCAGGCTGGATGGAGGAGACAGCCATGAAAAGACCTGTGGGGTCTGCTGGCAGCTGGGATGGTTTGAACAAGGACAAGTCAGAGGGAAGCAGGGTGGAACGGAGCTCTGGACATCATCTAGTCCAACCCTGACTTTGATACAGGGTTGGAAGAGAGATGAGTGAAAGTGAGCACAGATCAGCCCAGTCAAAACAGTGGCTGGAAATGTCTCCCAGTTTGAGTGTGCAGCTGGGCCAGGTTGTTTCAAGAGGGGTGTAAATCCCAGTGCTTGGAGGGGATCTAGCCCCAAAAGGCTGCTCCCATTTGCACCAAACAGAAATGCAGTAGAAGGAAGCCTGGTGCCAGCCCGGTCGTTCAGATACATCGTGAGCCTGAATGAGGCATGTATGGGCCAGATTCTCCACAAGGCTTGTTATTTACTGCTATGGGCACTGGAGACCTCAGGCTGGCATCACTCTTTTGGCTGCAGCCTCAGTGGGTTGGTCTGGATGGGGTTTCTGCAGGGCAGGTGGGTCAGGCCAGGCCATGTCTGAAGGAGCTGGTCTCTCTGAGAGTCTCTGTTGGGACTTTGCTTGGTTTCTGGGCACAGGCAGAAAAACAGAGGAGAGTCGAGTGTTGAGCATAAAAGGTACCCATTGGAGGAGCCCCTCGTAGAACAAGGCAGGGGTGCAGAGCTGTGGAGTGCCCCGTCCAGAAATGGCAGTAGCAAGAAATGGAGGAGAAAGAGCAGAGAGATGGTTATGTTTACACGAGCTCATCCATCTCAGCCCACACGGAGCACAAAGATGAGCCCCACACCATCAGGAAAAGCTGCTTGGGTGGAAGAAACCCATCTTGCAAAACCATGTTTATCCCATCCAACCTTTCATGGAAATGTGGCCGGTCTCTTTGCATGCCCCAGGTCCCTCCTAGCTCATCTCCCAGACTTTGGGGTTAACTGGCTCCTAGGGCCACCACAACACTCACATAGACATGCCCCTTGTTCAGCTCTCTGCCTTGTGTTTTCCAAGATACCAGCCTACCCTGACACTGCTTGGTTCAGCCTGTGATCTGCTCTGTAGGATGCACAAGGTCTGGGTAGCAACTTTGACAGGTTGCCCAAGCAGCAGCTCGGGATCCTGATGAGAGTATTTCCTTCAGAGCAACTGGAACAGTCCAGCACATGTCCCAGTTCATGGTGAATTCCCCATGAAAAGTTGCAAACTTTTCAACTGGGATTTCAGTTGAGGTCCAGCCAAAGGTCAGCGCAGCATTTCGGCTGTTGCATGCTTTGTTTGGAAGGGTTGAGCACCAGTAGACCTCATGCACACACACATCCCACAAAGGTTAAACATTACCCGACATGCCCTGCCATCGGGAACAATTCCTGGGTTAAGCACAGAGCCCATCTACCCTGTCCTGCTGGTGATCATTTGTGTTACGAAGATCCTGATGCTATTGGCTTGACTCATCTGAGAAGAAGTGGCTGTCCCGTGTAGGCACAATTTTAACAATCTCCAAGATGAAGAGACAACTAAATCTTAGAGACTCACCTCATCCAGGCTGGAGGACAGCTCACTCTGGAGAAGAGAAGGAGAGCACAGAGTTAGAGCAATTCTCATCCATAAGCCCACCCTAGGCCTTATAATTGTAGCTGATAACTGAATAGGAAAAATGATGCTTTCCAAGTTCCTGCACACCACATGCCCTGAGGTTTGAGAAGAAATCAGTGCAGGTGACTTAAAACCATTTAAAATCCAGCATCAGTTAATGCCTGGGCTGCAGGGTAGGAAACACACCGGAGTTGTTGGGAAGCACAGCCCTTCACGATGGGAATGCTGAAATTATTGCAAGGCAGGAAGGTAATGGTGTGTTTGACACCTGAGGAATTATGTCTGGAATGGGATACATTTGCCCTGTCTTACAGGTCAAAAGTGAGCTGTCCCGCTCACTCCAGTTCTATTTACCATCAGCGGAAAGAAACTGGCATCTCTACACGGGGATTCCTTCATCCTAAAACAAGTCCCTAAGACAGGATGGACAAATTGCCTGCAGAAGCAGGGCTGCAAACACAGAGTCCACTGCAAACCTCTGCAGGAGCAGCTGATGGTGCTGGGACCCAGCAGCTCTGTTGGGGCAGGGAAGGGGACAGTTTGAGGAGCATAGAGCCTAGGAGCTGCAAACAGGAGAAAGGCATTACCTCGAAGCCAGGGATGTGATGGACAGCCGGCTGTGGAGAAAAAAAAAATACACATTTTCCATTTGCACTCCTGGTGCTAACTCAGCTTTATCTGGCAGAGAAACATCAGTCTTCCCATAGCCACACGCTGCCCCCTCCATGCCCAGTGCTGGGCTCCAAAAAGCCTGGGCGAGAGGGCAGGGCTCTCCGTCCGACAACAAGGCACGAGCAGAGCCTCGAATCCCCCCAGCTGCTTTCTGCTAGGATCAAACAAGGTCCTGGGAGAGGGGATTCCTCTCCAAGGTCTTCCCCACCCAGTTCAGCAACTTCTGAGGGGGGTGAGGAGGAAGGAGAGGCTGCGTGCAGATGATTTGGTGCCCTATCCCAGCAGCAGAGATGTCCCCTGACCCCCACCCAGCAGCCCCTCACTGGTGCAGCAAGGCTTGTACCCAGCGCATCCAACCCCGGCAGCTGCAGCAGCATCGTGGGCAGAGCGCAGCATCCCTCCGGGAACAGAGCTGGGACCTACGGCGGAGGGAGGGAAGAGGGAGCTGCGGGACCCTCGTTCCCAGTTAGCACCTCGGGGCTGGGAGGGAAGAACGGGCCAGGGAGATTTAGCCTTCCAGTCCATCCACTTTCTCTGGCATAGAGGCACATCTGGGCTGCAGCCAGGCGCCGCGGCCAGTGGAAAAGCCAGAGACGAGAGAGGCGAGGGGGTGGTGCGTGCGGGGGGACAGGGAGGGTTGGGAAAGCACACGAGAGCACGCTGGGCCGTGATGAGGAGTCTCTCCTGCCCGGGCTGGCTCCGAAGAGCAGCCTCCTTCCCCCGTGGCTCATTACATGAACAGCCAGCACTGAGTGCAGAAGCTTGCTGCAGGAGTAACCGCCCGCTTCAGCTCTCATTAAACCCCCTCCGGAAATTAACTCTGAGCAAAGGGCAGCAAGCTGGGGCCAAACGCATCAAGCTTTTCCCGCGGTGTGAAGGTGCCGAGGCTCTGAGCTCAGCACCGCAGCCGGCCAGGCAGCCGTGCCTCCTGAACCGGTACCCAGCAGCCCAGGTTTCGGTCCGGCACCGAGCTTCTTCTCGTTGGCCTCGCTAAATGCCTCCCATCGCACGGCTGCGGTGCAGCCAGCACTGAGCATCGCAGCCGGGTCTGCTCGGAGCAGCCGTCCTGGTGAAACTGAGGACGGGCAGGCATGGAGCTGCTGAGCCCAGGCGGGCATCACTCAGCATTGAGCAAAGGTTGGATCCTGCTGGGTGCTGAGAGGCTCCGAGGGAAGAAGCCAGCATTGCAATTAGAGACAGGATCAGGTCCGGGTGGGGAGCTCACCTTCTCCCTCTGAATCAGCTCGAAGGCAGCCAGCAGCTCCCCGACATTTCTGTTTGCCTTGATGACCGGGTGCCAGGAGAGCCGCGGCGAGCACGCCAGGCTGGGCTTGCAAATGCAGCGCCCCATGAACTCATCTGCACCCTGAAAGGCAATCACAGGCACAGGGAGCTTTCTTCCCACCCCACCTCCCAGTAGAGTCCATCACTATGCACCCGCATCTCGTCTGAAACCTCGACACTCAACAATCAGGCTCAATGTCTGAACCAGTATGGGACCAGTTCAGAAAAAAAGATGGTTTTGATGCCCATGTAGACTCAAGCTTTCGAACTCCTCCCTGTAACTGCTAGAGCTAGAAATGCACTCTTTCTTCTGCATTTTGGCTTAAACAGGAGGTGAAATTCCTACAGTATCACACGATATCCAGAGCAGGAGCTCTGAGTATAGCATTAAGTATCAGCAGCTCTTAAAAATCCCATTCACTGGTCTGCAACAGGATCTTCAGTTGCCTTTGCTGCTTCCTGATGGCTTCTTTTGGAGGAGGGAGAGCAGAAGGGTTCCTGAGATGTTCCGAGACATTCCGGAGACGTATTCTACATGCTTATTACTTATGCACTGCTCTTACATGTGGTCTGAAATCCCTTCTGCTCTTGTGACAGGCTACAGCCCAGTTTTTCTAGGAAGGACTAAAGGTTATCTCACCAGCCCCCCAAATGCCATCACTGCAAGGCACTTCGGATACCATTGAGCAGCTGAGCAAACAACAGTGTATCGTCCCCTACTTGCATGACTGCTTTAAAACCTGTCCCAAGCTTTTCCCACAAGGAAATATGGTTAATTTGGCCATCCTGCAAAACACAATGTAGATGCAGCTTTGGTGACTAGAGCAGGGCCACCAAGGACATCACTAGCAGAGCTTTTTGCTGAACTTTTTGTCTTCTGAGTGTCCAGCTCAATGTCAGAGCCACCCAGAGACGTGACAGCATTGCACTCCAGAGGGCAGGAGCGATGCGTTTGTCCCATCTACCCCAGCACACTCCCACCATGAAGGTCCAGCTCATGCTGACACACTTACGTAGGTGTCGTGGTCATATATTTCCACCACGATGTTGGGAGGGGAGTCAGATACGTTCTGGGGATCCCCAAAGATCTCTATCTCGTAGAAGATGAGTGTCTGGTCCCAGGTGGGGTTCAAGGTGTTCTTGATCACCACCGTCTTCTGACTTTGATGGAGGAAGGAGACAATGGCATAAGGATCTGCAAGGGATGTTAGACAAGAGGCAAAGGATGAATTAGAGCTACCAGCCTAGGAAGGAGAAAGCAATTCATAGTCATTCAAGGGCCAGTGGGCTGTGCGGGGAAGACTGCGAACAGGCTGAAAGAGCTGCAGGTCTTTTAGAAACAGCAATGACATTCCCATCATGTCCCAGGCAACTCCAACTGAGAAGAGAATAAAGCCAAGTTCTCCAACACTTACCCTATACACCAGTTATTTGCAGCTCAGCTACATCCCAAGCTAGGTGTGATGACTGTATGTTTAGCAACCCTGCAAGCAGGTTGTCTTCCACAGGTTTGCCCTGTCTCTCTTGAACCCACCATATCCTCCAGTGAGGACTCAAAATTGCATCAAGAACCATCTTCTCATGGTTTTTTGCAGTATCTCCATCTGAGGCTCCACAGTTGTTGCATTAGGAGAGAAGGAGCAGTCCACCCGTGCCCCACCTGCACTGACACTTAGTGTTCTGCAGGTTTCTATCACGCTAATCCTAAAACATCCCTTTTTCAAGCTGAAGAGTCTCAGCCCATGGAGTTATTCCTCATAAAGGGCCAATCCAGACCCCTGCTCATTCCAGCTCTTTTTGGGACAAGACAACCACAACGGTCCACAAAACTTAGCTGTCTATCTATGCAAAGACCTTCCTTCTTATCCCACAGCAGCCTCCTTTCCTTAAAAACCTTTGATGAAGGATTTTTTTTTGCCAAAAAACTTTTAGCCATCCAATGAGACCATATTAACCAGAGCAACCTTATCCTCTGGCTTGTGATAGCTCCAGCTGGTGGACACACCGTGACCTTCCCTGGCCACGTCTCCCAGCACTCCGCTGCTGTAACATTAGAAATTTCCTCGCTGCCTGACTTGATCTGTCCTGGTCCAGGTTACCCTCATGACTCCTCACCCTGTCCACCAGCAGTGAGGTAGCACAAATGGTTCACCTATTGCCCTAAGGTGGGGGGGGTTCTCCCAAAAGATGACTCTACAAGGATAAGTGTTTCCATGGTGGTAACACAGCCGTCTTCCAGCAGAGCGGAGAGCACAAACCGTTTCCGCGGTGCAGTCTTTCCTGGGGAGATGCAGGAGGTACCAGCACTGCACGTGTGGGTGAGCAGTGACTTCAGGTCACCCCTTGCTGTGAAGACCAGACCACGAAGAAGGTGGCTGGGACATTACTGACTCCTTCCTGGGGTCTTTAACATCTCCAGAAGGGACAGGAGCTGAGGATGCAGCCAGCAACCAGCCAGAGTCACCCTCTCAGCCCCTTTGCATCAGCTTTGGTAACCTCCATGCCTTGGGGAGGGTTTGGGGTTCCCAGCACTCGGAGTTATCCCGCCTGGCCACCAGACAGCTCTGAGTCTCCCTTAGGGCTGCTGCGTCTCATCTTGCCAGCCCCACGCAGATGCCTCAGGTACTCCAGGGTCTCACCAGACCCCTGTACTTAGGCACTGAGCTGGGACCAAGGTGTCTCACCCCTACCTTGGGACAAAGCCAGGGGTTTCTCACGGCGAGGCAGCAGCAAACAGCGAGGAGTAGCCTCCCTTAACAACCAAAGCAATTAACACAGGAAGCCTGAGATCAATTAACAACGGAAACATGAAACCTGAGCCCTCTCTAACACCTTCCCTTCCAGACAGCTTCAAAGAGCATGTGGCCCAAACCTGCTGTGGACATCCAGCCCACACCAGCGGTGGCACTGGGCACAGGGACAGGACAGACGGTGGCAGAACCAGGATCAAGGGCTGGGTGAGAGGTTTGAAACATGCCACGGGGTCACATTGTAAGACCCCATGAAGACTGAACACCTTTCATAACCTGATAGCACCTACTGGTCCTTGTCAGGGATTAGACCTCCATGACTGCTGCATCCCACCTGACTGGTCCCAGGTGGACCCCTCAGCTCTGGTTGCCTACAAAGCCCAACCTCCATGGTGGCAGGAGGCATCCCGGGCCTTTTTGGAAGGACGCAGGCCACCTTCTCCGCCTGGCACCCAGCATGACATGCCACCACAAGACACAGATGCACCGGACAATGTATGGGGGTCCACCAGCATACAGCGGGGTACCACCTGGCTCACCCCAAAGCCAGTCCCAAGAGACCTACCGGCAGCCAGGAGCTTGGCAGACCCTACAAATGCAACCCTTAGTGCTCGGCGCTGCACAAGCCCCCATGGTCCCAGGAGGGGTCCCCCCACCCCACGAAACAGCGTGCAAACCCCAACATCAGCACTGTCGGGAGACTGTGAGCTTGTGCTGGGAGCAAAAGGTGTCCTGCCTACCCTGGAGATGGAGGAGCATCCCCCAGACACCTGAAGGCAGGGCTGGCTGAGCAGGGCGGCATCCCCCACCCTCCCTCCCCTCTTCCAGGGATGGGGGGGGGGGCAAGGGGGGGTGTATTTTCTTTCTTGGCGTCCGGACCGCAGCAGACGTGTTTAATGAGCCGGGGCTGTTTGCGAGGTGGCCGGCTGGAGAGAGCACTATTCACGCTGGGAAGAACCTTTTCCACTTACGCGCTTTTTTCCAGTAAGAGGAAAGCAGAATGCGTTACAATAAACAAAAAAACCATGGATTTGGATTTGCTTTTTTGCTCTTTTTTTTTTTTTCCCCTCCTCTTCTTTTTAAAGGAGACCTCCATAAAGCCCCTTTGTTTAGACCCTCATGTGCACAGAAGGTTTATTTTTATAACTGTGTAAAGCCCCCTTAATGAACTCCTTTATGCTTTGTTAAGGCAGCGGAGATCACAATTCCACATTGTGGCATGTTGTTACTCATGTTGTCCTTGGCCGGGTTTTTCCGAAGGAAGGGACTCCCCTCCCCGCTCCGCCGATCGGGGCCATGAGATCACCTCGGTCCCCACCGCTTCAAACAACAAACCCTTTGTGGAGGCGGAGGAGAGACGGGACCTCGGTGGGTGCAGACACTGGGTGATTGTTTGGGTGCTCTGCACCTCTCCAGGGCATTTCTGCCCACCCCCCTCCAAGCCCCTCTGCTTCAAAATACGGGGGGAAGCAGGAGCCCCTTGGGATTGTGGTCCTGCTGCCTGGCACGGTGATGCCCAGCTGTCCCCGCAGGCTGCTGCCCGCTGCAGGTCCCCACACCGCACCACTTTTGGGGGCTGTCTCTATATCCCATTCGAGATCCGTCACCCCTGTGCCAACACTGGTGGGCAATCCCATGCCCAGCCCCTCTGCAAATCCCCGCGGCAGACGGTCGGTGACATCCTTGGAGGGATGCTGGATGGCTCCTGCCCACGGGCTTCACCGCGGAGGGGTGCGGGTGCTCCGGGGATACCTGTCCCAGGACCTGCTCACATCTCAGATGTGGTCCCCGGCCCATAGCAATGAACCGACGGGGGACTTCTTGCATCGCCCCAGCTCCGGCTCTGACTCAGAGGTAGTCAGCAACATCCCCACTGTCCTGCTTTCCCACCTCAAAATGACACTCCGAAGCATTAACGGGTGTGGGCAAAGGCAGCTTTGGTCACAAGCACCAAAGAGCCGCGGGGCCGCCTGGCTGGGATGGCCCAGCCCATGGGGAAGAAGATGTGGGACCCTCCGGCTGCCGGGGGGGCTGGTCCCTGCTGGGGTCAAATGCGAAAGACCATTCCTGGCACGTTCTCCCACCTCTGCAGCCACGCTTCAGCCTCTGCTGCAAACAAAATGATCCTAAAACCAAACCACCTACACCCAAGCACCCTTCAGCACCAAAAGATAACAGAGCTGCCCAACAGATAAAGTGACATGTCTTATTTTGACTTGATTTCCTAACCCAGAAAACGTGATCTCAGCACGGAATGTCCCGACCACATCAGCTCAAGTCTGGCAGTTTCAGAAGTGCCTGAAGCTGTGCTGGGGATGCGGCGAGCAGCAGGACATGGAAAGCTCTTTGCTCAAAGCCCAGGACACCCTTTTCTCCACCTGGGACCACACTTTTTTTTCCATCAAGGGGCATTTTTTAGTCTGATCTGAAGGATGCCCAGTTCAGGCATTGGTTCCATCAAGGAAACCCTTCAGACGTTGCCTCCCAGCCCCCTTGCAAAGTTTCCAGGATGAAGAGTGGAGGAGCAGCAGCTCAATTTAACGTTTGGTCATGAAAACAAATACGAACCATTTTACAGATTTGCCACTGTTAGGTATTTTCCTTTCCAACCATATTTTCAATCAATTCTTTCATTCCTAATAAACGGGGTCTCCCTTCTTCAGCCTTGATCCCTTCTCAAACTGTAGGACAAATCCGCCCCACAAATCCCAAACGCAGGAGACTTGCAATCACCTTGCAAGGGTGGGCAAGGGGCTGGCCAGGATGCAACCAGCTGGGAGCAAGCTGGATGCTGGATGCTGAGGGCACATAAATCTGACCAGAAACTTCATGAGGATGCCAGAGAAGAAGGTGTCTGTCTGCTCCGAGGTCCTAATTACATCCTTGCACCCTTTTTTATTTTCCTGAGCACATCTCATGGAGGTTTCTGCCCTGTGCTCCATCCTCTGTCCTCCCTGCAATCCTCCAGCTTGCACGCTGCGCGGGGGGGCAGCTGGAGGCAATGTGCCACGGTAAACATCCCTGCCCTCCACTCTGTTTATATTTGTCATGTCCCTGAGCTGTCTGCTACCCGGCCTTGCCACCGGCTTTCAGCGTCACCTCGGGTCGGGGAGAAGGAGCTATTAGCAAAGCAAACAGCTCTGACTCACAGCTGACCTGGGTAACTTGTGGTTTCTGGTTGGTTTCTCACATAAGAGTTCTTGAAACTCTGATTTTTTTGCTGATGGGAAATCAAGCTACCAGGCTGGTTGCCTTGGGAAAGCCTCATGCCACTGCCTTTTCTTGTTTGGCTGCCAAACACCCCTCATTTCACATCAATAAATACCCCAAAATTTGCTTTACAGACCCACTACTCCCCAGCATTCATTACAGCAGTAATTACAAGCACAAACAAGTGGATGTGAGCATTTGGGCTTACCTGAAAAGCTGTCCTTGTCCATTGCAATCAGATCCCGTGCTTGGTACATGTAGCAGCGGAGGTGGTATCTGTTCCCATCTGCACGGAGTAATGAGAAACAGTTAAGAGCTGAGGCCAGGGATGGGTGCACGGCACCAGGTGAATAGCTGGGTTTTTAACCAGCCTCAGGCTCCTGTCTGAGGGTAGCTTGGCTTAATCCTTCCCGTGGCTTCCCAAGAGAGCACCAAGCCCTGAGCATGTCGATGTTCCCAGGGGCACAAGCCATGCCCCATCCTTGCCCACCCCCCCCTTTCCATCCACCTGCACTCAAGGTGGGCAAGAGGAAGAGGATGGGAAATGCTCGGCTATGGGATCCCCACAGCAGAGACCCTGCGCCAGGACTCACTGCAGGGGAATTTCACCCTCCCTTCCGACCTTCAGGCCTTACAGTCAAATATGCACGAAATGGTGGGTCTGTTGACGCCAAAACTGAGCGTGGAGATGGATTTGCCATCATCGCTCTTGTCTTCTGTCACTCCCCCCTGCAAGAGAAAGCAAAGCAAGATCTGTCATGCCGGTACCCCTTCCACAGCCGGGGCTCCTCGCGGGACAGGGTCCTCCAGGGTATCATCCATACAGGTGTCCAAGAGGATTTGGGGTTTCCAGTGCCTCCTGGCAGCCCACGGAGGGACCCTCAGGCTCTTCTGTCCCAGAAGGGCAGAGAAGACCCCAGAGGGAACAGGACATGACAACAAAAGCAGCCCCAGGACCACCGACTCACACCCCCTCCCACCACCCAGCATCTCACCAGCATGGAAAAGCCTCTCCATAAAGTGCATCGTTCTTGCAGCAGTAGTTAGTAGTTAAAGCAATTTCACTAAGTCCCCTTGCGAGCAAAATTAATGGCGTATAAGCTTTGTGAACAGTGATACAGACGGTGTCAAATGCAGCCAAATGCCCCATTCACTGCCCGGGGGGAGCCTCGGCCGACCTTGGCCATCGCTCTTCCCTCTTCTTGTGTTCGCCTGCGAGAGCCGGCCTTTTATCACCCCCTAATTGCTGCATTCAGCTTGAAATATTTAGTAGCAGGAAAAGGAGCGTAAAGGTAAGTTCCTGGAGAGTGTAAAGCTGATCTTTAAATATTTTTCAATTATCGAATGCAAGGGAGAGACAGGAGGGGTGTTCAAAGAAAAAAGGAAAAGAAGGAAAAAAGAAAAAAAAAAGCGGGTCCAGGATGGAGTTTCCAGATCCCGGAGCCGCCTGGTCCTAAAAAACACGTCAGGAGCTTAGGTGGTCTGCAGACCCCTCCTTGCCTTTCCAGGCAGGAATCGCAATTACCGTGACATTGTCTGCAGAGGAAGCCCTGGGGTTTGCCCTGCATTTACGGCGGTGAGGTCGCGCCGAGGGTTTGCAAGGCAACCTCCAGCGCTGCCTTCCCTTCCTCGCCCCCCCTCCCCGCAGGAGCTGAATAGCTCCTCAGTTATTTTTATGACCTTTCTGCCCGGCAGACTGCCGGTCCCCCCAATCCCCCCACCCCGACCTGCGCCCACTGCCAGCCTGGGGAAGGGCAAGTGAAGGAGACCAGGAGCAGAGACTGCTCTCTGAAGCCCTCGGCAAGGTCTTGGAGACCCCCCCAGTCCATCCATCACAGGGAAGGGGGGCTCCTCACACCCCAAAACACCACGGAAAGCACTCCTTGGAGAGGGCAAGCTGGCAAACGCGCTTTCTCAGGACTACGATTTACCCTTTGGGGTGTCCACGCAGGATGGAGTACCCCCACCATCTCCACCCTTCGCCCTGTCCCCGCGGGGTTCCCAAGGTCCGGGTCCTGCAGCAGAAGCCCGTGCACGGTAGCAGCCACTCGCCTCGGGTGTAGGAGCACTGGGGGACAGAGGCATCCTCGTCCCGGTGGCATCCCACCGCTCTGCCCCAAGCAGGACTCCTCTGCGACCGGGCTTTCCCACCAGGACCCCCCCTGCTTGGTGCAGCCGGTTGGTAGTTTGGGCACAAAGTTACAGCACCGGTGCCTTCCACCCTGGCCAAACCCCGATGGCACCACGTGCCCACCCTGGTTGTCATCGCCCTGGTTTAACTCATGTCCCTGCTCTTCTCCTGCCTGGGGAGCCGGTGGTTCAATCACGCTTGGTGCAGAGCCAAAGCTGGGGCGTAAGCACCAGCAGAAAACAGGCAAGATTTTCCAGCCTGGCATGGAAAACCCAAAGCTTTCCCGTCAGCCGAAGGTTTCCCTCGGCTGATTTTTGGAGAAGGATGGGAGGAAATGGGGCTTGCAGGGTGGGAGGGCTGCTCACAGCTCCAGGGCAGAGCCACTGGGCTTTCCATCAGAAAATGGAGACGGCCTCAAGCCGCAGAGCTCGGCTCTGGGCTTCCCAGAAATCGGACCGAGGGCAGAGAGGTGCCTGGGGGCTACGCCGTGTCCTGCGGTGTTTCTCTTTCAATGACCATCGGCGAGGAGCAAGCTGCCAAATGGCAGATCCCAAAACAGCTGGGACATGCTGTCACAGAAAGGAAAACCCAGAAACAAGCTGATGTGATGGCCAAGCCAGCAAGCCCAAGGGAAAGGAAGGCTGCCCAGCTTATACAGGGGGGATGCACAGGTGAAATACAGGCAAAAAGAGAGGAAATGAGAGGATAGTGCTGCAGACAGCGGTGTTACACTGGCTCCGCATTTCAGGTATGGGTGGGAGTGCTAAAAGCCTTCTGCAACGCCAACTTCTTGGTCTCAAGCTCCCCGTTAGTCAGCTGGGACTCATCGCGAGCAGCAATAAGCACTTTGTGGGTGTCCCCGGGGTTAGAGGGGGATGCCATCACAGGCAACAGAGAGGGCAGGGTGGTCATGGCAAGGGCAAAGGGGGTGGCCCGGTGGACGGGATGCTTTGCCTGGGACACTTGTGGGCTCACCATGGCTCTACTTTCCTAAGCAGAGTCCTGCCCTGAGACACCCGGGCACTGTCCCAAGTCGTGGGTGGCTGCATGAAGGCTCCAAGGACTGCCGAGAAAACGGCATACCAGGGAGGAAAGAGCCACGATCCTTCTGCATTGGAGAGCCCATGGCTGGGGGCAGCAGGAGAAAGCAAGTGAACCAGTGGGAAGCAACACCTGAGGCAGCTCAACCCACCCCAACAGGCACCCCAAATCCATCAAGCTAATTGTACCCAAGGCAGCTGAAACCCAGCGCCACGTGGCAGCACCACGAGCCCTCACAGCAGCATGTGGCCCTGCTTCGGGCAGCACGACCCTGCGAGCAGCCACACTGCCCAGCCCCGATGCTGCTCCCGGTGGGATGGGGGACTGGGGGACGTCCTCCCCTCCCTGTTGTTTGGGGTCAGGGGAAGGATGGAGCATGTGTGAGCATGTGAAATAAAAGTCTCCGAGCAAAAGCCCAAGTGAGCACATGCTTAGGGAGAGCGAGCATGCAAAAGAAATCATGCACACTTGCGCCTGCAGGCGTGTGTGGGTCTGGGGGTGTTCATGACGCAGAGGGGCAGGAGCTGGGGTGCCCCGGTCATACAGCAGGTCCCCCCGGCTCTTCCCACCACAGAGAGCCGAGCCGGCTGGGAACAGACTCTCACCCCCCGCGGGGTCCATCCGAACAGACTCTGAGCTCACCCTGCAAAGATGCTGAGCCCCACGCACGGCCCCGGGGCTGCAGCTGCTCAGCTCTGGGGGGGCAACACCGATGGAGTGGGATTTTTCAGGAAAGCCTCCGCCAAGGAGTACCCAGCTCCTACAAAACCCCCCTCAGCAGCTGGGAAACCCGCCGGGGCTCTGCTTTCCAGCTGCTCTCGGCTCCGGGTCACCCTGACCCCGAGGCGCTGGGGTTCAGCATGTCTTAACGACAAGGATTGCTCGGTTTGGTAAGGCCAGAGCGATGCACGCTGAGCATCCCTGGGAAGAGGGAGGCCCAGAAAGGAGCACCGTCCGCACATTCCTGCATCCAAGGCACATTCCTGCTGGTCATGTTTGGTACTATCTTCCTGTTGGAAACCAACCCTTTCGAATAGCTCGGGGAATTAGCACTTGGGGTGTTGGCTTGTTCTGTCTGACTTTGCACTTTAATCCTCCCTCCACTTTGGTTTCCCTGCACCGCCATATGGCTCCTTTGCTGGACGGCAACCCGTGCCACAACCACAAAATTGCACAAATGCCTTTCGCGGAGAAGGCGGCAGATAACAGGAACGGGACGGAGCAGACAGGAGGGGCTTCAGGAGGCTCCGGCAGCCGATGGCATGCCAGTGGCAGCCCTGGCCCCAGGCCTGGGTAAAATCTGAGCTGGGGGATGCTCCAGGCTCCCTCTCCTGACAGCATCTTTATTCTGCTTCAGCATAATCGGAGCCGGTGACAGCAGCTCAAACTCCAGCTGCTGCCCCATCCAGGTGCCCTTCTCAGCTCGGCATCCCTGACACCTCAGCCTGCGAAAGCTGCCTCCCTCTGCCTGCGTTAAAAAAGCATTAGAAATAGATATAGCGAAAAATCCGTGCCCACCCTTCCCAGCCCTCAGCACCCACTCGTATTTTCCTATCCTCGGCACCACTTCACCCCACCACCCTGATCCCAGCTCTGCTGCGTCATTCCGACTCCCTCCTCCCGCTTGCGGCTCCAGCAGATGGAAGGGTTGACCCTGTGCAGGTCCGGAGGGTCTGGGGTTGCTGGATAGGAGACGCTATGTAAATTTAGGTATTATTTTGGGATGGAGCATCCTGGAAAAATACGTAAGTTATTCAAGTGAGAGAGGAGAGCTGGAAAGGCATGAAGCTGCAAAACCAGAAAGTATGGCCAGATCATTTATAAAGCAATCCACAGAAAACCAAGCGACCACAGAAAATGCGGCCAATAACCCCAAAATATGAGGGCACCAAGGCGAGCCAGAATGACCTACTGCGGAGGGGAATTCGGTGAGCGGAGCCCAAAGGGCGGGCAGCCTGGTCCTGCACCCGCCGGGCTGCCGGGAGCCAGAGCCAGAGCTGGGGAAGGATTCACCTGCCACTCTCCCAGGCTGTTCCCTCCTGAGCTGTCACCCTGTGGGGACAGCATCCCCCGAAATCTCCACACCTGAAGTAAATACTACTCCTTGTCGGACAGCATCACCCTGCCCAGGCGACGGTTTAACTCCCAGGAGCAGCACAGTCCGACAGCAATGGGACGTGGTGCTCCCCCGGGACCCTGGACACCGCTGAGGGTTTTCTTGTGTTTTGCTGACATTCAAGCAGGGAAAATTCATGGTTCAGGCATTTGCTTGGTGTGACAGAATCGGATGTCTGCATCGGGGTCATATAGGAGCAGCAGTGACGTGTAGGGCAGTGTTTGCTGGGGAAGGGGGAGAGAGAAAAGCAAGGCAAGGCATGGCAAGAAAAGGCATGGCAAGGCGTGGCATTGCAAAGCATGGCATGGCAAGGCAAGGCAAGTGATTGCAAGGCAATGCAAGGCATGGCATGGCATGGCAAGGCAAAGCAAGGCAAGGCAGAACGACTGCTTTTTTTGCTAGAATTGTTTTTCAGTTAGAAAATAAGCAAAATAATAAACTGGATTTGTTACATGATAATATAATAAAAGTTATAGATGTAACTTTGGCATAAAGAAAAAGGAGAGATTTGGGAGGCTGCTAAGAACTGGGGACTCCAACGCTAACTGACACAGCTAAGAAATGCTTGGAAAATAAATACTCATAGTAGGTAACATCAGGTCTAACAGGCTTTGAGGGTGGAGGGCTGGAAGGGGCAGCCCCCAGCAGCCTGGGGCAGGGGGGGGTTCAGCAGCATGCCAGTGACACCGGGGAACACTTCAGTCAACCGGGGACCCCCTGCCACCCTGTCAGCATCACCAGGAGCGAAGCAAGCAGCGGCTCCCAGGCAAGTTGCCACATTGCCATTTTTTGCCTCTTCCCCTTTGCTTCAGCCTCTGCCCCACGGGCATGGGGAGGGGATTTTCCTCCCCCGGGTCTCCCCCACATCCCCTGGTACCCCCAGCAGACGGGTCCGTCAGCAGCCAAGCTCACAAACCCAGTTCATTTGCAGGCTAACGAAGGCGAAACGAGGGCACGGCTGAGTCCCTCGGAAAACCGCACGACCGAGTCCCTCGGAAAACCGCACGACCGAGCAGAGACCGAA
The DNA here is from genome assembly GCF_026419915.1 of Harpia harpyja. NCBI lineage: Eukaryota > Metazoa > Chordata > Aves > Accipitriformes > Accipitridae > Harpia > Harpia harpyja. The sequence continues at coordinate 89,888,816 of NC_068941.1, forward strand.
GGCAGCCCCATCAGACACCCCCCCCCACCTCCCCTCACCCCCAGAGCCAGGGAAGGGCACGGGGGGTTCGTGCACCCATGTGCATGCACACACCCCCCATGTTACAGGGTTTTCCAGCTAAATCCTCCTCGCTTGCCTCTGCTGAGATGCAGAGGGATGAAGAGTCTGGCTGAAAAAATCACATCAACAGGCCCCAGGGTGAAGGGGGAGAAGCCAGGGTCCCACCAGCAGCCCTGGGGGTGGGCGGCAGCCGGGACACCCCCCCTGAGATGGGGCTGGTGTGAGCTCAGGGCTGATGCATGCAAACACCATGGAGCCGCTTGCGTCCCAAAGGGGCCGCTGGGTTCAAATGCTGGACGGAGGGAAAAGGACAGAGCGGAGAAGGAAGGGAAAAAAAGCCAAACGGGGGAAAAAAAATAAAAAGCCCTATAATAGGGGCTTTGTGCTGCTGTGGTTGGTTCTCATTTAGTTATTGGAAAAGCCAAAGGATTATGAAATCCAGTGTATTAAGAAAGCCAGAATATTAGCTCAACAAAAAGCAGTGGGTGCAGGCGGCAGATAACGAGCTTTGCTCCAGGTCCCCTCCCTGGGATGGGAAAGACCCAACCGGGCTCCCCCTCCCAAGCAACAATTTTGGGGGGGAAAGGTGGGTACCTACCAGGGCCCCCTCCAAGGCGAAGACGGCGGCGGCCCCGGTGCGCTCCAGGGGCTCCATCCTGCGCCTCCAGCGGCGGCGGCGGAAGGTGTCGGTCCGGCGATGCTTCAGGTGGAAACGCCAGCCGAAAAGCGAGGCGTACTCCCAACCCTCCCCGTCCAGCTCCTCCTGCTTGTGCTGCCGGGCAGGGACATGCCGGGGCTCGGGGAGGTGTTTCGGTCCCACCACCCCACAGCCCCTCTGCAGGTGACGACGGCGGGACCTTGGCACAGCCAAGGGGTAAAGCCACTTGTGCATGGGGCTCTCCAGGACCAAGGTTTTGCCCACCCAAACCCGGGTCCAGCCTCTTCAAGCTGTTGCCCGCTACAGTTGTCACACCCCGTGCCCTCCCTGTATCTCTCCAGCTTGGAATCACAGAATCATTTAGGTTGGAAAAGACCCTTAAGACCATCGAGTCCAACCGTTAACCCAACGCCGCCACGTCCACCGCTGAGGATTCAGCCCTTCATCCAGCCCCTGGGGTGAACCCCGCTTGGAGAAGGGTCGCTGGGCTGCCCGTGCTGAGCACGGAGGGGGCCGCATCCTGCCCAGCCCTGTGTAGCACCAGTGCCTCTATCTTCACAGCCTGCCCCCCACTTTGCCCCCGCCTCTGATCCCTCGCAGGGCCACCGTGGCTCTGCCACCCCTGGGAACTTCTCCCTGGGGCATCGGTCACAAGCCCACGAAGGCTTTTTCTCCCCAGAGCTGTGTCACCTCCCTGTGACAATTGCATCCCTTTGGCAAACGGGGTGGCGGGGTCTCCCCACGCTTTCCAGCCACAATTATCTAGAAAAAAGTGCTGGAAAGGGAGGCAAGTGTCTTGGGGAACTGGCAGGGGGGAGGGAAGAGTGGCAGGGCTGCGGTGGCATTTGCAGTCCAATTGCACCACCTAGAGGGAAGCGGGACCAGGACAGGGGACAGGCTGGGGACCTCTGCCAGTCCTGCTCTCCCGCTTCGTGGCACTGGTGGAGGTCCCCATCCCACCCTGCAGCCCAACCAAGCACCCCTGGAGTGGTCTCCACCCTCTGGGAGATGTTGACCCCCCCCCCCCATGGTGGAAACCACAGAGGTTGCTGCCTGCTGCGGCACGGAGACCAGGGCGACCAGGCTCCAAAGCACAGCAGGTCTCTGCAGAAGGCTAAGCGTCTCCACCTTCGCAGGGAGAGACAGGGACACGGCCCTGACCCGCTCTCACCCTCTTCTCCCCGGCCCCCATCCTACCTTCCTCATGGCTTCCATCTGCGCGAGGTCCCTCCGGCGAAGCCGTACCCAGCGCCGTCGCCGGTTGGTGTGATACATCTTCTCGGCCGGCACCCAGGCCTTGGGCTTGCGGTCCGGCGGGATGGTGATGCCATACTCCCAGCCTTGGAGAGAAGGCAACGCCTGGGTGATGGCAGGAGAAGAGGTTCCCCCCACCTTGCCTCCTGTCAGGGACCTCTCTTCACACATATCCAGATTGGAACAGCTTTGATAGCAAAGGTTTGTCCAGACACAACGCGCTTTCCCGGTTTGCTGGTCCGTGCAGATAACGACCTACTCGTGCTGCTACCCGATGGGGGTGTCCCTCTGGGGGTGCCCTGGTGATGGATTCATGACGTCCCACCAGCCCTTGGCTCAACGTCACAGCCTGGGGACTCTCCTCTCTGTCCTTCCTTCCTCAGGCAACCCCAACCCTTGTGACCATCTCGGATGCTCTCTGGCCTGATGCCTTCCATTTCTCTTTCACCAGAAGCCAGGTAAGATCTTCCAGAAGAACAGCCTGGACTATCCCCAGCAGCAAGGAGAGCGCTGCCTTTGTGGCTGCGCACCCCGCAGTCCCAGCCTCAGCCAGAGCGAGGGGGAGAGGGTACCCCCACAGCCTGACCCCCTTCTCCTGAAGCCAGCGGGGCAGCTCACACAGCCACGAAGGGGATGTTATCACCCCTGGTGCTGGAAGGGACCGTGGAAGGAAACACCACGATGGGCAGAGTAAAGGGGATGAAAACAGGACAGGTGCCCAAAACTGCTGTCTAATACCTTTCTCATCCACAGCTCTGTTGAGGTCCGTGTCCCACTCCACGTCTTCCCATTTCCAGCCCGGAGGACACTCAATCTCATCCTTATGCAGGACCTTCTCCCCGTTCTGTGGGATGCAGGGGTGTTTTCAATCAAGCGATGCCCAGCAGATGCCTAAATCTCCCCTGAGTCACCAGGGGCTTCCTACCACCGCAGCCTGGGTTGGGGCTCAGCCCCCGCCTGCCCTTACCACGTCAGTGTAGGAATCGGTCATGTGGATCCACTGGCCTCCAGGCAGCCGGACCTGGTTCTCGAACACCTCTTCCACGAAGCTCAAATGCCCGGCGTCCACATCGTGCAGCAACCTGCACCCCGGGGAGATGGACGGCGTCAGGGGAGTCCCCTCCTGCCCTCCCAGCCCTGCATGGGCAGCAGCACAGCCCCATTCCTCCCTCCTCTGAGGGCCAGCCATGCCACCCCAACACACGCTTTCCACCCCAGAGGCACCAAGCAGAGCTCCCACGAGACCTCAGCAGCTCAGCTTGGGTGAAGCCCAAAACCCAGGCTGGAAATCCAATGCAAGAAGATGGCAGAGCTGTGCTGAGCATCCCCCGGTCCCCCCCCATCCCCTCAGTGCCCCGCTGGGATCCCACCTCCGAAGCTCCTCAGCATGGGGCTTGCACAGGCACCCCGCTGACCTGGGTGCTGGGGCCATCATGTCTGTGAGCACCCACCACCCCAGGGACATCACCCAGCGCCGAGATGATGCATTTTTGCATTAATGCTGTTGCCTACCAAGGATGGGGCAGGCAGACGAGGAACCCCCGATGGCACCCCAGACCTCCATGAGGCTTTCTGGGTGACCTTGCCACCAGCTTAGCATCTGCTAAGGTTTTTGGGGTGCCCAGGACAGCCCACCTAGGCTCTGCTCTTTGCAGAAGACCCTCACTCACGTCTTCTCCGGGCAGATGAACCAGTCCCCAGCCCAGGTCCAGCCCGTGGAGGGGCGGAAGCTGTCCTTGGGCAGCTTGATCTTGCCAGTGACATCTGAGTATTTGGGGTAGGTCAGACCAGTTGTGCCCCAGTTCCCCACCAGCGCCAGTTTGGTCTGGTTCTCATACTGGGGGAGCAAAAGCAGAGAGGGTTTTGCATCGGAGGCTCAAAATCCACGAATAATCCTTTTGAAATCCCATGAATAATCCCTTCCTTCCTGGAGAGCCCCATCCTGAGGACAGAGCCTCCTGGGAAGAGCCTAACTCCCCCACCATCCACCACCTCCATGGGCACCCCCATATTTTTGCCCCCCCCCCCCCCCCCGAAGTAGGTGGAAGAAGACATGAAGCAACGATGCGGCTTTATGGCTCGTTACCAACCTTCTCCCCAGCTTTTCAGGCTGGATGCTGGTGGAAACAGCTCTTTCTTCTCACAGTTGGTAGGGGCTGATGTGACCCCCCCCACTCCCCCCACCCCTGGTCCAGCCCACCCCCACCCTTCCATGGTGGAGCTGCTGCCCACACCAGAGAGGAAAATAAAAAAAACCCTTTAGGGTGGTCGCTGCGAGATGCTCACGGTTTCGGCAAAGACGGAGAGCTTCCCCTCGGCGTACTGGTTGAACTCCTTCTCATTGACCGACAGCCCGAACCAGAGCTGGACCCGGATCTGGGCTGGGATCCTGGGACCCATCGCCTCCTCCTGGGGGTACTGCCAAAGGCAGAGCCCCATTAATACCCCCCGGGAGGATATTAATGGGGGATGCTCAGGATGGGAGGCTGGGGGTGGTGGGTCCGAAGCCCCCGTAGCCCTGGCCGGGGAAGCAGGGGGGGAGGTGGGACACGGAGCATCCCCGGGAAGTGGGGGGACATCGACAGCTTGCAGAGCACTTTGGTGATGACCTTGAGGAGCTTCAAAGCCCCGGTGGTCAGGGCTTCTGCGTCTCGGTGAGACACCCTTCAGGGCTAGGACACCAAACCCAGCCAACATACTTCAGCAAAAATAGAAAGAATAAACAGGGAGATGTCTCACTGCCCTTTTTTCTCTCTCTCAGTCACTTTTTTTCCCCTTCAAGTGATGCTAGTTTTCCATCCAGAGCTAAAGTACAGAAGAAACCAATATATTTTGGTTCATCTTTTGCTGCCAGCTGGGCTTGGGGTTTTGGGGTTTATTCAGTTTATTTTATTTCATTTTATTTTTTTAGAGCTTGTTCAGCACTGATTGTCTGCTCCCAAGCTGGCACGCAGCGAAAGGCCAAAGAAATATCATTTGAGATGTGAGAAGCTCGGTAAGTGCCTGGCAAAGGAGGCCACAGCTTAAATTTCCTGGGGTGGCAGAGGGTCAGGAATTTTGAAAAACATAAAATAACATTTAAAAAAAAAGTAAAAAGTAAAATAGATTTTTTAAAAAGGCACCATCTGGGCCAAAGTGCACCCATCTTCACTTCCCTGGAACTTGCAGAAAATATGAAGATATTCATGGGGATCTGCTGCAGATCCATGTAAGAAGAGCTGAACTCCACTAGAAGAACAACCAGGTTCTCACTGTGCAGGAACCAGCTTCAACAGGGTCAAAACTGGGGCTGGAGGTCCCTGGAGCCCCAGGTGCTCATGGGTTAACATTGTGTTGGGATTTCAGGTTTCCCTGCTTGATTGTCTCTCTTTTTTTTTTTCTTAGGGGAAAACGTTTTAAAAATAAACATCACGCGTGCGCATACATCCAAAGCCAAGGTACCTTCAGGAAGACGGTCTGCAGCTTCCCGCAGTTCTTGCCGCAGCAGCTGGAGATGCTCCTGGAGAAGAGGACCTCGTGGGCTGGCACGCGGGCGTACGCGACGCGCTTGTCTCCCTGCAGCATCCAGATCACTATATCGGGCAGGCTGTTTTGGGGCTGGAAAACACAAAAGCCGTAGTGTCGGACCGGGAAGGGGCGCGCCGAACTAGCGCATCAGCCGCAGAGGGATGCGGGAGGCTGGAGAGCAGCCATGCCCCGAGTCCCGCTGCCAACCCAAGCCCATGGAGCGAGACCAGTTGACCCAAATCCCATCTCGGCAGCTCCAGATCCCACCTTGGTCTGGCCAGGCAGAACAGCTTTAGTTGAGGGTTTACTGGCCGTGCTGTAAAGCTCTGCCATGAACGAGGCTAAACCTCAACGGCCGGGTGCTGAACCTGGCACCTTCCTAACTTGGTTCACGTCACGGCGGGGGGAACGCGGGTCCAACCCTCGCGCAGGGGGACCGGGACTCTGCCTGAAGTCTCTGCTTCCCACCCCACCGCCGGGCGAGCGCTCACAGCCATTGCACCAAAACAGCACCGTGACGACGAGCTTGGGAAAAATAAGATTTCCCCCACCACTACCAAGGTGAAAAGCAGCTCCTGCCACCATAGCAGCAGCGTTACCTCCTCTGCCATGGCCTTCAGCCTGGAGAGCCAGTCCTCTGCCTGCTCCAGGGCCGCCGACAGGCTCGAATCCTCATGCTTGAGCTTCAGGGCTGCCTTCACTATCTGCTCCAGGTTGGTGCTGCGAAACCGGTACATGTTCTGGTCCAAGTGGGTGCTGGCCGGCTTCCCCAGGACATCGGGCAGGGTCAGGCTGCGGGGATGGGCAGAGACGCAGCGTTAGCAGCTCACTCAGCCTCTCTTGGGGGTTTTGCTGTCTTTTTTTAAATCTTTTTTTCTCCTTTTCAGCAAGTTTCCGAAGGATTAACAAGCCACCGAAGATACGTTTGGGGAACACGGCAATGCCAAGAGCAAATGAGCTTCAAACCGCACATGCAGCCCCCACGCATCACCCACAGCAGCCAGGATGGGGCCCTGGCTGAGCCGTGCACACCGCACATGAGCACACACACACACTTTAATATAAATTGATTCAAGCTGCTGGATAAAAGTTTCAGGAGTCCGGGTGGATCTTCACTGCACTGAGCCATTTAGAGGTTTTCCTGTAAAATGCAGTGATTTACGGTGCTGCTGTTATAAATGCTCTTCTCGCTCCCAGCTTCCAACCTGCGGCCCCTCGCCAGCCGCAGCGTTCCCCCCTCGCGCTGGGACTGGGCTCCATCAGCCCCATTTTCATTGCATGATAAATAAGAAGGACAACATCTCTTGCCCAGCTATGCTCATCAAGACATGTCAGGGAGAGACACGCACCGTGGTACCTGCCCAGGATGGTGTCGGTGCAGGTTGTCCCAGGCTAATAACCTGGTCTGGCCAAATCTGCAAATTAAATATCTACTTTCTGCATAAAGTCAAAGTTACAGGAGGCTTAGGGAGGGATGCACAGTAGAAATGGGGATGGTGAAATTTAGTTCTTTCATTTCTCTTAAAGACAATTGGGTTTACTCTTATCTCCAAAGGGAGCCAAAGCGCTGTGGGTGTTGCTAATTAGCCCAACCATTCAGTAGCATCCTGTGCAAGGAGCTAAATTAAAAGACTGTGTTGGGGTTGCAGCCCCAAGCCCTCCATGGTTAGACTGACTGCACTCCGTGAACTCAGTTTTGTGTGTCCACGCTTCATTTGTGTATTTATTACAAGGGAGCTGCTAATGAGCTGGCCTCCCACTCGTTTGCCGTGGCTTGCATTGCCACTGGTGCACGGGAAGGACAGTGCTCACCCACCAAGCAAACACCACTTTGTGGCAGAAACTAGGATGTACTTCAATATCCTTGCAGGAACAGGGAAAAAAAAGAGAAAGAAAAAAAAAACTGAATATACCCACTGCAGTTGAATTTCATTTCAGAAAGCTAAACTATAAAACTACGCAAAAAAGGAGGAAATGTGTTAAAGAGCTGTGGAAAGGAGCAGCAGAAAGGGTTAAATCCTATAGGCAGCATGGAAACGGTTTGAAGATATCTTGTTCCTGGAGGTATGTGCCGCATGTCGAAGACCTGTAACACCTACAACGGTTAAATGAAGTTAAATTTTGCTCAAATGGGAAAATGGAAAAGACCACAGACTCCACCAAATGAAATGTAAAAATACCGTGAAGTAGTTAAAAAAAAAAAAGGCAAAAAGATGGAAGAGCCCCCACTAAAAGCATAAAACCCAAAAAGCTGTCCCTGTTCAGGTGGATAAACGACACGAGGAACGTGTGCTGGTGAGCCAGAGCTGGAAGCAGCATTTTTCATAGCAAAAAAAGCTGGGAGCCAGGAGGACATCGGGGCAGAGCCCCTCGTCAGGGTCCATCCCACCTTGGCAGCCGGGAGGAGAGGACTGGGAGGAAATCAGTCGAGCAGCAAATCGTTCACAATTCAGGTAGGGAACAGCTGGATGGTTGGGTGAGATCTGTAGCTCTGTGCTTAATATTGCTTAATATTATTAATATTGCTTAATATGATCAATATTGCTTAATATGATTAATGTGCTTTATTAATATGATTAGAGGACTGGAAGAAGGAACATGATGGCAACCTCAAAGAGACCTGGGAGGATCTTGGGGAACCTGACATCAGCAAGTCTGACTTTTGCATCTGACAAATTAGCAGAAACCACAACTAAGACGAGAAGAGCAGGGAGGTAGACAACCTGGACCCGAGAGCTCCCCTGCGGAGGGATGGTCTGCCACCCTGGACCAAGAGAATGGTCATCTCCTGGGCAAAGAGCTAGTTATAAGGCAGGTGGCAAAAGATGGGAGCGTTGAGTTTGTCCGCAGTGATGGGTCCTGAGCTGGCTGTTACCACTCCAGGCACAGATTATTAGGAAAAAGCTAAAGGGCTGAACTGAGAACATCGCTGGGCCAGCACATAAATGCACAGTGCATCCTCATGTGAACATCGTGCTTCCAGCTGAGGAAAGATGCGACAGAATTGGACAAAGTACGGGGAAGACCAAAAGGACGATCCAAAACATGGACCCTCTTCTGCAGCAGGGTCTCTCTGGCCACCCCCTGCATATTTTGCCGTGCTCCCAGCTCTGGCAGGGAACGGCGGAGGGGTCAATTCACAGGCAGTTCTCTTCTGAGCTCCAGCACAGAGCAATGCTTGTGCCACAGGAGCCAGGGCCAGGAGCAGAAGGACAAATCCCACCCGTCAGGTCAGCACTGCTGCTCACCAGCACAAAGGAGCTGGAGGAGCCGCCTGGATCTGGCCGCAGTTCAACATTTTGGGGACTTGGGTTTGCTACGACTCATCTTTCCCTGACTTTGTCCATTTGTATGCTACTTCCAATTCTTTTCTTTTCCAGAGTGGGGCCGTCTTCCCTCTCTTCACACGAAGGTCTGGAAAAGACGTGGGCAAGGCGATGCCGGCAGCGCGTCACTGTTTTCCTACTGGGAACAGGAGATGGGGAGGTCTGGACCCGGAGGAGGATGGGGAAGCACTGGAGAGTGGCAGGGGGTTGTCCCATCCCTCCAAAATCCCGATGGAAAGGACCTCTATCCTGGCTGAGCACGCAGACCAGGCTTTGGCAGCATCATGGGGGGACCCGCAGACAGGTCCAGCTGCACAGCTCAGCTCATCCCCTCCCTGGGCAGAGAGCATGGAGAGAGTGCAAAACCCCCCCAAAAAGCCATCGGGGCTGTTCCAGCTGCCCCCACCGTGGGTACCACCCTCGCCAGCCAGCCCCGGTCCCCACGCCAAGCTCTCGCAGAGACGGAGGAGCCGCATCCCGCAGGAGCCGAGCACGGAGCGGGGCCAGGAGCCAGCGGGAACCACGGGCTTGGCACATCCCGTGGCCACATTTTTCCCCTCCCGGTTAATTGAATTTGTTTTGGAGGGCGCAGCATCTCTGGAAAACCCAAAGCTGTGGCTCATCCCTCAGGTCCCGTCCCACGTGCCCAGGAGCAGGGATGGCTCTGACCTTTCCAGCAGAGCCAGCGTGCGTGGGGGGTGAAACACATCTCCTTTAAGAGGCTCAAAAGCAAATAAATAGGGAGATTGTAAGTACGTGCGTGTGTTTTCTTAAGCGTGTCCTCCAGGAGGTCTGCGGAGCAGGGTCAGCTCGTTCAAGGTCTCCTTGCCCAAAAGAAGGAGGTGTCTGTTCCCACACGGGTGTCACGGAAGGGTCCAGAGATGCTGCACCCCCATGCCCGCTGCACCCCAGCACCTCCACGACCTCTCCTGGGGCCTTTTGAAGAGCAGGAGGGACAGAAAGGGGGACCTAGGGCTTGGCAGCAAGCTCAGCACCATCTCCCCAGCCTTAGGTGACTGGCACAAGCCCAGGTGGACAGTGCGCATGGTCCTGCAGGCTGGTGGCTCTTGTGGAAGGGGTGGGGGACAACTGGTCCCAGCAGGTTTGGTGGCCTCAGGGACAAGCAAGAAGGCCAAATTCTTGCTCTCTGCTGAGGTTAAGCAACAAGAGCCACCACACGAGCTCAGTGGCCAAGGAGGTCCACCCGCCACAGCCGCCAGTTGTCACCAATGGGGTGTCCCAGCCCGGTACAGGGCTGTCTCCACAGCTCAGCTGCTCTCCACCTGCCTCCCGAGGCAAGAAAGCTCCAAGAGGCATGGCAGCTCTCTTAATTCCCCTTGGCAAGGGCTTGCCAGGGCTAAAAACACACCAACAATCCTACATTGCCCTTCCCCAGATTGATGGCATGGAGCTGCTGCAGGAAAGTTGTGTGGCCAGGCATGGGCATGGGATGGGACTTGGAGATCATCTTCACGGGCATACCTGAAGGGGAACCATGGTCCAAAGACCCTGATGAGGCCAGTCCCTGAAACACCTTCCTGAGGGCTGAGCTGTCCTTGGGATAAAATGCCGTGGTCATACCGCAGCGATGCTCCCCAGAGAGGTTCCTCATCCTCACAAAGCGCAATCCAGCCCCGAAAAACAGGCTACGTGGAGGGAAAGCCCGTGGCACCCTGCCAGCCTCCCTTGAACGAATGAATGTTCAAGTGCTTAGAAAAGCAAAGCAGCAGCAGATACCGGTGGTGCTGCCCATGGGGACGGAGGGATGGCTGTGCCATCCAGCCTTGCAACACGCCTGTCCCCTGGTCCAGCTGACGGACACACAACACCCATGTGCAGCCAAACAACCCCTTTGGGTGCTCTGCACGGGTGCCTCCTACGTGGTGCACGCAAGACTTAAGCAGGAACCCCCATCAGTGGCTCCTCACTCCACGAACCCCACCGTTTCTCCGGCTGGGCTGGCCTGGATCTGGCTCCTGCTCCAACACAATGCTGCTCATTCAGGTAAGCCACGCTGCAGCCCTTGCATGAAGGCTGGAAATTTATGACTTGCCTTAAATGTCACCTTTTCAACTCCGTGCCTTGGCTCAGCAACCTTTGAAGCAAACATTACCAAATGACCGGTGTTTTTCAGAGGGGGAAAAAAAAAAAAAAAGGAAAAAAAAAAAAAAAAGAAGTCGTCCCTTCCAAGATAAATAAGTGCTCTCGCAATAAACGGCATGAAAAGGCTCACATTCAAAACTGGCAGAAAATACCTGCAGTCGGCGATGATGTCATCCGTCAGCTGGGCACCCAGGGCGTCCAGCTCACTTGGCGACCGGTTGGCCTTGAGAGCAAGGTGGACCTTCTCCAGGTTTGCTTCCTGCACAACAGGAGGGGAAGAGGAGCTGCACAGTGGGGAACCCCCGGCACCCCACTGAACCCCACGTCCAGGACCCTCCCAGCGAGTGCCGGGAGCTACTGCCCGTAATCAAAAACTCCAGCCTGGGTCCCACCATGGCTCTGCACCTCCGTTTTTGCTCCTGTTGGAGCTCCAGTGGAAACGACAGTGAAATACGGCGAGAAATCCCATAAATAGCTCGGGAGCTGAAGGAAGGTCCTTGCCTCCTGTGCCCGCATCAGTAGGCAGGTGGGCGGCACGGCAAAGCACTGCATTCACACCCCACTCCCACCCCAGGTGGGATGAGGGTGGTCCCTTTCCCTCCATCACTCCACAGGCTGAGCAGGGCACCCGGGACGCCGACAGATTTCCCCTTCGCAGCACAAGAGTCATCAAACCCCAAACCTGACCCAGCCTGGAGATGGCCTCCGTCCCCTCCCCGTTCCCCCAGGCAGGATGCAGAAAGGAGGTGGACAATGCTCCTTGCCACCACGGCACTCACCAGCCTGTCTGCTGCGTGGTGGAGGAGGTTTTGGGCATCAGTCCGATAGCTGATATCTTCCCAGTAGGATGACAACACCACCACGGGTTTCACGTTGCCCCAGGGCAGGTAGTAATACTGACAGCCTGGAGGGCAGAGCACACTGGTGAGCTTGTGATATTGGGGCGACGGAGGGGCCTGGACCGGAGCAGAGATGAAGGGGGCCGGTGCAGCATTTGGCCTTGGGCAGAATCCCATCTCTGGGGTTCTTCTGGAGCAAGAGGGCGGGAGTTATGTTCCCCAAACCCATGTGCAACAGAGCAATGCACACCAAGGTCCAAAGGGATGTGCATCCACCTCCACGGCTGCAGCAGCTCCTGCAGAGCAGTGAGGCCAGAAACCAGCAGAACAACCCCAGTGGGGTGAGGACATCTCACGCCAGAGCGAGAGCCCCAGAGGAGGCAGGGAAAGGCCACCCCAAAGCACCGGCTCTTCCTTGAAGAGAAATGGGCACTGTTAGGGCCGAGGCGCTGCCCAAAAACCACTCCAAGCCAGCACAGAGCTGAGAGAAGTAGTCCTGGCTTCCCCCCTCCTCCCCAGCCACATATTACCCCTTCACAGCATGGCTGAGGTGGACAAGGACCTCTGGAGTTCATCTGGTCCAACGCCTGTTCAAGCAGGGTCACCTGGAGCAGGTTGTCCAGGACCACATCCAGTTGGGTTTTGAATATCTCCAAGGATGGAGACTCCACACCCTCCCTGGACAACCCATCCCAGCGCTCGGTCACCCCCGTGTTGCTCACCATCAAACACGGCGCGGCTGTACTGCGTGGTGGAGGCCAAGGGCAGGCAGGTGTTGTCGAATTTGTTGCCGTAGTTGCCGATGCTGACCTCAAACTGGATGGCGTCGTCCACGTCTTGGAGCATGGTGGCCGAGTAGAAGGCAGCGAAGAGGGAGTACTTCCGACGGCGCAGGTACTTCTGCAGCAGGCAGAAGGCTGCGTCAACGAAGGAGACATCGCTCTCCTACGCACAGACTCTTTGCCTGGCACACACCGACCCAGCAAAGCCTCCCAGATGGAAAGTTTATTGCAGGGAAGAAAAGCATATGTTGCAGCAAGGGAATTTTGAGTGAGATATTTAGGAAAAAAGCTGACAAAGGAGGCAGCTAGAACTTCCCACAAAAAATGCAGTTTAACCCTGGAGAAACGAACAGAAGGAGCACATCTGCAACAGCGCCTGAGTTGAGGCAAATCTCCCACTCCTCCACGTTCACCCTGGCCTGCTCTCTTCCATGCAACAGATCAGAGAGAGCAAGCTGGACACCTTGGGATGGAAACGCAGCAGGAGACACCCTCCAGGAGCTCACCCACCACTCCCCCACTCACAGGACATCACCCACCCGGGACCAACGCTCACGTCCCTTCCCTAGTGCCCCGCACGCCCACGGGGTCGGATACCCCACAGAGACCCCGTTACCTCCACCCGCAGGATGTCATCCGCCGAAATGTCCTCCACCTTCTGTTCCACGTGCTCCACCAGTTTGGTCTCCAGCTCCACCAGCATCCTGCCGCGATACGCGACTCCCTCGCCCTTGGGGTAGACCAGGGACAGGCGTCAGGACCCCGGTCCCCCCTCCCTGCAGGCGAGCTCTGCCTTTGCTTTCAGTGGGCTTCATTGCAGAGGAGCGAGATCAGGCAAAGTATTTCTGCAAGCGCTTCGAAGGTAGAGAGGGTTTGGGCAGCAGGGCAATATCAGGAGGCGTTTAGGCAGCAGGAATAGCCAGTGCAGGGCAGAAAACGTGATGCAGGCTCCTAATAACAAAGCCAGTTGGGGTTAATAGCAGCTTTCTTTTTGCAAGGAGGGGTGGTAGTTTAGTTTAGGTTGTGCTGGAAAGAAGCCGACGTCACCTTTCCTAAATTGAGCGCCTCGTAAGGGTCGGGGAAGCCGGTGAACTCCCGGGGGCTGCCGTAGAGGTTGATATAGCAGGGACCGAAGGTCGGCAGGAACCCGAGCCCATCGTCCACTGGGGACCGCAGGGGAAAAGAGCCGTTAGAGAGTCCCGAAGGCTCCTCGGGGATACATCCCGCGGGGCTTCGCTGCAGGACCGTGGGCACCACACGCATGCAGCTGGAGGGCACAAAATGCTGCGGTTTTTCACCCCCTTTGAGTCCTACGACTGCTTACCTTTTTGCAGGAGAAAGACAAGGTGGATGTGGGGCTGTGCGGGGGGCACAGAGCTTCCCCATCCCAGGAAGGGTCCCCAGAGAAGGAGAGCATCGCTTTGCTGGTGTGAACCAGCGTAGGGGATTTACACCAGCCAAGGAGCTGGCCCCATACTCCCCTTAAGGCAGTAAGAGAGGGCTTGGAAGAGAATCGCTCTTTTTTATGAAACCTCGAGCAGAAAGGGCAGCGGAGGGGCAGAAATCGTTTGCAGGGTCCTGCTCTGAGCTCCCGAGCCGGCTGCTCCCCGCGCACAGCTGGTTCAGCACACAACACGCGCTAGACCATGAAGACACCGCTGCCCAACACGGGCACCCCAAATCCGCTGTGGGGAAGGGCAGTGGGGAGGCTGAGCTGGAGCCGTCCCTTCCTCCCACCCAGGTGCCCAGGCTCGAGCACGACGCAGCCCTAATGGGAGCTGAACCAGCAAAACAATTACCAAGCGGCGATTGCAAACCGAGAGGCTAAGGGGACGTACGGTCTGAGGCTTTCAGAGGCTTCGCGAGAGCAGGAAATTCATCTGAGGCACAAAGAAATGGAGAGAGGTTAGGAAAGGCTGGCAGAGGAGCGTGGAAGAAGGATGGAGGGTTATGGGAAAGGAGGGTGGATGCTCTCATGGGCTTTTGGTGCCAACTAAAGAGGCAGAGAGAGAAAGGGGGAGGTTGTTACAGAGATTGGATATTAGGAAAAATTTTGTCACTGAAAGGGTTGCCCAGCACTGGAACAGGCTGCCCGGGGAAGTGGTGGAGTCACCATCCCTGGGGGTATTTAAAAGATGTGTAGATGTGGTGCTTCGGGACATGGTTTAGCGGTAGACTTGGCAGTGTTAGGTTTATGGTTGGACTCGGTGATCTTAAAGGTCTTTTCCAACCTAAATAATTCTGTGATTGTATAGCCCTATCACCTTCCTGGAGGCGGTGGGATTGGTATGAAAGAAGATTTCAGCATCCCTGAAGGATGCTGCTTGTGTTGCAAAAGCTGGATGAAGCCACGGGGTGGGGGGGACCCACAGTTCCCCAGCACCTCCTCACCATCAAGTAGGTCTCAGGGGTGGGGTGGGGTGTCCTGGTCCCAGGCAGACCCCTTGTAGCCTCCTCCTCCCTCCCCGGCCTCTCTCTCTCTCTCTCCGGACCAGCCCAGGAGCTAAACTTTAACTGGGGAAGAGGTGGGGGCTGGACACACAAGCACCACAGTGGAAACCAGTGCTGCACCCCAACTCCACGCCTGCATGCACGGCCGGGCAGCGGTGGGGGGGACACGGGCTGCGGGGCACGTGGCTGCAGCTTTGCATCAGGCTCAAGCCCCGGTGGCTGCTACCAGTCCCGTCCCTACAGCATGGGGATGCTCGTGATGGGGCGGGGGTTTGCAGGGAACCCGAGAGCCTCAGAGATGCACGAAGCGAAGGGAGCAGAGCGAGGGGAGTCCCGATGGGGTTGCAGATGCCACCAAAGCTCATTAGCAGCAGGAGATGCTCACGCAGGTTAGGGCAACCTCTGCTCCTG